>NC_139252.1:41572612-42176127 GCF_977018435.1 Lepisma saccharinum
AGAAGAATTGCTGGGCATGATTTCTCTCCTTAACACAACTGAAGATACTTTCAAGGAAGTGGATGCCATTTTGCAAAGGTACAATCTTCCATATATATAAAACTTAATTTATAATTTCAGTCATTTCCCAACTTGCCAGGAATATCAGCGCTAATCTGTGAACCTGACTTAAGTCAATACTTGCCCAAAGTAAAAATACTACTTGATGAATTTGAAAAGAGGATTCAAGACTTCACAGTGTGTGAATAGCAAATTTTCTTGTTCACTGCTCTGCTCCTTTTTCCTTTTCTTGCTGTGCATGCAAGTCTTATGCAAGTCTTGAATTACAATGTGACTCAAATTGAAATAAAAACATCACGCAGTGGGTGTTCCTTGATTTTTCTCATATATATCTCAGAACAGTACCCTCGGATAAGTCATTTTGCTGCTGGAATTTTAGTGATTTTGGTAGCACTTACCTTGGTGAACAGTTGTTCGCCATTATAAAGATTAATAAAGCAGCCAAAAGTTCAAGAATAACTGATAAATATTTGTTATCTGCATTAAGAGTTCGTTGCTCACAAAAACGTTGGTTGATTGGTTGGTTGATTTGTTGTTTTAAGTCCACTTTATGCACAGTAAGGCTAATCGGGACTGGACCTACAGTTTAAAGTGGGATCCGAACCACTTGTGCCTCCACCGGGTATCAAACCTGGGACCCCTTGATTACAAGGTGAAGACGGCTCACAAAAACGTCATGCGGACATTGTGAAACTAGTTTCATTAATAAAAAAAAAAGTGTCAGATCTCTGGGATACGAAACTAGAAAATCCACAGGTTTCTTGCCAAAATGTTTGCACAATTATAACCGATTTATACATGTAAAATAGTATCACAGACTATGAAAAAATATTCCAGTTTAATGTTATTTCAATAAAACCAGTGAGGATTATAAATAAAATATTTTTAATACAATTTCTACCACATGTAATCATCATCCAGTTCTAAGCAGGGTGGTGCATGAAGGGGAGATGATGGGAAATTCCACCTTCTGGTTTTTGTATCCCCTGCGGTTGCTAATTTATAGAACTTGGGAGGGGGAATTTATATATATAATTTTTATAATATGCCAATGCTGCAAAACTAGAATGCCCACCCCCCATCAGGGACAAACCTCTTAGTTTTGGATTTCAAGGGGTTTGGGTTGGAGATTTGCGGTCTGGAGAGTTTTGACATTTAACGTTATGCGGCCCTACTCAAGAATTGAGTTTGACATGGCTGATCTAGCATACTGAAAGGAAGAACTCACTTATACACGAAACATTTTTTTGGAGGAGAGCATTTTTCATCAATTTTGGTAGCACAGCACTGAAATTAATAGGATGCACACACACATACAGAACAGGTTCAGTCATATGCAGGTATTTAATTCGCTACCATGCCTTTCATTCCTCGAAACATGCTGAAAATACAAGATTACTAAATTCTACAGGACCATCAAGGTTGTTAAACATGATTAACGGAGAGGAACAGGGGAAAATCTTACCCAAATGAATGTATCTCTCTGGCTCCTGTTGCTTCATCATGATCATGGGGTCCGTCTGTCGCAGGAGAGACCGAGCAGCACCCAACTCACGCAATTCTATCAACTCCAGCACCACCTTAAAAAGATGAAGCATGCACTCTTATCAATTTTATGCGATTGTATTTTGACAAGGCAAGTGGCCATTGATCAAGGACGTATTCAGGAGGAGATGGGAGTCCAGAGGGCCTGCCCCTTCCCCACAAAGACTTACCAAGTACTGACATTAAATAATGAAAATATACTTTATTAGCATTTGTTGTACGAGTATTTATTTTCACCAAACTTATTGGAAGGCAAGGATTACATAGGGATCATGTGGTTGAAAGAAGATTTATGCACACAATTACTGATAATAATATCCATAAAATATTAATCAGGAACTTTACTTTTTGTCTACTGAATCTAACATATTTTTTTTTGTTTTTCAATAAATATTCAATTCTTTATCTATTTGAGAATAATTTCCTAGCCAGGGTAGTTATTTTTATAACATTTTTTGCGATATTAACTACATGTAAGCTAGATAATGAATATGTGCTGTTATATCTCTATTCTTATATCACCTTTTTACCTATTGATATAACAACAATGCAATCTTAATTAATTTACATGGTTAGTTAATGTCATGTACTTAATTTAATAATTTACATCACTACTACTACTACTATTTCAGAGGTCAGTCAAGACTTCACTTTGGTAGAGAAAGTTCCGAAGGGAGAGAGGGACTCAAATACAAAAATGTGTGAATGCAATAAACCTAGCCTAAAACTATGTTTCTCAGTACATGTGTTGCGAAAACTAGGAGGGGTATTGTCAACTGTTTCGATCTATTCCAGGAAAAGCCTTCTTCAACTAAGACAGCCATTATCATTGCAAAAATCTATCCACAATGATTTTCAAACATTTATCTAGGGTTAGAAGCAATTTCAAAGTGACACAAAATGTTAGAACACATGTAGTATATATATATATACAGCTTTACAGCTATCAATACAATTGTTACATAATTAGAGAGATGGGACCTTATCATTTTGTGGATGCTTTCAAATTTCTGATCTCCCTTTTATACATGGTTATTCAAATCATCTTCACGATTTCAGACACATGTAAATCACATCTAATGAAATCCAGATACAAAAATGTTATATCAATGTAAAGAATAACTCAAAGTTTTATTTCATATCATTTCAGATACGGTTGGTAACATTGCTGCTGCATAATAAATACAAGAGGGGCTCACACTGAACACTTGGGAGGTAATGAAATAAAACTTTATGAGTTACTATTTACATTAAGTATAACCTTTTTGTATCTGTGTTTCATTAAACGTGATTTACATATGTCTGAAATTGGATAGCTCATTTGTAATAACCCTATATCTAACACACCTCCCGAAAGACCAACCAAGCCAAAAAAATTAAATATGAAAAATAATACTTAATTCCTTTGATAGAACAGCTGCTATTATACAAATGTTAGTGATCTTAACTTCACCTGTCCATGCAATAATAATAATAGTAATTATTATTAATAATTTAGCTATTTAAATATACTGCTGGACAAAAAAAACCGGACACTTGCATTTTTTGTGATAACGCATAAATTCTGATTCAAAGGCTAAGTAAATGTTGCAGAAATTATTGGAAATAAGAAATCCTGAATATATTCAACAGAAAGCAAATTAAAATTTATTGTTAATAAGTTAAATTAGAACATAAACGAAAGTTACAGAAAACTACCAAAAAAAATCTTAGCAATATATTTTTTTTAATATTGTTAACTGGTACTGGTGGGGTCTAATAGCGAGTGTTACCTCCCCTGCCATCAATTACAGCTTGTAACCGCCGTGGCATACTTCGAATAAGGTTGGCAATCACTTCTTGGTCCAATTGCTCCCATTCTTCTTGAATAGCACGTCTTAGCTCTTCAATTGTTTCTGGAAATATTGCGCGGTTTCTGATATGTCGTTTCAGTTGATCCCAGATGTGCTCTATCGGATTTAGGTCCGGACTTTGTGGTGGCCATTCTAATCGCGTAATCGCAACTTCGTCCAAGTACTCCGTGACAATATTCGCAACGTGAGGACGCACGCACATTGTCATGCATAAAAACAAAGTCCGGGCCTTTGAATGGTGCATATGGTACTACATGATCTGCCACACATTCTGTTATATACCTGCAAGCTGCCATTGCCTCATTATCTACAAGAACCAACTCTGTACGTCCTTGTAAAGAGATACCTCCCCAGACCATGACACCACCACCTCCAAAGGGTGTTATTTCAACGAAACAACATTGTGCATAACGCTCATTAGGTCTTCTATACACATGTTCAAGCCCGTCTGATGAACGTAGGTTGAATTCTGACTCATCAGAGAATAAAACCTTTTCCCACTGCTCCACATTCCAACGTAAGTGTTTTGTAGAAAATTCCAGTCTTCGCTTCCGGTGACGTGCTAACAACCTGGGACCTGCAGCCGGCCTCCGAGATGATAAACCACTTTCATTAAGTCTTCTACGAACTGTTCGTGAAGAAACCACAGTTCTATGAACATTTCTCAAATGCTGTGCCACAATATTTGAAGTCGTACGACGGTCTCTTAAGACTATGAAACGCATTAAACGATCTTCCCGTGCTGTTGTGCATCGTTTCTGACCAGAACCTGGTCTTCTACCATAGGAACCGGTTGCGTCATACCTTCTGAGACCTTCATGGATAGTACTTCGTGCTATATTTAGCACCCTAGCAATATAGTGTACACTACGACCACCATTGCGAAGAGCTACTGCTTTTACACTACCTCTTCACGTCTCATTTTCAAGCTAGCAGCAAACTTACAATACACTTGCAAGAAAAATACCAGCAATGACAATGTCAATAATATATGTTACTATGGTTACTATGAACCAAAATTCATGCCTCTCTAGACATTAAACAAAATAACATCAACAGGAATTGAAAATCAATAAATTAAAACAAAATTGCATGAAATTAATTTTGAGCCTACTAAGTGTTCCAAATAAGTAAATACAAGTAAATAAATAAATAAATAGATAAATAATAAACGGAAAACTGTGGAAAATGTTCAATAATGAATGTTCAATTGTTCAATACTTAACTGAGAGCGTAATTCATAAGTAATTGCAATTCAGATGTCAAATATTAAGGTGTCCGGTTTTTTTTGTCCAGCAGTATATCATTACTATTATTTTAATCCTATTAATTTATCAATTGAAGGGCGCGGGTGTAAAACATGGAAAGTGACATTTTTGTTATTTTTGAGTCACAAAGTAAAATGTGCCATCCTTCAATTTTCGAGTGAATTTGCCATGTCATATAATTTGCATTGGACTCAGTGAAGCCTTCTGAAATTGGTAAACACAACATTAAAAAAAAATTATCTACAGTATAGCTTCTAATTACCTTTCTTCTTAATGAACGCAGAAATGACCAAAATGTCACTTACCATGTTTTACACCAGAGTCCTTCAATTATAACATTATTATTACATGTGAGGGACTTGGTTAGAGCCCCTCCTCCCCTTGAAATTTTATTCTAGATACATGCCTGGTAACAAGGATATAATAAACAAGTAGTGCATAATTACATGAAATAGGTTTCCTGTACTGTCAACAGTATGTGGAAAAAAGGAAAGATAGGAAATACAAAACCCTTGTAATTCAGTTTTATATTCAGCACCTTGAAATTTACAAAACTTTCTGCATGTTACTAATTAATTATGCAGGCCTGCAAAATATTTTTTTTGTTTTGTGGGGTATAAGGGTAAATAGGTGTTCTTACCTAATTTTAGGGCATACCATTTTCTAATATCACGTAAGAATTTTTTTATAGGGCTGAGAACCGATTTGAACCGATCCCGATACTCTCACCGATACCGATACGTGTATAATTCCACAGGTTATTATATACATACATACATATAATATATAAATTATGTGTGTGTGTGTCTGTGTAACTATTATTATTACATTTTATATGCATGCATTTCTGACGAGGAGTGATGAATAAATTAACCCACCAAATGATGATCTGTTGCAATGAACATGAAAAACATGAAAAAAAAAAAAAAAAAAAACCAGTCCCGCGGTTGATCGACATGCGAGCGTCATGCTAACATCTGACAATTTATTGACAGGATCACGGCACAGCTCCTACTAACAGAAGGGAACACTCTAACCTATTATATTTTTCCACTCGTACAAAACAAAAGACAGCTAGACTGTCTCTCAAAGAGGTTTCGTATTTTAAAACAGATATATACTCAGATACTTTTCTATGTTAGAACAGTGCTAACATGTCGACCACAGTCGAGTTAAAGCTTTTTAAAACAGGAAATGCACATGTAAAATTATAAATATGAATTAATACAGAAGGAACTTTACATACCTGCTCATACAAATCTATCAGTTTCTTGTCTGGAAGTTTCAATGACTGGATGGCCTTAAGTACAGTGTCCCAGTGGCCATTGTTGATATCAGCAACAAATCCTTCCACACTGTCCACGGTATTCAAAGACACACCAGTCTCTTCCTAAAAGAAGCATCGCATGAAAACTGTTAATTTACAAAAAAACAAAAATGTAAAGAAACCTATTTACTAATGGAGAAAATACAAAAGGAAAGGAGAAAGAACACCTATGATTCAACTATCTTGACAAATATTAATTATTGAAGAGGTTTTCTCAGGCAATCAAATAGGTGATTTCTGGATTTTCTCAGTTGATTGTCCGAGAAAACGTCTACAATATTCGCCACCGGGAAAGCTTCAAGAGTAAATAATTGTTTACCATCTTGCTGTGTACAAAGTCCTGTTTACCTGAGTTTTAGTCACATCTCATGTTTCTCAGCTTTGTCCTAATTGCCAGATTTGTGACTGTTCTCCATTACAGCATAAGTTCATTTCCTCTCCTGTATTCATTTTTGATGACTTTATGCACAGTAAGGATAATTTGGACTGGACCTACAATTTAAAGCGGGATCCGAACCACTGTGTACCTCCACCGAGACCCCTTGATTACAAGGCGATGACTCAACCACTGTGCCATCAGGAAGGCCTGTATTCATTTTTAAATGTACAATTATAATTGAAATATATTTAAAACTTCAAATGTTAATGTTCAAGTTGCTATTCAATAACATTTGTCTATGTTAAACTGCATGGGATTGACATTGCTATAGTAACAGAAATTTTAGAAAACGGTGATAAAATGTTTCCTTCAAAATGTGATTTGCAGTTTTCTTTCGTAAAATATCCAGGTAATTGTAAATTTTATTCTATAATCAGTCCATAGAAGATTAGCTTTACCTTCTCAGACCATGGAAAATATTCTTAAGTACATGCATAATTAATCACTGATGATAACAGCACAGACTTTACACTGAACAGTAATCAGTAACCATTGGAAAGGGATTTTAGGCTCAACACATTTCTGAAGAAATTATAAGTGCATTATTTTGGTTCACTATATTTTCTGTCTTTCCTCTGATTATTATTAGTTGAAGACACCCTTAGCAAGTCACAGAAGTTGGTAAAAATATTGCATGTATTAGTTACAAATACAGTGGACTCTTTCTAATTCGATTACTCGATAATTCGAGCAGAACTTTATTCCCCTTGAAATCATTTTTAATGATGTGTGTTAATTCGAATTTTGAATAAGTCGAACCTTTTTTTGTGTCCTCTTGAGAGTCCACTGTATAACTCTGTTATGAGATAAAAATATGTATCCCAGTATAAAATTTGACCATGCTTTACCACACATAAGATGCACTATTGCAGATATTTGGCTACAATCAGCTTTGTTTTTTCTCATTTTTTTTTATTTTTTTGCTTATGTTGTTTTACCTCTGTGGAAACTGTCACAACTAGTAATACTAGCAATGCTATTACTGAGTAATAAAGTCCAGTTTTGGCATGTACTTACTTTCATCCTGTGGCTTCATCAGGAGATAACAAGAAGTCAAAATTTAAAACATGGGACGTTACGTTAGGTTAAAAATGGTAAAAGAACAATGCAGTGCCCTTTCACTCCTTCCTATTCCTTCTCTGACTGGCAACTGACTGTCCTATTCAATATGGCTGCCTGGCTGGCAGGAACATAGACAAACCACTAAAGGAGACGTGTTAACTCAATATTAAATTCTGTGGGTTTCGTCACTCCATGATGTCACTGGTAATGCTAGTGACATCTAGCAAAGATTTTAAGGAACTACTTGTTTCTCAATGCTCACGCTAGATGGCAGGCCACAAAGGTCAGAGAAAGGGGGTGGGGTCGAAGAAGGGGTGGGGGGTTGAGGTACACAGATTTATTTTAAATTCAAAAGTGTTCTTCTATACAGCTTTTAAATAACCCACTGTGACTATGATCTTCCCTTCAAAGCAAGCATAAGAGAATAAACTTCTTTTGCAGGTGTAGATTACGATAACAAGTGCGTATTGCACAGTTTCCACTTGATCATTGCAGTTGTTTACGATTACGAGTTCCAAGTAAAAGCAGCATCCGTGTAACACGAGTCGCCATTCTTTTCAAGGGCCATCTTTGTCGAACTGACCGTGCTAGGGATGGTCATTTCAAATTCAAACCTGTTTGTTGACCCAGTGTTGCTAACTCTCCCCACAGAAAATGAGTGGTGCACCTCCCCGATGGCGTAGTGGTAATGTAATGAAGGCGTGTTGTTTTTGATACCCGTTGGAAGCACGAAGTGTACATTTTCAGATGGGGGGGGGGCATTGCTCAAAGTGAGGGGGAGCGGGGTAATAGTATCCCATGCTAACAAAATTTTCGTAAATATCCCCCAGTTCATGAAGATTTTGGCACACACGAAAGTGTGGCGCAGTCAGGCCCGTTGGCAGGTATACCCGAGACCCAGGTTCGAGTCCTGGTTGAGCCTGCATTTTTCGCTAAATTTCAACCCCCCCCCCCCAATTGCCTACTTGTCACCATATTAAACATCACATCTGTGGGGTATTCATATGTATTAAAATAGTCACAGGTGGGGGATGCTTTGCGTAAATATTCCTAGCCAGGGATAACCCACACACACACATCGCTAACCACTTCGAGCACATTCTGGTTCAGATCCCACTCTAACCTACAGGGCCAGTCCCGATTAGCCTATATGTGCATTGCGCATAAAGTGGGTTTAAACTCAAAACTCGTGAGACACTTTGTTGCAAGGGAACGGAAAAAACGCGTTGTTAATGATGATAATTTCTGGAGACCTTTGTAAAAACTTTCCATTTAACTAAGATCAGGAAATTTGATTTGATTTGCTTTATTTTACATCGCTTTTTGTGCCACTTTTGGCTAATTTGCAAAGATGGAGATGAGTGATGACATTATGAAATTGATGAATGGACACTTACAAACATCCACGCCCAGGCCGGGATTCGAACCCGGGACCCCTAGCATTGTAGCACGATGTGCTAACCACTCCACCAGGGGAAACGGCTAGGATCAGGAATTGTATGTTGTGGTTGGAGTCACTGTCTGTTGCCTAGGCCTGCCATCTAGTTTAGAAAATTGAAACAGAAAGCAAATAGTTCCTTACAATCTTTCGTAGATGTCACTAGCGTCGCAAAGCAGACGAAGGGAACAGAATACGTCATTAAGTTTCACCAGCCACGGACAGGAAGTAAAGATGGCTGCACTTCCTGTTGGCTATTTGATTATTATGATGTGACTGTAGTTTGTTTTTCAGGAATCCACACAGAAACACTGCACTTTCTGTTGGTAGTTTTTTCCAAAAATAAATGGACCTATTACATTTGAATTACTGGTTATTACAATAGTGTCTAATATTTCTCAGTACAGAAACAAACATTAAATCATGTTTTGACATACACAGGAGGTGTATTGGCACAACAGGATGGGTTGAAGCATAATGCTTTTGGAACTTACTTGCAAAACTTGAAGTGTCCTCAACAGATTACTCTCTTTCAAATATTGCTGTATGAGTCGAACGACACTGAAAAGAAGAAAATTTACTGTAACCAGTTTCTGCTTCACATTTGCAGGCATATGGACTAAATTACATTACTTCATGCAACTTAAAATCATTCAAATGCCATTCAGCCTATGTGATAGGAAACTCAAGTCAAGTACAGTGGCATGTTATTCTTGTTTAATTCAATTTTATAATGTTCTCCAGTCTGTTTTAATTTTAAATCTTGTCAGGATTTAGGTGCTTGGCATTATCATAAATACTATTGTTGTTAGGCTAAGCAGATCAGGTCTCTCAGCATTAAAATAACGTCCATAAATGCTTTCAACATTTTATTATGTAATATCTGATCTAATCATGACATGCCCTTTGAGCCTCATATGAAAATTCACCAGTAATTTGTATCTGAAAAAACCGTAAACCAAGAACTGTTGCTTGCTGGAAAGCGTTGTTGTTCGCATAAGGTACTTTTCAAATCATAATTAACTGTGCGAATGTTTTTCAAAGCTTCAAACTTACTTCCACAATAGTTCCCAATATTCTCTAAAGTTCCAGTATGACTGAAGATGACCGGACCCCTCTCCGATTTTCTTGAAATTTGGCATACTTCCTAATTGAGGACTGCTAATGATGAATCTGAAGTTAAAATTTGTTGGAAACTTCTAGAAATTGCAAATTAATTGTGAACCATTGACGCTAGCCCCACGAACCAATGACGTGTGGTTAGGTTAGGCAAACAGTTAAAATTTCATGTCGTAATAGTATCAGGAATATATATATATATATATATATATATATATATATATATATATATATATATATATATATATATTTGCTTGTAAAACAAAAAAATTCGCGAAAATCGACGGTTTCCATTCCTAAAACTAACGCCTTATTTTGCAATTTCTATAAGTTTCCAACAACTTTTAACTTCAGATTCGTGATTAGGAGGCCTCAATTAGTGAGTATGCCAAATATGAAGAAAATCGAAGAGAGGGTCCGGTCATCTTCAGTCGTTCCAAAGTTCCTAATACTCCTATCAAACTTGCAAAAATCATTAAACATTCAGAACAGATACCTTAATATGAAACATGATCATCAAAAATGTATATCGGAGACACATTTAAATCGGATATTTTGTCTTTCTCGTGGTTTGTACTTACCAATTATGTATTGCGGAACATAGTGGAAGGTGCCAATATGCTTTTTGCACGAAAACAAACACTTTTTCTGCTAAAATAAACCATTTTCCTTAATGCTACGGAAAGCACGTCACGGTGCGATATCGCTTGCTTTGCGAATTGTAACGCTTCTTTTGTTTTCGAATATCAATGTTTCCAACTCTATTGTGCATGGAAGTTGTAAAAAACCGGGGATCACGTCCGGAAATTGTACATTTCGATGAAACATTGTTCGTTAGCCCCAAAAACCATGCACGAGTAGCCCCACAAACCATTAACGTTAGCCCCAAAAACCATCCACGGGTAGCCCCACAAACCATTGACGTTAGCCCCAAAACCCATCCACGGGTAGCCCCACGAACTATTCACATGAGGTTAGGTTAGGCCTGTTAGGTTAGGTTCCATTAGCACCCATTTCACCCCTAAATTCATCGAAAAACCATTTTCCTTTCTCGCCAAAAGACCGCGCGTTTCTCGAAGAAAAAAAAAAAAACTCGCGTTTCTCGAAAAAAATCACTCGTTTGGAAACCCTGATTCCACTAGCGAGATCGCGTGACTTCCGACGCTAGAGCCATCTGCAGGTACATCTTGGAAACAACGGCATGATGTTGTCGATTTTCACAAAATGCGCAATATTATTACATGAAAAGTGATTATTTATTGTTCTGCTGCATTGTAGGATGAAGTTTTAGGACGAATATATATCGACTAACTAACACTCTAGCCTTCTTAAACCCGAAGGTTCATGGCTGCAGCAACACAGGCCTTCCATCTGTCCCTATCTTGAGCAAGATCTATATACTCTTTTCCATCCCTACCGATTTCCTTTAGGTCCATCTCAACGTTGTCCCTCCATCTTCGTCTTGGCCTTCCTACAGGTCTCTTACCATCTGGTTTCCCAACAAGAATCCTGTAAACTCCTCTTTCCTCTCCCATTCGTGCCACATGGCCTGCCCACCTAAGTCTTCTTGATTTAATTATTCTAATAATATCTGGACATGAGTATAAATTATGTAGTTCTAAATTATGTAACCTTCTCCACTCACCTGTCTTCTCATCCCTTTTAGGTCCAAAGATTTTCCTAGGATCTTATTTTCAAATACTCTCAATTTATGTTCCTCTTTCAATGTAAGGGACCAAGTTTCACACCCATATAACACTACAGGCAAAATTACGGTTTTGTATATTTTAACTTTTAGTTTCTTAGATATTAAACGAGAAGACAAAAGTTTATGAAGAGAGAAGTAACATGCATTTCCTGAATTAAGCCTACTTTTTATTTCCTTTTTAATATAATTTTCATTTGTTAATATTACTCCTAAGTATTTGAATTTGGAAACTGGTTCAAACGAGTTGTTATCAATAATTAGATTTTGATTATTACCTAACACTTGGTTTCGGCCTGTAAGCATATATTTAGTTTTCTCTTTGTTAACTTCCAAACCTATCTCTTTAGCAGTTTTGAAAAATATTTTAGCATTATTCTTAATTGTATTCACATCATCCCCCAGTAAGTCTACATCATCTGCATATGCTAACAACCGAGTCACACCATTTAATTTTAGTCCCTCTTTAGTTTCTTTTACCTTCCTTACAGCATATTCTAAGGCAAAATTAAAGAGCAATGGAGATAATGCATCTCCTTGTTTTAACCCATCATGAATTGTAAATTTGTCAGACATATTATTACCCACACGAATTTTACTTTCTGTTTCACTGGTGCATATTTTTATCATACTAACAAGCTTCTTAGGTATTCCAAACTCTACTAATATAATTTTTCTCTTTTGACCGAATCATATGCTTTTTTTAAATAAATGAATAGCTGATGGACATTTTGATTATATTCCCACTTTTTTTCAAGTGTCTGTCTGATGTGAAAAATTTGATCTGTAGTTGATCTGTTACGTTTAAATCCACATTGATAATCACCTATAATTTCATTAGCATATGGGGTTAGTCTTGTTAAAAGAATGTTAGACAATATTTTGTATGTTGTTGAGAGTAGAGAAATTCCACGGTAATTACTGCAGTTCATTTTATCACCTTTTTTAAACACAGGAACAATTATGGATTCTTTCCACTGTTGAGGGAGTTCTTCTTTATTCCATATTAAACAAATTAATTTATGAATTTGACATATTAATGAATTTCCACCATATTTAATTAACTCAGCTGGTATTAAATCAATGCCAGGTGCTTTGTTATTCTTTAGCCTTTTAATAGCATCTTTAACTTCAGTCAAGTTAGGTTCTTGAACTAAAGGTTCTGCTGTGTGTACTTCATTTACTTCTGATTTATCTCCTACATGGACATTTAAAAGGTCATTAAAGTAGTTCTTCCATCTATTTAGAATATCGCTTGGGTCAGCTAGAAAATCACCATCTTTATCTTTTATCAAGTTTACTTTAGGTTGCCACCCCTTTCTAAATTCATTTACACCTTTATATAAATCTCTGATATTTTTATTTTTGCTGTTTGTTTCAATTTCGTTAATTTTGCTTTTCAAGTAATCTCTTTTTTTACTTCTAAACGTGCGGTTAACTTCTCGCTTTATTCTATTATAATTGTTTTGATTTGTATCATCCGAGTTGTTTAACCACCTAAGTCTAGCCTGATTTCTTATTTCTATTAGATTATGACATTCATTATCAAACCATGGCTTACTTTTCCTTGGTTTATGGTATCCTATACTTTCTTTAGCTGCTGATTCTATTGCATTACGTATGTGCTCCCAATTCTTATTTACGTCTGTTTCATTTATATTTTCATCATCATATAAATCCTGCAAAACATCAAATCTATTTGACAGTTTAATTTGGTAATCTTTCTTAATTCTTTCATCAGCAAACTTTCCTGTATCAAATTTTAGAACTTTTAGATTTTGTTGCTTATGATTTATCACTGAGAGTCTTTCTCTTAATTTAGCAATTACTAAATAATGGTCACTGGCACAGTCAGCACCTCTATGTGTACGAACGTCAATTATACTAGTATGCCTTCTCTTATCAATGAGAATATGATCTATCTGATTATGAGTTTTACCATCTGGAGAAGACCAGGTATATTTATGGATATCTTTATGTTTAAAAGTGGTACTTTTCACAATTAAATTCTTTGAGGTTGCAAAAGTAATCAATCTTATACCATTATCATTACTTAATTCATGAAGACTTTCTTTACCAATTGTGGGTTTAAATGTCTCTTCTTTGCCAATTTGTGCATTACAGTCACCTAACAGAATTTTCATATCATAATGAGAAAATTTATCAAAGACCTGTTCTAACTCTGTATAAAAATCATCTTTATCTTCCGTTGGTGCATGTATGTTTATTAAAATAATTTTACACCACCTACCCTGTAAAACTGTATATGATATCCTATCATTAATAAATTCTACTGTTTTAAGAGCCGAGATAATTCTATTATTTATGAAAAAGCCTGTTCCAAAATTATGATTTTTAGTACCACCATAGAAAAAAGTATAATTTTTAGTTTTACAATTCCCTTCTCCTGGCCAGCTACTACATCTAATTTATACTTAAGTATCTCATTAACTGTACACTGAAATGCCCCAGGCCGGTAAAGGCTCAGAACATTCCAGGTGCCTAATTTAATATCCTTATTCCTAACGTAGATCTTATCCTTAGTCCAGGGACCTCCCAAAGTAGTCCCCATCCGGAGATCCGACCGGGGGACTATTTTACCTCCGGAATATTTTACCTTGGGAACATCCATGGCCTTATATTTCTGTTTCTTGACATGTCTTTTTACAGTGCAGAGTTGTCAGCTCTACGCCTAACCCCCAATATGAATTAAGGAACTACTACACAAGACAGACACAAACATATTAAGACAGCACAATTACTACACAAGACAAACACAAACACATTAGTCAGCATAACTACTACACAAGACACACACAAACACATCACAACTATAACACAATATAAACACACCACAACTACTAGAAATTCCACGCTAAAAATGTTTTATTTAAAAAATATTTCTAGTTTTAAGTTTTCCCACATTATAACATTCAATCTTGATGGTTCCAACGCAGCAAAATGTTATAAAATTTTCCTCGATTTTACATTTTCCGACATTTTAAGTTTTTTTTAAACTTGGTCCCCTGAAAAACGTAAAATCGAGGTTAAGGTGATGGATGGAGTGTTTGCAGGTTGATTCCCCGCACTAGGCCATCCAAACCAATGTCACAAAGCATACTCTGTGCCATTGTGGTATGTCTGTAGTTGTTAATTTGAATCTTAAATGAAGTATTAAAGACATGGTAAAATTTCGTTGATAGTTTTGAACGGACGAAGATTAATTTTTTCTTCCTTTGTCCATCAAATCTCGATATTGCTCAAAAGAAAATAGTGAATATATATCGACGGAGGTTATAAACCTTGGAGAAACTCATTTCCGTAAGTAGTTTCTTGTGTAAAATTGAAGAAATGTTGTATCTCCGATGCATGAAACTGTTACCAAATGTATCACATGAAATTGTGTGTACGACAAACTTTTGTAATGAATATGAACAACTCGAATGCTACGTTGTTATGGTTCATAAATTTAAGAGAGAATAAAAATACTAGATGATTTTGAAAAGTATCCTATGTTTAATGCAAATACAATTGTTCAAGCATCTTCAAAGTACGCAACAATTTCTTTGCGAATTCTTTAGTAAAACGCATTAGTAGTGATGAAAATTCTTACTCAGCGGATTCTATTTCAATTGACATCTTGGCACTTGCTTTACTTCCCCAGTAACACAAGCTTCAAAACAGTGAGAGAGAGCAAGAAATACTTCGAAGGAATATCTCCGCAACACAACACGGGCCTTGTGTATTCACAGACCACAGATTACCCAGCACAGCACATTCACACACATTACACAGTTTCTTTATACACCAATGTAGAACACGTCCCAAAAACAAACAGAAAGCATTTAGCACATCAAAAGTAGTCATGTAGAAATAGGATAACAACAAGTAATAATTTTTTACATTAAAAACAAACATGTAAGAAAAGTAGGCTGATTTGGTGTGATTTTATTTATTGGTGCATCGAAAATTGTGCTTTGTGTTCTATGTTTGTGTGAGTAGACAATCTCACAATTCATCGTGTCTGAGAGTCTATGGGCCGAGAAATAAAAAGGAAGGGGAAAGTAATACTACAACGTTTAAAGAATGAAATATAAATGATAATATCACTACAATGTAATTACTGTATTCGTATTTTAATATGAAAGAACAAAGATAAAAAGGAATGCATAGTTCTAGAAAAACATACACAACATCCCTTGAACATAAACAAACAATAATGATAATAATGCCTCCATGTTTACATTCCCCTTCCCGTATTAAATTTGTTTACATGAATGAGTCTGTGACTGTGCAATATTTAGAAAATATTGAAGACGCAAGTGGTTTGCTACGAATCAGGTAAAACTGATTTTGTAATGTAAGCTTGGCCCGTAAAAGTATGTAAATAGATATGAGCCGCAGATATTGCGTCCGTACATATAGTGGGATCAATTGTACCTTTCCAGCATCTTGTAATTTGTAGTATATTTATTTATTTTTTATTTTATCATCCAGTAGCCTAAATTATTATTAGAATAATATAGGACTTGTCAGCTTGGTTTTTACGCTATCAAGATTACATTATTACTGTGTTACTTTTAACATAATGCAGTTAACCTTTGAATAACAAGGCTGTATGCTATTTCTGGTTTTTAGACTCATAACCACTTCCAATTTCGCAAATATAGTATTAGTATCTTTAGAAAGAATATCTCATGCCGAGAGGTCCAAAGAAAATACGTCAATAATATTGTCTAAACCAGGCCCGTAGCTAGAATTGATCTCCAGGGGGGGGGGCTCACGGTTTATCAGGGGGGCCTTGTAAAAGTAATAATAATAATAATAATTTTTATTGTAGAAACATGTGAGAACATCACATGTATTACAATCGTCAGAAATGTACATATAAAGTATCTATAGATCTTACAAAAAAACATCCAAAAAGCATTTTAGAAACATAACACCACTGACATAAATTTAGTTGTTAACATTATTGTTTTACAATCATAACTATTTTACCTAATACAATTAATTTCAAAGAATTCTTCTACCCTATATATACAGTTATCGGTTAATATTTTTTGTACTTTTCTTTTGAATTTAATTTTTAAATTTACAAAAGTTTAACAGTGTTAAATGAAGTTAAATTATTTGTGTGGGGGGTCATTAAGTTAATATAAACTTTAGAAATATCACACAAGTACATTTTTCTATAGGTATCTTCTAAAACATTTCTTGAAATGTTAATTGCTTTTGACATCATCCCTTATTACATTCTACACACTACTTTTGATGATACAGATATTTATATCATACAAAAAAATGCACAATATTCAATTATAGTGCCTACCTTACATTCCACCCCCAGCTGAAGGAATAAAACTTTCCTTCGTTCCCAAAACGTAGGAACTGTTGACCTTTGATGCAGATATGGAAGGAATGTGGATGATGATGCCAAAGCCACAGATTTCTGTCTAAACGGGAGACCACGACAGGAGCAACAAAGGTACGGATAAAGAAGCTCCTCTGTGACAGAACATTCTATAGTCTAGAGAATTTTCTAAATACTTGCCGCTACTTCGACTTCAGCTCATAAACAAGATGAAGTTTATGTTGTGAATTTATCCTTCACGAAGCTGTGAGCAAAATAATATCTGCTGTCTACATTTTCACTCTTCACTGCAAACAAATTATACAAAATAGTTTTATAAAATGTCAAGGGGGAGCGGCTACGGCCCTACTATGTAAGAACTTTCTAAACTATACAACCTACTAAATACAGGGTGTCTACAAATGATTGAAGCAGTTTCACGATGTTACTGTACGTGTATTATTGAACATATTGTGAAGTAACTTTACAGTTTTGTGACACATTACAAGTGTTTGATATGCCTCCTCTTCGTGATTCTGCAGACGTAAACTTTATGATCAAGTTATTCCCAAACGTGATGAGTCATGTACCTATAAATTCGATCAAAAGCACTGATGATACAAGCCTGCAGTTCTGCTAGATCACTCGGTAATGGAGACACAAACACTAGATCCTTCACATAACCCCACACACAAAAATGTCACAGTGAGGCAATGACAGCAGTTGTTGATCATCATTTCCACAACGACCGACCCATCACTTTGATACTCTGGTGGTTAAGATTTTGTGGATATCGTGATGGAACTGGGGCAGAGTACCATCCAACTGGTGGATAAAGTTCTCACTGTCTGTCTCGAGCTGTGACATGAGCCAATTTTTTAACATGTCAAGATACCCGTATTCTGTAATGGTTGTTCGCTGGTGAAGAAGCGACCGTAAAGTCTAAATTTTGAGATTCCACAAAGAGCATTGAGTTCCGGAAAGTCACGAATATGCTCAACGGCGCCACGGCGAACAAAAAACTCCCATAACTTGTAATGTGTCACAAAACTTGTTGAGTTTTTCTACAAAACTGCAAAGTTACTTCGTGATACGTTCAATAATACACGTACAGTAACATCATGAAATTGCTATCAATAATTTGTAGACACCCTGTACTTTCCGCTACTTAGACTTCAGTTCATAAACAAGATGAAGGAAAGTGATAGCTGATCTTCGTTCTGTGAATTTGTCCTTTCATCAAGTTATGAGCACATAATATCCGCTGTCTACATTTTCACTTGTCACTACAAACAAATTATACAATAGTTTTACCCAATGACCGGGTGCTACCGACAATGCAAAAGGAAGGGGGGCTGATGATGATGCCCTGCTGGCTCTTGCTTTCGGCTCAGGCAGGTGAGTCTCTAAACCCCAAGACAGTTTAAGTTTGCAGCAGGTGTTATGTATTAATCGGCGCTCAGAATATTCCGTGCCAGTCTTAGCTGATCGCACAAACTGAGTTCATATCGCAGACAATGAGAAAATCCGCAGTATTGCCAACTGCACAACACATCGAAACCCGTACATGTTTGGCTTGAATTTGGGTCAGAATTGACAATATAGAGAAAGTCTGTAATTCACTTCCTACTTCTTATACTCACTTCTTATGCACTCCTGGTGACGTATCTGGAGTTACAATGTGGGGGTTGCGTGTTAAAATTGTACATTTACGTGTAGAAGTTGTAAAATAGTTGTTATTTACCGCGATAATTCTCCATAAAGAGACACAGAAACCATCTTTCACATAAGAACAAATGACGTTCAAAATTCGTTGCACTGTTCACACTGTTCAAGGCATTGGTCGTGGAAAGTGATTGAAGTTAGGCAGGAGAGGAATGTGGGCTTCAATTACAGGTAAGTTTGGCAACAGTGCTTCACCGTTGATTTCAGGAAAAATGGCATGTTCCTTATTGATGAAACATTGTTCGTCAGTTACGTGCTACAAAACTAGGAATTTCTTATTGAAAATTATCATTGGCCCATTAACCATTCATGGAAGGTTAGGTTATGCAAGCATAGTTAAAACATTTCCTTCATAAAACTACGCATATACTCCACTGCTGATTTCAGGAAAAATTACGTCTTCCGTAGTGATGAAAATTTTTTCGTCGGTTACATGCTACAAAACTAGGATTTCGTGGAGTTGATGAAAATAATCATTAGCCCACGAAGCATTCACGGAAGCTTAGGTTAGGTTCAGTTATGTTAGGCAGGCAAGCATAGTTATAACATTTCGTTCGTAAAACTACGCATATACACCTATATATAAAAAAAATCAATCGGCTTTTTTTCAAATTTCCAGACGTGACCCCCGGTTTTTTACAACATATTCGTGATTAGGAAGCTAAAATTAGTATACCAAAAATTAACAAAATTGGAGACTTTATATTGTCAATTCGCTCCTGAATTTGTGAACCACACTAAACCAGGATTGAAATCTTAGTCTGTCCATTTCTTGGTGATAATCACCCTCCCCTTTCTTTGCATGGAACAGTAAACATGAATCTTCAACAAAGCCTCCATTGCTGCCAATGTGTGAAACAATAAGCCTCCTGCTTCCCTGTCAGTTGCTTCAACCCAATGCTCAGGCTTAACTCTTCTGTGAAAGCCTAGTGGTGGTTTTGCACATGCTTTATTCAATGTACTCCCCGTGTTGATGCACGTCTCGTCCAAATAATACACATGTTTCTTCTCACGGAGATATATTTTAATACTGCTGGTCGCGAGGTCTGGCTCAAAAATTTATGTACTCTGTCTTAGGAACTAAGAGAACAACTGTGTGATATCAGAATGATTCTGGTATTAAAACTAAATTTTTTGATTCAGACCACAAATTTTTGGATATCTTTCAGATGTGAGTACACTGAACTTTCGGATGAGGCATTAAAGTTGCTTATGCCATTATCCACCTCATATTTGTGTGAAAAGGGATTTTCATCTCTGATTCAAGTTAAAAGCAAGTGCAGAAATAGACTTGATGCACACTCAGATTTACGACTTAAGTTAACCACCATTGAACCCACTAGCGTACACAGGATTTTTTTCTGGAGGCGTTGGAATTGTAAAGATGGATAGTGCATAGCTGCTTTGTGGGGGGACAGCATACACAATAAGATATTTAATGTTTAATGTATTAAAAACTTTGTATTCTAAAGAATGGCAATTGGGGGGGGGGGGCATCATTCTAAGGAGAGTTTGCATTTACCACTGTGGTCTTTCTCGAGTTCTTCACTTATCGTCGCTTGATAATCAAGCGGTCCCGGGTTTGATACCCGGTGGAAGCACATAGTGGTTCGGATTTAACTTTAAACTGTAGGTCCAGTCCCGATTAGCCTTACTGTTTATGAAGTGGACTTAAAACACAAAATCAATCAATCGAGTTCTTCACAGCTTTTATTTGAAAATGTTGATTTTCTCAATATTTTGGAGGGGGCTGTAGTCCCTTCAGCACACCCCCCTCTCTGCATATGCCTGTGATTAAACCCAACATACCCCAGCTTATACGGAAAAGGCAACCCCAACCGTCACATTAGTTGGGTGAGTAAATTTCAGCATGTGTGTTTAGTTAGATGTTAGAGTAAATTGGTATTTTAAATTAGATATTTACTTTTCTAGAATGAAGTATGTGTAATTTGTTTAAGCAAGCGTAAAAGAGGGCATCATAAAGTACTCGATGATAGCAAAAATGCTATTATAAATTGGGTGCATACCCCTACAAGTAATTCTGCCGGCACCCATGCTAATGGGTCCCATGAAGTGTAATATCCTTCAAGGTGGGTCCTGGACTGAAAAAGGTTGAGAACCACTGAACTAGATGATAGACCGTCACAATATTTTAGCGATATATCATCATGATATTTGGCGATATATATCGTGGAGACAATATATCGCCGATATCACGATATGGAAAAAATATTGTATTGAATCATCCTTGACGATATTTTCTTGACAATATATTGCAGTATCAACTTTCCGATATCGCCCATCCCTCCTAATATTGACCCATTGACTAGTTTCAATCCCTTGAGACAGATTAGGGGATAATTAGGACATGTTAATTATATTTTCCACTCTTTGTTTCTGTTTCAGATGTTGCACCGAGTGACAAATACAAGGAGGGTTTGGCAAAATGTATTCTCTGTTGTGAAAAACAGCAAGTTTGCAACAGAAGTAGATAAAACTGTACAACAAGACTCAAGCCATGGACTATTTTACATTAAATTAAATGGAGGTAAGTTGCTTGTACTTAAACTTTATTTCATTATTTGAAACTTAAGTTTTGTGTTTGTATTCGTAACCGTACAGAGTAGTATGCTAAGATTTCCCTATGTCTTACATCATTGGAATTTATATGTAGTAGTCTAGTGTGACCTGATTACAAAATGGGACACACTTTGTAAGCTGGCACAATTTGACAATACATCTAGACACATTTGTTACTATTTTCTTATTTCATGCAAGTCAGCAACAATTGTCTGGTTTTATTAAAATTAACTCGATTATTCACAACTATTACAATTCTCACTCATTTACATTAACTTTTAACGTGCTCCAGGATCAGGACAATCAACTATACAGTGTTTTCTTGACTAAATTTCCTTCATCATTGCTGGCCTTTCCTTCAGGAAATTACAAGTTAGCATTGCTAAAATGGTATTTTGTATTGTATATGACATTCCTCTCATCTGTCGGAATTGAATTCATAAGTGGAGACACCCTTTCCGATGATGCATTTGTTCCAGGTATTCCCAAAGAAAAACTGACAATTTGGATTATGTTCCTATTCCTAATAGCTATATCTTCATTTTTTCATAACTTTTAATACTTCGCCTCTCACTAATGTTCACACCATATTTCTTCTAATGCACAACTTTCATTGAACAGAAGATATTCATCTATCACTTTTAGTATTAGTGTGGAATGTACATGAAAACTTAATTATCAAGTCCTTAGTGAGATCTCGAGCGTCAAAACCTGGATTATAGTGCCATCTGTACAGGTTAAGGCAAAAACGAAAATTAAAGAATAAATGTAAATGTTTTAAACAAAAATTTATAAAAGGGGTGCCTTTTTTTAAAAATGGGACAATCCCATTAGTCACCCTGTAGTAGTTACATTCACACAGGGACCCCTAGAAAATGTGGGACAGTATGTCCATGAGTTACTTGTATAGGTGCTGTATTCTGAGAAGTGAAAACACCGGTAATTACATGGATAAGTCAACGGAAAGTACCAGATTGTCAATCAAGTTGAGAATTCAAAAAAAATATCATCCATTTATGAAATATTTGGAGACTTTATATGCAAATGAATGCAACTTCTTTATTCCTTCATTTTCACACAGATTTTGTGTGCCATGCCAATGACTTTATTAATTTATTTTGGTTTCAGAAAGAGCAACCCTTGAATATAAGTGGCTGGATTCAAAGACTTTAGAAGTGCTTCACACAGATGTTCCTACTGCATTTCAAGGACAGGGATTGGCTCAAGTTTTGGCAAAGGTATTGGAAAGCAACCTTGTAATTTGGTAGCTGTCACTCCTAGTTATCTTCTTATTTTTGTGCATTTAAAATTGTATAAATAATTATATGTTCTGATAAAACACACACACACTTAAAAGTCATAAATTATAAGTAGCTGTTTGCTTAAGGTCTTATTAAATTTTCATTAGTGTTATTAATTTGTTTTTAGTCTGAACCATAAAGTACTAGAAAGATGGTGATACTTACTTTGAATGGCATCAAAATCTGACCAAGATCAGACTTGTATGAGATATTCCCAGAAGCATCAGGAAGGAATTATTTAACAGCATAGAACATCCATCTTGCTGCTAGAGACTCTTTCATTTTATATTGTTTGTGACTAACAAGCAAGATGAATATTTTCTCTTGAAATGTACCCAGTTTTTTAAAATAATGTGCTAATAAATGTCTGCTGTTTATCATTTGAAAAGCTTTGATGAAACATTGATGCAAATGAGATTGACAAAATGGTCTGAATCAGCCAAGGGAACACTTCATGTTTTTCTTCTTTTGCATCATGTTGATAACGCAAATAACATATGGCACCGAATATAGTTAGGTGAATTTATTGTACTGTTACATTGGTTAGTGCTTAAAAATGGTTTTCAATCTTTTAAAAGTGATTTTTATTAAACTACTAGAATGTATTCTGATTAATTGATTGGTTTAATTTATTTCAGTTTGCTTTTCTACCACTTTTGGCTAATCGTGAAGATGAGAATGAATGGTGATACGATGAGATGGATGAAGACAACATGAGCCTCACAGATTATATTATTACTGGCTGCGAGTCTGGATGCCAGAGCCTTGCTGGTATGCAAAATGCAGTCCAGGGTGTGCTACGTGGAGGGGTGGTTGGCATTGCTGTGTCTTTGGAAAGAGTCATCCATTGCATCCCAGAATGCATTGCTGTTCAGATCTTTGGGCTGAATGTTCTGTTCAGTTGGATATTGTTTAACTTAGTTCAGTGACATGAAATAGATATCTCTGGATGAGGTTCTGTAATATAAGCTAATGTATCTCTATTAGTATATATTGATCTACTAGCATTTGTTGTTTCTAGTGAGTAAATATAGTAACCCATCAATACTTGTTAGCTTCCTTGTTTTTCAGCATGTGTTTGAGTATGTCATTCAGAAGGATTTGAAAATGAAGCTGTCGTGCAGCAGCGCAATAAACTACCTTGAAAAAAATCCTCTTCCCAAGTATAAGGAAAGAGTTGTAAGTGCATCTGATTAAATTTTAGTGTAAGTGTTTTACTTTTTATTTACATCTTATTTCTTAGGCATGATTTTTTTTTGCATTGCACAACAGAGGGTTTTTTCTTCTGTTTCTAGACAAAGTAGAACATTGTGATTAAAAAGAAAATCTATTATCATGAATAGAGTGCGGATTTTGTATATTTGCATATTTTATTCCGGTCCTCTAATTAATATGCAACCGGGTTCTAAAGTTGTTTCAGAGCATTCCGAAACGAAGTAGCGGGGGTTTTAAAGTGCATATAAATGCATATTTAAGGTGTTCGTGCATATTTACTGCGTAAGCACATATAAATGCATATTATGTGAAAAAATCATTAAATTGATAGTTTTTTTTAAATATATTTGTTTACTTGGTTAATGTTTCGTCTGTGGAGTGTTTCCGAGAGTACAATTTTTAAGCACAGGTGTTCGAAAACCTCTGTTTATGCGCTGCAGGGCAGACTGTCCCCCCTCCCTCGCGCATACTTTCAATGACACAAGAGAACACGTGCATAGCTGCATTGAAATATTGTCCAGTGACAAATTGTAGTGTGGAGCGCACCTTTTCTTCATACAAGGATATACTAACTGACAAACGGAAAAATTTCTTCTTCTTCTTCTTCTTCTCCCTTATGCCCACTTAGGCATCGGGTCCTTCAGCCACTTCTTGAAAGAAGTTCTATCCTGTGCCAGTCTTTTCACTTCGCCCGTTGTCTTCCCTCTCTTCTGTGCCAGTCCATAAATGTACTGGTTCCAGTTCAACCTGGGTGGTCCCCTTCCTCTCTTTCCTTCGGGTCGGGCCTCAAATATTTGTTTCGGTTTACGCTCTTCCTCCATCCTAATAAGATGTCCCAGCCAGCCTAATTCCCTCTTCTCGATGATTTCAATCAGTGGTTCCTGATTCAGGCATTCTCTTCTTATTGTTGTGTTTCGTATCATATCTCTTCTTGTCTTTCCTACAGTTTTTCTTAAGAATTTCATTTCAGTAGCAGTAAGTCTGCTCTCCAATTTAGTTTGCATTATCCAGCTTTCTGATCCATATAATAGCGTGGGGAGATAGACTGTTTTATATATTTTCATTTTTGTTTCTTTACTAATCTCCTTTTTACCTATAATGATGTTACTAATAAACTCCTCACAAAAAGTTTGGAATATAAGAAGAAAGTGAAGAAATGGGAACAGAGACATTCATTGTAGCAAAAACGATACACCCTGTGAGAGGACAAGTGCAAAAGTAGAGGACAAGTGACGATGCCAGCTTGCCAAGTTCACCAAAGCAACCAAATATAGTGAACGAAAAACAACCAAAAGCAAGGGAAGGAAAAAACGTCTTCCCTATGAACTGTGCAAAACGGCCACAGTGTGTGACACACATAAAGTGAGTCCCTCAATAATGTGTATGGCCTCCTCTTGCACTGTGCAGTTCCCGCACACGTTGTGGCATCCCAGAAATGAGTGCATCGATGGCATCCTGTGGGAGACGGTCCCATTCAACCTGGGCAGCCTGGATGAGGTCTGGCAGTGATTGCGGAGGCTGTGGACGACGTGAAATGGCTTGCTTCAACATTGCCCACACATGCTCAATGCAATTCATGTCCAGGGAGAGTGCTGGCCAATCCATACGACGAACGTCAGCATCCTGCAGGAAATTGGTCACTGGTGTTCCACGATGTGGACGTGCGTTATCGTCCACAAAGACAAAGTCGGCACCATACTGGTAGCGAAATGGAAGCACGAAAAGCCGTAGCACTTCATCCACATAGCGTCGAGACGTCAACCGCCCTTGCAGTGGAATGAGAGGTGTCCGTCGCCCGTACATGATACCTGCCCAAAACAAGATTCCACCACCACCAAAGGGATGGACTTCTTGCACATGCTGCTGCCTCCCGTGGCATTGGCGACGTCGCCAAACACGTTGTTGTCGCGTATCAGGCCGCAAACAGATCCTTGTTTCATCGGAAAACATCACATTCTGCCATTGTTGCACATCCCACCTACGATGTTCATCAGCCCATATTCGTCTGTTCCGCCGATGGTGAGGTCGCAGTGGCACACGTCTCGGCGGCCTATATGACCTTAGTTCGACACTATGCAAACGATTACGCACAGTCTGGGTCGCGATACGAACGCCGGATGCTTGCAACAAGTCCTTTTGCAACTCCCGGGCAGTCGCTGTTGGCCTTCGGCGTGCAGTCACAGTAATGTATGCATCCTGACGGCGTGTTGTCACTCTTGGACGACCACTTCTCGGCGTGTCTGATACACTGTTCGTGTTCCTGAATCGTTTCCATGTTTTGGATACAGCTCCTTGGGTGACCCCGACCACACGTGCAACCTCCGCCTGTGTACGCCCTTGTTGCAACAATGTCACAATTCTGGTGCGATCAAACTGCGTTATCACCATCGTTAACACCAAATGTCCATTTAACGCTTGCACTGCTTCGAAGACACTGTATTTGACATGCTGCGTGACGGCCAGGTAAACTCGGCCGGTACTGATAGGTTGTACCACATTGTAGATGGCGCTAGCTGTTGCCCGGATATGCACGTACATCACATGGTGTTCTGCCTGCATTCTTTTCTCATGTTTCCAACTACATTCCACCCGCACTGCGCCCTGCCCATGTCCTCTCTCCCCGACAAATGAAATATTCCAGACTTTTTGTGAGGAGTTTATTATAGTACAGATTATTTGCTTTCTGAATTCTGTGGTTAATTTCAGAGTCCATTTTCCCGTCCGCAGTTAGTATGGTTCCTAAATATTCAAACTGTTCTACTTGTTCTAAGGTCTTATTATTCCAATGAATGCGCATCCTTGCTGGTTCTTGTTTAGTGAAGTGCATGACTTTCGTCTTGCTAACATTGATTTCCATCTTTCGTTCTTTGAATGCTCGGCCCCACTCTAGGACAGCATTTTGTAGGCTGTTACTATCTTTTGCTAGGAGAACAATATCATCAGCGTATACTAATGTTTGTACCCATACCGGTTTCATCTTATAATTTCCAATTTTACATTTTCTTGTTCTTCTTTTGCATTGCTTTATAATTTGATCCATGAATAATATGAAAAGAAGAGGACTAAGTCCATCACCTTGTTTTACACCTTTTCCCATATTAAATTCCTTGGAGGATTGTCCATTTATTCTAACAGTTCCTTTAACGTTCTTATATAGACTTTGAATTATTCTAGTCAGTTTTGACGTTACTTGGAACTGATGAAGGGCCTTCCATATTTGTCTCCTTGGTACTCTGTCGAAGGCAGACTTTAAGTCAATAAAAGCTGTAAATATTTCCCCTCCTCTGCTTAGTATCTTCTCTATTGCATTCCTCAGGAGAAGATTAGATCTTGAGTGTGACGATGAGGCCTGGAACCTGCTTGCTCTTCTTCCAATTTATCTTCCACTTGTTGCCTTAATCTTTTTTCTATAATGTGTGAAAATAGTTTCTGGGCCACTGGCGCTAAGCATATTGCTCTATAGTTTGAGCAATCGAGGGTATTTCCTTTTTTATGTATAGGAATTATTACATTCTGTTCCCAATCTTTTGGTATTCTCTCTGTTGCCCATATTAATCTGTATAAGTCCCATATCCATTTTTCTATTTCCTTTCCTCCATATTTTATAAATTCTGGATGTATATTATCCCAACCGGGTGCTTTACCAGTTTTTAAGGATTTAATTGCTTCTTGTACTTCTTTTAGTTGGATTTCTTCCTCAGCTTCCACGTCCTCATTTTCTTTCCTCATGGGTCTTTCCTCATACAATTCCTCTTCTTCTTCTCTAAAGGTTTCCGCATAATATTCATTCCACGTATCTAAAATTTCCTTCATATTGGTTTTCACCTCGTTATTCTTGTTTTTGATATTCCTTATTTTCTTTCCTCGTTTTCCTTTCAGATTTTTCAACATGTGCCAAAATTTTCTTGGATTATTTTTATGATTTTCTTCTATTTCCTTTCCAAATTGTTCCCAGGTGTCCTTCTTCGCTGTTCTCACTATCCGTTTTGCTGTATCTCTTGCCTGTATATAAGCTTCTTTGTCCTCCATTCTTTTGGTCTTGAAGTATTTTAGCCATGCTTTCTTTTTAATTGCAAATTTTTCTTTCACATTATCGCTCCACCATCTTGTCTGCTTCTTTTTATTTGTTATCTTTACTATTCCATATATTTCTGTTGCAACTTCATTGAGGCTTTCTTTCATTACTTTCCATTTATTTTCCACATTCCATTCTTGTCCTTGGTTTTGTTCTTTTTCTCTAAGTTTTTCTTTCAGTTTCCTCTGAAACTCCTTTCTTTTATTTTGGGTTTCTAATGTTGATATTTTAAGTTTAGTAAGGTTTATCTTAATTGGTGCAGGTAGTGGTTTGAATCGGGTCGTCATTACTAGTAGTCTATGTTGAGTACCGAGCTCGGCGCTGCGAAAAACTCTTACATCCATTACATCATAATGGGTGTTTTTTTGTATATACGCAGTAATCTATTGTGCTCTGTGCTCCTCTGCTAATTGCTTCAAAGGTAATTTGATGTATTCTTTTATGCGGGAAGAAGAAGTTTCCGATACGGAGCTCGTTATCAATACAGAACTCCAGCATTTTATCTCCATTGCTGTTTCGGGTCTTTTCAGCACCATACCTTCCCAAACTTCCATGTCCTCGTCTAATTTCATTTCCCACTCCCAGAAAGTGTGGGGCGTTACCCCCACACCCCCTATACGCCTTCATGGCGTGGTGCTATGCACAGGAGAACACTTTACCTTTTTTTTCTTCACTTTACCTAGCATTCCAATCTCCCATTATAATAACGTTTTCCGTTACATTTCTAGCCTCATCTAATATTTGTTGGAGGGAGTTGTAATATAGTTCTTTTTCTAGTTCATCTTTATCCTCTGTAGGAGCTTGTATAATGGCAATCCTACGGTTTAATTCCAATTCCAAATTCAGTCTTATTATCCTAGAGTTAACTGCTTTCCAGTCAGTTACTCTAGTGTTCAGTCTTTCGCTAACAATAATTCCTACACCTTCTTTTGCTCTACTCCTTCTTTCTACTCCTGAATACCTGAGAACATATCCTTTTTCCATGTCAACCTCTCCTGATCCTTTCTTTTTGACTTCACTAATTCCTAATATTTCTAGTTTGTATATCTCCATTTCCTTTACAATCTCCACTTCCTTTCCTGAGAGGGAGGTGATGTTCCAGGTTCCAAATCTCATAGTCCGTTTTACCTTGCATTGTCGTCGTTGTTTACTCTGTTTGGCTTCTATTCCTGTGTTTCTCTGAATATGTATTATTTCCCTTCATGTGGGTTATTAGCCCTACGATGAAGCTAGGGCAGTGGGAGGAGTGCTCCCTTTAATACTCTGCCCTTGCTTGGTTTTCTTTCTGGGTTTGCTCCCATAGCCTTCGGGTCAAAACCCTTACCACAAGGCAGTGGGGTTGTAGCTCTTCCGCCTCTACAGTCTTTTCCATCTCTAGAGCCGTTGGCCGGTTTTCTGTTAGGGTTCCTTCCCTTAGCCTTTGGGGATCCCTCCCCTCCCTACAAGGCAGCAGGGGCAGTGCTTATTTAATGGCGGCACTTCCTCGCCATGTCACAATGCTGTCATTGGGCTTTTCTGGGTTTTTATTGAGTATGGACTTGCCAAAGACCATCCTCCCCAGGCCCTGTTAGCATTGTCGCCTCGGTCCGGGACTGCTTATTTGGCATTGCCTTATTTGCAGCTAACCACCATATCTGGTGGCCGTTCGCTATCCGCCACCTGCGACCCGCCCAGTTGCTGAGGCTCGCATCGGAAAAAAGCTTCATAGAGGCTTCTACCGCTGGGGGAAAAATTTCACTCTAACCAATTTAGAGAGATATGTTGTAGTGCAGTGCAATTTACATAAATTCAAAACTACTTAACAGTTTTCGTTATATTGTGTTTAACAACTGGAAATAGTAAATTCAATTTAATACAAGGTTTTGCAACCTTACTTGACATGGAAGCTGCTGTTACTTTGTCTTTACCTTCAATGGTCATTATGTGTACTTTAAAAAATAAATGTATTTAGAGGAATTTTTTTTGTGCCTATATTTTTCCTTTAATGCATAATTTGCATATTTCAGTGCATATTTTACTTGTTTTAAGTGCATATTGATCCACACTTTAGTCATGAACATTTCCAACACACTGAATGAAGCCTAAACTAATACCAACCCAGGGCATCTCTGTATGCTATAGAATTTAGCCATGTTTCAGTATTGTGTTACAATAAATTTACATATTTTTGAAGTATGTCAACTTATAATATATAATTTCTTAAATTCACATACATGCACACATGTCACTATTTCACTGCAATAATTATTTTAATTTTTCATGATACTTCCTCAAACTTTTCCATATTAACTAGGGCTCAAATGTAAAGTAGTTGTTGTTGCTTATGCAGTAGAAAGCTAGAATGACCAATAATTTAATTAAGTGGAAGAAATTCAAATTTTATGAATTAAAAATACATGTCTTGTTAAGTAAAGTGTACGTGTGATTTTGATGTATTACAAAATGTATCAAATATCTGATATTTTTAATTTGTATTTTCACGTTCCAGGCTGAGAAAGAATTAGTCACCAGTAGCTGTCTTAATATGGATAATTATGAAGTGCATCATGATATTTCTTCAAAGACCTTCTACATAGATCTTGGTAAAGGAGGCAAGTTTGAAATTTAATTGAAATCTGCAATTATTCCCTCTAAAAGCATTGCAAAAATGTGCAATCATTGTCCAGTATCAATTTTTTATTTGTAAGCAACACATTTGGATTCTGATCTTGAAGTCTTAAATTTTACGAATTAGATATTTTCTGTACACATTTTTTATTTATTTTATTGCTTTGATTTATTTTGAGAATATTTTGGTTACTAGGGCTAGGTTTTTTAAAGCGTTTGTGTTCCTAGATTTTATGCTTTTCAGGGAACCAAAATAAAAAAAAACTTCAAATGCGAGAGAATGTAAAATTTGGGAGGGTAAATTAGGGTTCCACTGTATAGAATAGTGGTATGAAAATATAATTAAATCAAGGTGCCTCATTGAGGCATGTGTATGCATATTTGATCTTATGTTTTGTCAATTTTTCAGTCATAGTCAGCATATTTTCACTTTTTCAAGTCACATAGAACTTTTTTTATACACTTAACTATTTCCAAAGTGAATTGAATTTGCTCCTCGTGTGTCATTTACATTTAAACATTTGCACAAAGTAGTCGTTGAGCGTTGCAACTAAGGGCTCAGGGAGTGAACTAACAAGAAGAATGTGACAAATCCCAGCATATGGTGCTGATATTTGGAATACATTAAATAAAAGGACCTACACATTTTCAAACTTCATGCTTTTTACTTGTTTCTTTCATCTTTTATTATTCTTATAGTAATGTAAGTAATTAGAAATTTTCATTGGTATTATGGCATATTTATGGAAATGTTTGGTTGGAAGTGCATTTTTATTTTTCATATTTTGATGATTTTTAAGTCATAAAAATCCTAACCCTAGTGATATATGATATTGACAAATAGACACAATAAAAAATCAAAGTACAAGAAAATTATACTCAGAAAGGCAGTAAATTTTCTGTGGTCATTTTTTTTTAGTTTAATTAATTTCAGTGTGCCTTAAAATTAATAGAACAATAATTTTTAATTTGTGGGAAAAATAAGTACTTGAATCTCCACATGTAAGCATAAGAAAAAGAGAGACCAAAATTGTCCTTTTTTGTTGTAATTTGTCACTATTGCTTATGTTATCTTTAGCGAGGTTAAACATTTTAATTTGCTCTATTCATACTTCCTTTCTACTGTCTTTTCTCACAGTTCATTTTTTGCACTTAACTGTTTGAAAATGAGGGGCTGAGGGTTGTTTTAAATTCTCACAGTTGTTTCATTCTAAACCTCATTTTTCTTCCTTTGTTTTTCTTTTCTGTAGAAAGAGCTGTCCTTGAGTATGAATATCTCGATAAGCAGACTCTGGACATGTACCACACGGGCGTCCCACATGCCTATCGAGGAAAGGGAATTGCCAAAATTCTAGCCAAGGTCATTTCTTTGAATGCATGTTGTTAATTTTTACATGTTCATGATGAAGGTGGCTGTTAAATTAGTGCACTAACCCAAGCAATTAAGGCTAGACTGACCCTTAATGCTATGTTAGAAACAGCTTGCTCAAAAGTGTATTTGTTTTTCAGGAGCCATGTTGATAGATTGAATTCTGAAAAATTGCATTTCTAAATCTCAGTATAATACAAACGAACAGGCAACACTTCAGCTCTACTTACAAAGCTCATATTGGGCAAATGATATTATTGTGCTATCCGATGTAGAGAAATACATAACATTGTTTCTTGAAGACATTATTTTGCTTGTTTCATTTATACTAAGTGTGAGACAGATCATCAGCAATTTCTGGTTTCGCTCTTGGATACATTTGAGGCAAGATTTAATTTCTTTCCCTTCTTCCCCAGTTTCCACTACTTCCTTTTGAATACATTATTTATAATTTACTCTGATATGCTTACTTTTTATTTTTTCCGTGAAAATTTTCAATTGATTTCACCATGTCTGGTGTCTTCGTCAGGCATGTACTGTCTTGCTGCAAGTACAAAATTTTTATACAATTCAACTTAAGAATGCCTACCTAAATTTGTTGTTGATATCTACATTGTTATAACTTCTACCTGTACATTAGAAATTATTTTTAACAAGACAGTACACGCCTGACGAATCCACCAGACGGATGACGAAATCGATTGAAAATTTGGATGGAAAAATGTAAAGCAAGCTTATCAGAATAAATTACCTATCTCCGCGTAACTGCCAAATAGATATCTTTAGATACAATGTTCGTTATTTGTTCCCTCCCCCCCTCTTCACATCATTGGGTTACTTCCCATTGTGCCACCGAATGCATTTCTCCCTACATTTTACAAAATGTGATGTGGTTGGTAGTTTGTCATGTTTCATAGAATATGTGTTCCTTACAACACGAGCACATGTCATTTCATGACAGGAAGAAACATCACAGATGAGATCAAATGCTGTGTTAGGTTGCCAGCATTCATTCATAGTGCTGAAACGATGCACCAGCATCAAAAATGGCATTGAGTCGATTTGTTTGTTTTGATGTCTTCTGTATGCTTCTGTGATCCGTGGGAGCCATTTTAATGACACCGTGTACGTGCAAATGTCTAAATATGTAGTTTATTTTTCAGACAAAAAATCATTGCAGTCACGTGGTTACGTACATTAATTAAGGAGGTTTATGAACAATTTATGTCCTTCAAGAAGTATGTGCAGTTTTATGTTGGATCTATCATTGGTAGCTAAAATTTCATGTCAGTCCCTCCTTAATTTCCATTTATCTGCATTAGGAGTGTAATGTTTCAGAATGTAAAAAATAAATAGCACAGCTCTTGAAAATGACTTTTGGTAGTGTCGTGTCTAACTCAGTCAAGCATTAAATTTAATTCTTTGAATGAGCTTGCTTCTGATATGTACAAGTTTGGATATAGATGTCAGATTTAATAAATATGAATACATGAAGTTTTTTCAATGTATTAGCGCATGTTCTTCATGTATAAATTAGTGCCTGTTAATAAAGGGATATTTGTTTTTTCTTTAGCACATGTCCTTTTTTTCCTGGAGAAATTAGTTTTTAATTTTTTTTTAATTAATTAAACTTTCACCAAACTTGGTGGCAGAAATATCATTATTATACATTGGTATGCATGTTATATGGGTAAAAACTACCAATAATTGTATATTTCCATCTTCAGATTTAAAAATTGGGTTGAGATAGAGGAGCTAAGATTTGTCATATCAACTCTTCCCTAGCCTACTAAAACAGAGATCACCACTCATGCAACAGTTTTTCTTTTGGCCTGGGTCAAGCTTGAAATCCTACATAACCCATTGGAAACTTGAGATTTTTTCCACCAAGAGTGCTAAATCATTAAGTTCTTTTCGAGAAGACAACATTTTTGTACAGTTCATCTTAAGAATGCTTACCTAAATTTGTTGTTGATATCTACATTGTTATAACTTATACATTAAAAATGATTTTTAACAATGAAAGTCAACATTAAAATATTAAAAGAGTGTATCTAATGAGATGCTTTCAAATTATTGCAAGGAACTTGTTTTGAAATATGTATATATTTTTTAATTTCAGGCTGCTTTTGATTATGTTGTCAAGAATGATCTCAAAATGAAGCTGTCGTGCTCATACTTGGACAAATTCAGCAAAGAAAATGATGATGCATACTACAAGGAAATAATAGTTTAGTTAAAACTTAAATGCGAATCTTTCTAGTTTTATTTTATCTGGTGATTATGGCAACAGTGTAATGTTTTGTGAACTCAGTTAAAGTGTAGAACTCTGGGTAATAATTGATTTCTCTCTTAATGTACTTATAATATAAAGATTTAGGTCAACATGGAAGACAGTGATATAAAAGCAAGGATTCATTATTATTGCCGTGAGAAATATTACCATGCAATGCAGAATGCTGCTGTAGATGGTTTGAAGAAGTACCCTGGGGATCCAGTGTACAAGTTCTATTATGGTTTGTCACATTTGTTGGAGGGAAGGGTACAGGAAGGTATTAGGGAGCTTGATCCCCTACTGAACGACAAGGACGTTATTCTAGGTGCTATTCTTGCTCTGATCTATGCTCATAGGCACTGCATGACCATTGACAGAGAGACAGTGGCGCAGCTGGATGCTCGGTTGAAAGACGAAAGGAAAAAAGCGAGCGAAGAGTCATTGTATTATGCAGGAGTTTTTCTTTTCCACACTGGGAAGTATGACAAAGCCAGAGAATATATTGATAGACTCTTAAAACTAAACCCGCAGTCGCCCGATGGGCTTGCCATCAAGGGCTGGGTGGAGTTGTACGGCGGAAGGAACGGTAAGACGAAGAATGCCATTCAATACTTTGACAGCTTACTCTCGCAGAATGGGAGATATATTGATGGAATGTTCGGGAAGGTGAAGTACCACGAGCTGTTAAATGATTTTGAAGGAGCAATCTCAGTGTTGAATCAGCTCATTGTTGGTTTTCCGAACTTCACCCTTCCTCTGATCGAGAAGATGAAGGACCAGTTAGCACTACAGGATTGGGACCAAGCCCTGGATGTCGCTAACAGAATTATCTCGATGGATGCGCACAACCTGGAGGCTCTAAAGTTTAAGATCTTGCAAATTGTGTGCAGGGAGGGCAACTATGAAGATACAGCACTGAATTTAAGACGATATTATCTTGAGATGGAGAAGATGGAACCAAAGAATGCAAGCCTTTTCCTTGATAATGCTCAACTATTTTCTCGGCTGTGTGGTAGAAACATGGGTGTATTGATAGAAACGTACAAATTTGCTGAGAAAGCCGCTCAGCTGGACACTACGAACTCTGAGTACATGACTGAACTTGGATACCAGTGCCTGCTTCAGGGTAAGATAAGGGAAGCTATGAAGTTCTATAAGAATGCAACAAAGCTCGATGAATCGTCGCTCGTAGCACTGAGTGGCTTAACGTTTTGCCAGCTTGTTGAAGGCTCCAGCGACCAGGCTAAGCAGCAAGTAGAGCTCTTAAGGGAAGTACAAGGGTCACATTGCTCCCCAGAACTCTTATTTATGTTAGCAACCTTAGAAAGGAAAGGAGGCCAGAGTGCAGAGAGAGTTCTAAGTTTGCTTAGTGAAGCTGTCGAGACTCATTTCCGTGGATTTAGAACCTTGCCATATGGGCCGCAGTATTTGAAAGAATTGAACCCTGACTTTTTGCTTCAGATAGTAAAGGAGTACATGAACTATGCACCCACTCAGCCAGTTTCCCAGGGGCAGGCTGTCTCCCCTGCTCTGAAACACAGCCTGACTGTGCTGGAACCAGTTACAAAATCATGTCCCGGATTGATAGGTGCACTGTACCTTCTGGCAAAGGTAAAGTTCCTAAGTGGCGACATAAAATCTGCTGCGAGTACCCTTCAGCATATACTTGACAACATTGATGCGACATTTACAGATGCTCACTTGTTGATGGCCCAGATACAGATGAACCAAGGAAACTTCCAACAGGCTGCCCAAAGTCTTGAGGTCGGGCTGAGCTACAACTTTGAAGTGCGTGAACATCCTATATATCACCTGATCAATGCACACATCCAGAAGAAGCAAGGGCATATAGAGGAGTGCATCAAGACACTGCAGACGGCTATGACTATCACCGGCCTGAAGCCATCAAGTGGTGGCAGACGGAAGCCAACTAACGAGCTGTCGGTTGCTGATAAAGTGTCATTGTTTCTGGAGCTTGCGGAGGCTCACCGATTGGCAGGTCAGCAGCATGAAGCAGCAAAAGTTATGCAGGATGCTATCAATGAATTTCAGGGCACCCCGGAAGAGGTTCGAGTGACCGTCGCCAACGCAGACTTAGCCTTGACCCGTGGGGACATGGATTTAGCACTGAACCTTTTAAAGAATGTGGGTTCTGACCAACCGTACTACATGCAGGCAAGGCAGAAGATGGCAGACATATACCTCCATCACAGAAAAGACCGGAGAATGTTCGCGAACTGTTTCCAGGAGGTTGTGGAGAAATGTCCTGGGCCGCAGAGCTACATCCTCTTGGGAGATGCCTACATGTCGATCCAAGAACCAGACCGGGCCATCGAAGTATATGAGCAAGCTTTGAAGAAGAATCCTAGGGACTCTGCATTGGCAAGCAAAATGGGTAAAGCTTTGGTTAAGACCCACCAGTACGGAAAGGCTATTAATTATTACAAAGAGGCTGTGAAGAATGAGAACAACACGTCTCTTCGTTACGATATGGCCGAGCTGCAGATGAGGCTGCGTCAGTACGATAAAGCAGAGAAGACCCTCCTCCAGGAACTGGAAAGTCAAAGTCCCAATGACCTTAGCACTCTCATGACTAAGTCGAAACTGCTGTTGCTGTTGGCAAAGGTACAAGAGAAAAGTGGAAACTTGAAGAGTGCTTTCTCAACTTTAACGCAGGCACACGATGCCCAGATTCGTGTTCTGAAAAGGGTTCAACTTGAACAGCCAGATGCTGCTATAGAGCAGCGCCATCTTGCCACCAGCATTTGTCAACAGATGGCAGAGCATGCAGCTATGCAGCGAGAGCATGACAAGGCAATCAAGTACTACAAAGAGGCATTAACGTACAATCCAGACGATCTGAACACACTGGTGGCCTTGGCTAAGCTCTATATGCAAGTGAACGACTTGGATCAATGCCAGTATACGTGCATGATGCTCCTCAAGTCTGACAAGGAAAATGAAGCTGCCACTGTGATGATGGCCGATCTGGCATTCCGAAAAATCGACTACGAAACTGCAATGTTCCATTTCCAGCAGCTGCTGGACAGACGTCCAGATTACTGGACCGCGTTGGCACGTCTTGTGGAAGTCATGAGGAGGACAGGCAATTTAGAAGAAGTCCCTCCATACCTTCAGAAAGCCGAGGGTGCTTCACCGAGAGCAAGTCAAGAGGCAGGTCTACATTACTGCAAGGGGCTGTATGAGTGGTATTCGGGAGATGCAAACTCTGCCCTGAAGCATTTCAACAGGGCCCGCAAAGATTCCGACTGGGGACAGCAAGCAATTCACAACATGATTGAGATCTGCTTGAATCCCGACAACGACACCTTGGGCGGAGAGGTGTTTGAAAGCGTGGATCCCGACAGCCAGTATGATTCACAAGATGCCCACGAGATGGCACTGCGTACAGCCGACAAACTACTGAAAGAGCTGAAACCAAAATTGGGCGATCAGATGTTGACGCATCAGCTTCTTGGCAACTTTCTTCTCTTGGCCACTCGCCAGAAAGCAAACGTCGAGAGGGCGTTACAGGACTTCATGAGCATAGCAGGTCAAGATGCATACAGAGACCATGTAGGAGCTGCGCTGGGCATTGCGACAGCATACATGCTGCTAAAACAAACACCTCGAGCGAGAAACCAGCTGAAAAGAGTTGCTAAAAACACCTGGAACTTTGAAGATGCAGAATATCTTGAAAGGTGCTGGCTATTGCTAGCTGATATTTACACGCAATCAGGAAAATATGACATGGCTACGGAGCTTCTACGTCGTGTACTGCAGCATAACAAATCATGCACTAAAGCATACGAATACATGGGATTCATTATGGAAAAGGAACAATCATACAGAGATGCAGCATTGAACTACGAGCAAGCCTGGAAATTCAGTAACTACAGCAACCCTGGGGTTGGGTACAAACTTGCGTTTAATTACATGAAAGGGAAAAGATATGTAGACGCTATAGATGTTTGTCACCAGGTCCTAAAAGCTCATCCAAACTACCCCAAAATCCAGAAAGACATTTTGGAAAAGTCACGAAATAATTTAAGGACATGAAGTTGCAGTAATTGTGGCTAACCTGAAGTTAATTTATTTGGCATTTGTTTCACAGCATTAGCACATTTCTGATGTGTCTGTTGTCATTGTTAACACTAGTGTTCAATTATTTAGTGTCAATCTTTGCGGTTACTTGACTGAGCAAAATTGTTTGATTCAGAATTGAACGATTTAGATTTTCTTCACATTGTAAAATGTCACTGCTCTCTGTGAAGTCTTTTGTGCCTACTATTTAAAAGTAATCCAAATAGTGACATGTATGAAATTTTTGTTCACAGAAAGTTGAATATGGTATGTGATATTTGAGTAATGCTTTATTTATAATATTTGAATCTAGTGTTCAAAATGTTTTCTGTTTGTAGTAAAAGTCAAGAAAACTGTTAAAGATGCGATTTTTTTTAAAGTTCATGAAAATTGCTTTAAAGATTTTTTTATATGTTCTAAGACACCAAAGCCACACATGTACACTAAAACATACATATATGTACAAAATATAATGTACTTTATCATCAAGATTATTGGCATGGATTAGTAAAGGTAATGAAAGACTATTTTCAAAATATTTGAAATTGCTTAAAATTGTATTTGGTGGATTTTTAAGTTGTAAAATGTAATGACTGACTTGAAATTTCAGCTCTGTAACAGATGTTGAGGACTAGAATGCTTTCAAAAATTTAAATTTAGTGTTTTGTTACAGAAAACAAAATTTTGTGTTCATTCATATATTTAGCTATCATAGTGAATCGTATGAAAGAGGATAATATGTGATATCTGACAAAAGTGCAAGGTTCGTGAGTGTAATTGTTATCAGTATATCCACAGGTTGTTAAGCACTTCTTGCGTATAATGGTGAATTTCTGCTGCATTATTTATTATGTGCACAAAAATTACCAATATTGTTTAATGTGCAAACCTTTATATGGTACGAATCTTCATAGTACAAGCTGCAACTGCAGAAAATTATATATAATTGGCATATATTTTGCAATAGTGGCGGGTTTATGGTGTTAGCGTTTGTTGTTGATATGCATAGGGAATAGATTTATTGGTGTATATGAAATCCCACAATACATGATAAAGAGTATAGGTACGTACATTAGAATTGAGAAAGCTCACTTTACACGTTTTGAAGAGCCCAGTTTGCTATTAAATCATTCAGAATTTCTATTCTTTATCTGATGAAAAGTATTGACGGGTTTGAAATTCTACCTAAATGTATTTGGCTATCAATTTCAAGTACTGTATATGCATGTGAAAAGATCAAATACAAATTTCAACAATACAAAGAAAGCAAAAGGAAGATTTTTTTTTGTTTTGTTTTAAATGATAAACATTACCAAGGAAGTTAAAAAGCATGTGCCTTGAAAAATCAATACCGTTTGTTTGTGGTACATTTATGATTGTGATATTTTTGGCATTCATATAAGAAGTGTTCTCACATATGTAAATTTATTGTTTTTACACAAATAAATATTGTTGAAAAGAAAGTTGATGTGTGTAAATATGTTCTATTCCCAGCTGACAAAAAATCAGATATTTACAAATACACTTCTTTATTTTTAATTTTCGACATTTTGCTTTTGCAGTTTCAGTTGTTGTATTGATTACATTCAACTTGGTGAATTATTTTCCTAACTGTTAACTTAAATACTATATCTCTTCAATATACATTTATTATTTAAGCCACGGCTAAGTGTATTGAGCACTGTGAAAAACTAATAACAAAATTATAGTAAATTATGGTTGTGGGACATATAAGTACATATAAAAACAATTCTGCAACTATGTAGCGTGATCAAAAGTTTTGCATGTATCACAATATGTCAATTTGTAATTATACGAGGGGTGTCCCATACGTAGCAAGCCTAACCTAGAAGGGACCAGGATGGGACCACAATAGCAACCTATTTTTCTACATAGTCTCCCTGCAGCTCCACACAGTTTTGCCAACGCTTCTGCAGTGCTTTTATCCCGGTCTCATAAAAGCTTTCCTCAAGGCTTGCAAAATAGTCACCCACAGCACTGATGACGTCATCACCACACTGATACTACACACTGCCCAAAGCTTTTTTCTGGTTAGGGAAGAGATGAAAGTCTGATGGAGCAAGATCGGGTGAATAAGGGGGATGTTCCAACAATTCAAACCCACAATCACGGATAGTTGCCATCGCAAGAAGCGATGTGTGAACACGTGTATTGTTGTGATGCAGAATCACCCCTTTAGAGAGCTTTCCCCGTCGCTTAGTCTTCAAAACGTCCGGTAATTGCCTCACCAGGGAAGCATAATGCTCTCCGGTCATGGTGTTTCCCTTTCGGAGATGATCAACCAACAAAACGCACTTCGAGTCCCAGAAGACTGTCGTCATCACTTTCCCAGCAGAGGGACCGGACTTTGCCTTCTTTGGGGTGAGCGAGCCGGGGTGTTTCCACTGTTTTGATGACTGTTTTGGCTCCAGTACATAGTAATGATCCCAGGTTTCGTCAACAGTCACAAGTCGTTCAACAAATCCATCTGGATCGGCCTGGAACAGCTAAAGATTTCATTCTGAGATCATGCATCTTGTCAACTTTTGTTCACTTGTCAGAAGTTTTGGAACCCAATGCGTAGAAACCTTTTTCATCCCCAACTGGTCATGCACAATGTGCTCCACTGTTTATTTTGACATCTTCAGTTCCTCTGCAATATATCGCACAGTCACACGTCTGTTTGCAAGAATAATCTTGTGTACTTTCTCTACATTTTCTTGTGTCACCATCTCGACTGGCCTGCCTGAGTGAGGGTCATCTTCCACACTCACTCTCCCCCACTTAAATTCAGCTACCCATCTCTTCACTGTGGCAGAGGATGGAGCATCCTCTCCTAATGTTGTCACCATATCCTCATGGATCTCCTTGGAACTCAACCTCTTTTTCAACAGATACCTGATCACTGCTCGTATCTCTTCTTTTCACACTACTAGCTCCAGCACAGAAGAATAGGATGGTTAGAACTGGACACTGCTTTGCATATACACTTACAAAGAATTGCTATTTCAAATCCCCAAATAATTTTCAGATTGAAGTATGGAAACCCTATCAGGCTCATCACTTATGGGACACCCCTCGTAGTATGTAAATACACAGATTAGTACCAAGTGTTGCCACCCCTGGTTTTCCTAAGTGTTAAGAAGTGTTTCCAAGCTACAAATGAGATTTTGACGATGTGATTTTAATTTCATGAAACTATACATACAATTGCTTCCATGTTTTGACTTGTAGGTCTGGTTACCTAGTGTTTTGCACATAATTGCCCACAAGTTCTCTTTAGAGTTCATGTCTGGAGAGTTGTGAGGCCACCAATGTCTTTGAATATTCATATCTCGAATCCAGTTATCCACCAGCTGTGCACGATGACAGGTCACATTATCATTTAAAAATAAAGTAATTCAAATTGTAACCAGAAGAGTGATCTTGTACAATTTGTAGAATTTTCCAGTTCAGGGTTTGCAGATATTCATCATTATTAACAGTACTTGTACGGATATGCATCCTGGAAGTGTCTTCGGCTGAAAAGCGCATCCATTTCATAACACTGCCACACTGAAATGCAATAATTTTGAAGTTCTTCTCCTTTCTACATTCGCAATTTCATTGAGCTCTCATTCTCCGGCAATTTAAATTGTTTTTTGTCTGAAAATAAGACATGTTCCCAGTTTGCACCTTTCCATAAACCGTAACCTCTGACAAATTCATGTCTAGCTTTCTCATGTGTTTTAGTTAGTCTGGAATTTTTACATGAATTTTTAAAAAGAAATCCCCTGTTCTTAAGTTGGGACATTCAACTAGTGTGACTAAGTAAACTGCAACCTCATTTCGAAGTCTAATTGCAATTTAGTGTAAACTCATTCCTCTGTTCTTTATTTTATGGTCCACTTGAGATGTATCTTTCTTTTTGCCACAGTGATTTCTCAATCATGATTTTCCACTTTCTTCTAGCTTTTCAGGTATTGTCTAACTGTTTGGATTTATGCACATGAAGGGGTGTAAGCGGTACCTTCCACGTAGGTGCCCAAAAGTCAACCTCACTTCCACATAGTGCACCCTGGACTAAAGAATACGAGACTCTGGCGACTGGCACTATGGCCAGTATAATTTTGTGTGTATAGTCCTGTTTTTTGTCCTTGTGTGTGCTGAGTGCCTGTTTACAGCCTCAGCTTTTAACAGAAGTCAGAAGATTTTAAGATTTTTAGTTATGCAACGTTAGAGTTGTTATTTGTAATAGTAAGGGGCTGGCCCCCGTATAATATGACGGGAGCAAAATAGCCTAAGTGCTGACGCTCCCACAATTTTAAATTCAAATTTAAAAATAATCAAATTATGCACATGAAGTTGTCGCCAAATCTCTGAGAATGATCATCCCTATATTAAGTAAGGAACATTCCTTGCTTACGTGGGGAAATGACATACTTTCTACCCATGCTTTTTCTGGAAAACCTGTGCTAAATGCGCTATTATCCACCATAACACTTCCAAATATTGATAATGAAACCAAAATGTCAATAATAAACACAGTTTACAAACTATACAGCACATCACGAACTCCACTAGTAAGAAGGGCATTTTGAACTCCCACTAATAGCACTGCGTCAGTTGATTACAAAGCCCTCTAGCAGAAATTATAATCGCAAAGAAACGAACGGATGACACTCCACGACACACTTAATACCAGACAAATGCTTCAATCGATTGATTTCAAGTTGTACAGGAAAGATAAATAGAAAAAAATCCAAAACATTTCAACATTCATAATAAGAATACAATGATGCTATTTTTTTTCTTTACAGAGTGTACAAACAAAACGGAAACTTAAAATATATTGTCTCCTCCTAGACAATTTATTTGAAGTTATTAATTTGTTGTTATCATCATTATCATCATTGTAATATGTTTTCATCATCATTGTAATATGTTTTGATATTTTCCTAAGTCTGACCACAATAGCCTAACTATATTTCCCAACTTCGGAAAATGACTTCCCGACTTTTCAGGATCCCAAGCAGTCGGGAAATACCGAATGGTCATTTAAAAAAGTCGTCAATTCTCGACGTTTTCTGCATTGTAAATGTGTGGAACTTATCGGAAATTGTTAGTTTTTGTACCAGAAGTGCATTGGACCAGATGGAAATTACGTGTAGAATTAGAGATTTCAAGAGCTTTGGGAAATTTCAAACATATCCCGTCCCGAAAATTTCTCGACTTTTTCGGGAAATTGAGAATTTTCCCCATCCCGAATGTCGAGATTTAAAGAATTTCCCATCCCGACCCAAAAAATTCTGTCCCGCACACCACTACCCTGCAGTATGGTAAACCTTATCTCCAAACGTAAATAAACTGTCCTTGCCATCACTGTACTCATAAAAATGAGTATTTTTTCTATAACGACTTTAACTATAATTTACTGGGAAAGGTTGACTTTCTTTTGTTTAAAACATATTTAAAACATGTTTTTTAACTCATGTTTAAAACTATGTTTAAAACAAAAAAAACAGTTTGTTTTGTTCTTTTTTTTAAAAAAAACAAATTTTGCCAACCCTGTTTTTAACCGATGGATTTTTATGTACGCTGATGCAGAAGTTGTCAACAGCTTGTTTTGAGTTTTCTTTTAATTCTTGAAACTCTTATTGGGTCAAATAAAGTGCACGAACATGGTGATGGACAATTTGCATGGTAATACTCATGGATCCCACTGTACATGAAATGGGGTTAAGCCGATGCCGATGTTAATGTTTTGGAAATTATGCACAATTCGAAGTTTATTTTCATTTTGCAGTTGTGTGTGAAGAAGACTGAATTTTGTAATAACACAACATGTAATTTAATATTCTGATGTAATTCTCAAATATCTTGGAAAATTGATGTACATAATTACAATGGAATACTAATGCAGTAATATTAATATACTCAATTTTCAGGCATCGGTATCGGTGGGAATCGGCACTGCTCTGTAAATAAGCCGGGCTTACACTTTATTAGTTCTAGTAAAATGTATGTAATTATATGGCAAAATTCGTAAAAACTTCAAAGTTCAACTCGGCCCGATACCAGTCTTCTAGATCCTGTTTGTTAGATTTCAACACTCCCGCCTTCTGCTTGCTGAAAGTTGTAAGCCGTCTGAATGTTGCCTTACAAATTTCTGACCGCGAAGGAAGCAGTGCCTACCGTATCTGGATGGAGAAGAGCAAGGAACATAGGGAGAAGAGCGGACCAAACCCTAGGTTTGTAAACCTACGGCCACCGGCTTACAGCAGCGTTGCAAACCTCATGTTTAGAAAAAGTGTTGTTCATGGACGTCTGCAGTATTTCTTTCCACCAGGGAGGATTAAGCGAAGTATTTTTTTTTCAGGGGTTGGGGTAAACTAGGTATATTTCCCTTCTCAGAATATCTGCAATGTCCTTACAATAATTAACAATTTGATGTGACTGAAATGAAATTGTATGTGTGAAAATGGTTGACATTCATTTTTTAGGAAGTGTCTCCTTGCCTTGCTCCTTCTGGACATCCATGGTGTATCTTAAACTCCGAAATTATGCTACATACTACTAAATTGTTCTGTGATTTTCATATTATTAATATTAATTTATAGCAAAAACATAAATATAAATTCGAATGGTTCAACCAACGTCATGGGTTCGACGTTATACGTGAAAAGTTTGAGAAAATTCAACCACAACGAAAAGTGGCCCTCTTGTTTTATTTATATCCCCAACTTACAAACGACTTTTTAAACTTGTGCGAGATTTAGCACCATTATGCTTGGGTTGGCTTCACTGAATATGCGCCAGCGAGACACAGGTCCTGCAAGAGGAGGGGCTCCAGCCTTGTCGGGTATGAATGGTTGAGGAAATTTGAGCCGGTGGTGCTTCAAGGAGGTTTTTTCCAGGAACAGAGAATTCTGAAGCAAAAATCTAACAGGAAGGGGAAAAAGGAGAAACCTAAAAATGAGCAGGATATGGGAAAACTAGATACACATTGATATGCTAAATTCTTGTTTCTGTTTTTCACTTGTAGGAGGGCATAAACATCAGAAATATTAAGATCTCTGTTTTCCGTTTATGTATAAACTCAGCTGGTAATAATTGAGCTAAAAAGTACAAAAATAAATAAATAAATAAATGTTAATGAAAGCTGGAGATTGAACCAATTTTACAAATCTCATGTCAAAGAGATTGAGTTCAAAATAGTATGGCTCTGTGAATAAATACGGCAGTTTTTTAATATGAAGTAAGATTATTTGCGCATAGGAATTGCTTGCAGAGAATGACTTTCATATGCACCATGTCATAACTTTCAAATAAAGATTATTGTGAATTTATGTAGCTACTCTCTGTTAAAAATATGCAAGTGACTTTGTAAGTAATTTTCTAATGTGCTCAAATATGATAAAAATATAATAATTCCTTCAGAACAGCACAACTTTGGAAATTAATAAAAAATATATCATTGTAGTTACGTGACTAACTACATTCTGTATCTTGAAGAGTTTGCCGTATACCGAATACCAGCGGGTTATGTCAGAGTAGGAGGGTAAAAAATGACAATAAAATTAAAAAGTTAATTACACACATGGGTGTAGATGATTTTTTATGCACTTATGAAAAAGATGATTACTTCCATGCATTCATAATCTTGTGTAGTAGTAGTTGTGCGTTTGTTTTTTTCTTTTGTAATGGTTGTTATGTGTTTGTGTGTCTTGTGCAGTAGTTGTGCTGTGTAGTGTTTGTGTTTGTCTTGTGTAGTAGTTATGGTGTGCTTGTATGTGGGTTTGTCTTGTGTAGTAGGTGTGCTGTCTAGTGTGTTTGTGTTTATCTTATATAGCAGTTATGCTGTCTAATGTATTTCTGTTTGTCTTGTGTAGTATCGGTGATGTGTATGTATGTGTCTTGTGTTGTAGTTGTGCTGTCTAGTATGTTTGTTTTGTCTTGTGTAGTAGTTGTGCTGTCTAATTTGTTTGTGTTTGTCTTGTGTAGTAGTTGTGGTGTGTAGTTTGTTTATATTTATATTGTGTAGTAGTAGTGGTGTGTTTGTGTTTATATTGTGTTATAGTTGTGATGTGTTTGTGTGTGTCGAGTGTAGTAGTTGTGCTGTCTAATGTGTTTGTGTTCATCTTGTGTAGTAATTGTGCTGTCTAATGTGTTTGTGTTTGTCTTCTGTAGTAGTTCCTCCATTCATATTGGAGGTTAGGCATAGAGCTGACAACTCTGCACTGTAAAAAAAAAATGTCAAGAAACAGCAATATAAGGCCATGGATGTTCCCAAGGTAAAATATTCCGGAGGTAAAATAGTCCCCCGTTCGGATCTCCGGGTGGGGACTACTTTGGGAGGTCCCTGGACTAAGGATAAGATCTACGTTAGGAATAAGGATATTAAATTAGACACCTGGAATGTTCTGAGCCTGTATTTTACAACGTCAAAAAGAGTTTTGGCCTCAGTGTTCGGAATCTCGTAAAACCCCACGAATTCCTCAAAAATATCAAAATTTTCATTCAGTCAGAATGTCAATTGTTCACGGATGGATATGTCACAAGTTTCGTCAACCATAATATGTAGCAAAATATTCCCGAGTTTTAATATCTGCTACCACGGAGTGCAAAATAGATCTCCCTATTATATCAATGATCTCGTTCTGAATATCATATGAGAGCCATTTGTAGCCCGAACGTCCCATCCACTCCCCTAGTTCTTTTGAAACTCTTTAGTAAAAATGTTAACAATACTTATAATTATATACTTAGTATATAGTAATAAGTCATGTGTTTTGCTACCTCTGGTCATAGCCCCTCCAAAGTTGATGGTTTGCGGGTCTCAGCCCCCCAAAGTTGATGGTCTAGAATATTTCAAATATGTATTTAAAGTTAAGTTCATGTGGCACAATTCAGAGTAAACTTTACAAGAGAAGCAAAATAATACATTAGATCCTCTTAAGCAAAATTATTTTGGGGGCTCTGCCCCCACATCGTTAACATTGGGGGGGCTCGAGCCTCCCCAAACCCCATGGAGTCTGCGCCTATGCGTCAGGGTGAGATTGCCTGAAGACATTCCACCGGCTGGAGAAAGGTTCCCGGACATTCAGCGGCAAACGGTTGGAAGCATTCGCGCGCTGGAAGCAAAGAAATGTATGCATCGAAATTGGTTTGGAAGAATATTGCGAAATATATATATTATTTTTTTTAAAAAAAGAAATACAGCCGGGTCATCTGCGATTACCTAGATGACCCAGAGTATACGCCGCTGGTACATTGTACCCCCTAAATTTCTTGAGGGGGTACGGTACCCCCTAAATCTGCAGATCACGTTGTACCCCCTAAAATAATGTGATGGGCGCAAGGTGCTGCTGTCAAAATAACCTACTTTCTAATAGTTCAACACAAAAATATTATATTTTTTGCCAACATTATCTTCCTAATTCAAACCACTGTAAACTTATCTACTATATTGTCGTACAGTCATGGACAGTTCTCGGTTGCAATGAATGCATTGACATGCAATGGAATCGTTACAACCCAGCAGTGTCCGTGACTGTACAAGTATGCTTTAATTGTGCTCTTGGAGTTTTTTAAGGAGATGATTGTTTCAAAAATGAGTGAGAAGCGATGGAATAAGGTAAAGTTTAGTTTCAGCAGGGTTTCGGAGCGGAGCGAATCAACGCTCCGCTCCGGCTGTTGCCCACGCTCCGGAGCGAGGAGCGAGAATCTAAGAAATGGTTTGCTCCGCTCCGGAGCGGAGCAGCGAGAATCGGAAAATTGGGTTCCAAAACTAGGGGGGCAAGGTGCAAAATCTGGGGGAGCAAGGACGGTTTACTTTCCCTTGGTACATAATACTTAGCATAGCGTGGGAGCAAAAGTGGCAAAAATTGGGGGCAAGTGCCCGGAAGTTTGGCAAAATGCCTCTTTTTATCTACTGCACATATTGATAAAAATTTTCCGGATATACGTTTCTTATGTTGTTTCGAATGTTTTGGAAGCCTTTTCACTTTGATTATTTGGGACCCCACTGCCTATTTTTAATTATAATGCCTTTTTGCCTTTTTCAATGAAATTTGACATTTTTTTTAAAAAAAAATGTGTATATAAATGATTTTCCCCCAAAAAAACGTTGTTGGCATTTATTTTTCTTCCGTTTATTATGTGAATAATTTTCGCCTTATTTAAGTAATATTGAACTCACGCATGTTTCAACATTGCTGAAGGAGAAAAGTGTGAGAAAAAAGTATTTCATGCTGAGTCAGGATATTGCCTTTCGGTTAACATTTCTTGTGCATGATTGACTGCTGAAGTGGAGAGGTTGATTTCGAACACAAAGAAAATATTTCTGAAATCTCCTTCTCGAACCCGAAAATTTCAGGAAGTTGCGATTGAGCTTAGTTTACCTCAGCAACCAGTCTTGACGAGATAGGGAACCTGGATATCAGCAGCTATATATTATGCTAACAACCTTCAAAAAATCAGTGAGGTGATCGATGCTCTTCCAGAAAATGAAGCGGCTTCAATTCGTGAATTGAAAAAACTCCTGTGCTATTCAAGTTTACTTTTGCACATTATGGTGCATTGCCAGAGACAATTACAATTATAGCATCCACGAAAATCTTCGAGGAATCTATGCAGCAGATGATGGAAGTGCCAGGAGAAAAGGGGTGAGCTGTTGCAGAAAAGTGCTAACGGGTAGTGAGTGCAAATGAGGACTTGAAACAATTGAAAACAATTTGTGATATTCTAAAGTAAAAAGTAAAGTAAAAGTAAAGTAAAGTAAAGTGCTCCCCTGTGCATAGCACCACGCCATGAAGGCGTATAGGGGGTGTGGGAGTAACGCCCCACACTTTCTTGATCCGGTCGTGAGTGGGGGTGATGTGATCAGCATCACGCCCCTGACCGCCTTTACCCCCCAGGGTTTCCCCCAGGTACCCATGTTATTCGACGCTGGGTGGACGCCGGGGCCGCTTCCATCGTTAGAAAAGTTCCCGGATTTGAACCGGCCGGGGATCGAACCCGGGACCTTTAGCATGGTAGTCAGACGCGTTACCGACTGAGCCACCGCGGCCACAAGGTGAAAATACTGTTACCAAAATGAGTCCAGCTACATTAGCTTGTTATATGTATGCTCCAATAACTTCTGTCGAAGTAGAAAGATCATTTTCTATTATGAAAAACATTGTCTCTGACAGACGACTATCAATGAATGTTTAGAACTTAAAAAGCACCTTGTAGTTATGTGCAATCAAGACGGAGAAAATTGAAATGCTCTTCCCAATTTAGATTTTAACATTTTGCCAGAAATTATAGATAAAAGTAAGCGACTTCTAAATGTGCCTTTTTTCGGTTTATTTTGCCTTTTTTCATTTTCAGTGCCTATTTACCACATTATAAATGCATTTTTGCCTGCCTATTTTAACGAAAATAAATGCCTGAACTTCCGGGCTCTACTAATGACACTCTTCATGCTCTGAAAGTACTATCATTACTAGGGCCTAGGACTTTTTATAACATAATAATATGTTATAACATATTTTTTATTTGGCATCGGATCGAATACTAGGGTAAGATATTTACCTATCCGAGGAAAATCAGCCGAAATACGTAGACGAACTTGAGAAGGCATGTTTTGACATATCTTATCAATTTCGCGTTTTTACAACATATTTCTTCAATTTTCTCGTAATAAGACACATTTCTGTAAAATTTCGTAATTGTCTTGCACATAATCGGTTATTTTATATTAATTTATCCTTTGTACCTTTAGAGCAACGAACAGTTTATATTATCGATGGCAGGACAAGGAAATTATGGACAAAGAAATTAAAAGCATATGCCGTCTTTTCTTAGCAACTAGTACAGCACAATAAAAAAAAACTTTTTTTATCCCGCAGACAATTGATAGCCAAACATTGTTGTGCGTGCATGAAAATCACTGTAAACAAGTTTAAATTGTTCTAACTTCTTTACGATTTTTGCGCTTCTCCCAACAATCAGTTAAAATTAAAAATAACATTCGGTACATTACAGCCCCTACTCTATCGGCAATCGAGTACGGGACTTTCAAGATCACTTGTCGTTTGAGCTACGCACGTATCAGAGGGTATACTCTCTCCCGGAAATCTCTGGAGCGGGTAAATGAAAACAAGTGTCTGCCCAAGTTTTGACGCGAGACGGCTCCACCACACAGTTTCCACAAGAGTGTAAATCTGACATAATATGCAGGGACGGCGACAGGGGTGGGCACGGGTGGGCAAGCGCCCACCCAAAAATTCCTGTGCCCACCCGATTGCCCACCCAATCAAATTCAATAAGTACATATACTTGGGGATATATGAATGATTCAATAAATGAGTGTATTCTGGTGTTCATAACATGTATATTTTACTTGTGAATATTATCTATGCTGAAGTGTTCATATATTATCAACCCATAGAAAACCAATTTTGTCATTAAAAAGTGAAAGTAATTACTAGGGTTATTGAAACAAAAACTGTGATCAAATGAATACTTCCATGATTAAAAGCCGCTAGTAGGCTTAGGAGGCTCAAAATTATGCAGGGTATGATCAAAATTAGATCAGAATTTAGGGTGAACTTGAGGACTGCAGCTCCGGGCCTCCACATACGTATATAAATCCCGGCCTGAGTATGGTTAATAAATCTCCAAATAAACAAATAAAAACCACATCTTGGCGTTACTTTCTTCAGCAACACAATAAATTATTTCGACTTTTTAATTATTATTAGAATAATTTAATCAAGAAGACTTAGATGGGCAGGCCATGTGACGTGAATGGCAGACGAAAGAATAGTTTACAGGATTCTTGTTGGGAAACCTGATGGTAAGAGAACAGTAGGAAGGCCAAGACGAGGATGGAGGGATAACGTTGAGATGGACCTGAAAGAAATCGGTAAGGATGGGAAAGATTAGATTGATCTTGCCCCGGATAGGGACAGATGGAAGGCTTGTGTTGCTGCAGCCATAAACCTTCGGATTTAAGTATGATAGAGAATATAATAAAAAGTAATGTAAAGTAATCCCCTTTCTTGATCTCGACGGAATCTGGAAGTTGATGTGATCAGAGTATAATATAGTTTTAATTAGCTCTGCATTGAAATTCCAGAAGTGTCACTTTTTTATTTCATTACAATTTTCATATACCTGTCATCTTCATATATCAATATGGTACGCGAAATATCAACTTTATATTCGTTCTACTAATAAGTAGGAATCACAATAATCACTACAATACCTAAGTAAATAAATTTTAATAAACCATTTATGTGTGGAAAAAGCTACAGAATTATTCAATTGCTAATGAGTGGCTTATTCTATTTAGAAATCCTCGTTCCACACATAAATTTTGCCATATGAATCAGCCGAAAATGTCAACAGAATCTGTAGATGCATCTGAAGTAAAGAAAAATAAAGTTATGTCACGAAGTATCCAGAAGACGATTTTGTTAAGTTTGTTTTTAAGCCCACTTTTATGCTCAGATAGGCTACTCGGGACTAAACCTACAGTTTAACGTGTAGTCCGAACCAGTGTGCATTGTGCTTCCACCAGAGGAGAGGGAGTCGAACACAGGACCTCTCTATTATAACGACAGCGTTATGCCATTGGGAAGAAAATATATACAGAAAGAACTCGCACCAAACGTGTCATTTTATCACCACTTTCTATAAGAGGTATGAACTAATGAAACTCCATTTATGGAAGATTAAGTTCTGGTTGATTTGTTTTATTTTGTCATTTTTCTGCTAATTTTGATAATGACGACGGTAAGGTTCAATGGTGATTAGATGAACGTAACGAAGGGGCGAAAACAAACACATGCTGACACTCAAAATACAAACCCTCATAAATTATTACTTTGACAGTGGTTCCAGGCGCCAGGGACTCGTTGCCCTGAAAGAATAAAGTTTCCAAGGTATGCTGCACAGCATAGAGGTTGACATTCTAGTGTGTTCGAAATGGTCATGACATACAACCCAAGACATCTATGAAAAATAGATGAATTATTACTGGCACGGTAATCAACTTCTATGAATTCCTTGTGTCCTAAATAATTTTGTTACCTCAAAAAATATGTTCATGTAACCATACGTGTATTGTTTCTCCCGCATTAGTAACATGACTGTTCAGAAAAGGAATAGCAACTTAGCTAATAATCTCTTCAATTCTGAACAGATTTTTCAATCTTACTTGTTTATTACTTATGAGTGATATTGTCAAAATAGCCTTTCATAAGCCTAGGTATACTTTATGGACAATGAACAAAGAATTGGTTTTCCGTGTGTGTTTTAAATCATTCCTAATAAGACGTTCATTTTAATCCAAACATTCAGTGGCGGCGATTAGGATGACCGGGAAGTGTGGGGATGCAGTTCCCCCACCACATTTGGCTACTTTTTGCCCCGCACTATGACCTCTTTATGCTATCAAGAAAACGTTATATTGTCCTTGCCCCTCAAATGTTGGCACCCAATCGCCGCTACTACAAACATTCCGATAGATTTGTCAGTTGAGCAAACCTTGTAAGCTAAGAAAAGTGACCCCCAAGTAGCAAGAAAACTCTTTCAGTCAAAAACTCGTAGAATGAAAATACTATGCTCAGGAACATGCATTTAAATTACGAGAAACTTCACGATTGTCTACCATCGCACTTTCTATCATTGTCGCCGAATACATAAAATCAAGTATGTGCCTTGTATTTGCAACACAATCTTCAACCTAATTCACATTTATTTCACTGTCTTATACATGGAAGAATGTGGTTAGAATGTATGGTTGCGCTTGGGTAAACACTTCCTTGAAATGATTGTGTCCATCAGAGACAAAGGAAATGGAACAAGATGCGAGAATAGATAAGAAAAAAAAAGAGGAAAACAAGAAAAGAAAAGGAAAAAGAAGTAAGATGAAAATCGGGAGTGTAAGAGAGAGGGTGATACATACGTCTTACATACACATATATACTATATATGGTCTTACATTTATACAGCCCACCCTAATTTATCAATATGGAGCTTCTGCCCACCCGGTCGAAAATTTCTGGCGCCGCCCCTGATAATATGAAACTTAGGATAATTGCAGTGAACGTCACGATATTTTCAGTAGTTTTCCACTACAATAAATGGATTCTGACCTCATTTAATACCCCAACCCCCACTCTAGTCAATCTTTCCTGGAAGATACTGACTTCCCTTATAATGAGAAATTCGAAAGTACTGGGACTATTTCTGCATTTTTTCTGACATTTTTCATTTCTTATGACATAATTACATACATGTTTCACAGTTTTATGGGGCATAAAAGTCCCGGACCCTAATCATTACACATACAAAGCCAAAATATTTCAGACCTCAGAGCAAGCAAGGAAAACCACACGCTCGAAAGTTGTTTTCTTTTTCTTTTCAAACTTCGGTGGCAATATGAAGAGCCGGTAAACGTTTTTTTCCGTATTTAGTGTGTTTTAAGGTGACTTGTCAATTCCTCGTTTACGTGAAAAGGTGAACTTTAATGTAAGCAAAAGCATGTGCGCGTCACAGTTAAAGATTTTCGCATCTACAAAGAAAATCCAAAACATTCCCACCCCGCCGGCCTCCGTGGCGGAGGGGTTAGCATAGCGTTCTACGACGCCAGAGGTCTCCGGTTCGAATCCCGGCCTGGGCATGGGTGTATTTGTGAGAATGTCAATTCATCAATTTCATCATATCACCACTCATCCTCATCTTCGCGATTAGCCAAAAGTGGCAGAAATGCGATGTAAAATAAACCAAATCACTCAATCAAACATTCCCATCTCGTTCAAAGACCTTGTGAATTCAATCCAAAATCTACCAATATCTACCAGCCGAATGTGAAATGTCATAAACCTAACCTTAACTGATCAGAGAAATCATTTAGAAGTTTTAAACATACTTTTCCTTTCCTTATACCCCCAGTGCATTGCTTTACTTTCATGCAGAAAAATTTGCAAGAAATTGGATCAAATCTAGATAACACAGTGCCCTTGAAAAGTCAACTGGCAAACCATAGGACCTGCAGCGAGACTCATTTATCTCGTGCATTCATTTGACTAATGTAATTTTCTTCCAGTTTGACTTAGGGTTTAACTTCAAATGGCGTTGTGTTTGTGTTGCATTAGATATTAAAATTAGATTTTAAGCGATTAATGTCTAATTTATAGTACTATATCTAATATTGAATCAGGGAAAAATGCGCCCGGGAAAAATGCGCTCTCGCAATAAAAGTGGGAAAATTGCGCCCTCCCAAGAGTAACCACATTAGAAAGTGGGAAAAATGCGCCCAACACACAATTAAGCGAGTGGCAGCTAAGAAGCGAGCAAGAGAAGGTGACGAATCTATGTCTAAGCTCTACCAGAAAGAAATGGGTCCCTTGTTTAATCAAGGATTCGACCTCGTGGCGGAAGTTCCTGTGTACTCCAGCTTCAAACGCAGCATGAACTGTGTGAGGAGGCAGGCACAAGGAGATCGTCGGGACCCGAATTCCAGACAGAACATCGTTTTATCTGAAGAAGACCTGAAAATGGGCGACAGTTCAAGTTTCCTTTTGGTAGATGAAGGAGACGAGCAGAGAATCCTAGTTTTTTGTAGCTCCAAAGGCAGGGAAATACTGCAGAATCACAATCAGTTCTTCATGGACGGGACTTTCAAATCGTGTAGCAAGCAGTTCGCCCAGCTCTATACAATCCACGCAGATCTTGGCAGTACAGATAACAAGACTAACATCGCTCCAGTAGTATTCGCCTTCCTGCCGAACAAAAAAAGATAAACTTACGACCTACTTTTTGGGAAAATGAAGGAATGTTTACCGGGTTGAAATCCAGAAAGAATCATGGTTGACTAAGAAGATGATTGCATTTCTTCCCTCATTTCAAACTTCCCGACTTGTACCGTCAAGGGATGCTACTTCCACTTTAATCAGTATCTGTGGCGCAAAGTTCAAGACGTTGGATTGGTACCGGACTACAAGAATGACGAAGAAGTAAGGCTTCATGTCCGCATGTGCAGCGCTCTGGCAATGATCCCCCGGGAGGACGTTGAAGATGGGTGGCTCCTAATCCATAGTACGCCAGTTGATGTGTGGCACTGTGGAGATGCAAAGCACCGAACGAACAATGCTGTCGAAAGGTTGAACAATAAGCTGCAGGAGAAAGTTCGACTTCATCCCAAATTCTACACCCTTCTGAAGACGCTGAGCAGGAAGCGGAATACAGCGGATACAAATATGACAGGGCTAGCATCGGTTTGGAAGGAACGAAGAGGAAACGAACGTACATAAAACTGGATGAACAGATTAGCAAAATTTTACATACAAGTACTTACAAAACAAGCACACCCAAGGACCTTACCAAGTGCCTCAGAAGTCTGGCGTACATCCAAAAAATGGAGTAAAAGATCATCAACGGAGGTCACAAGAAATGGAAATACAAATGTAAATAAAAACTTTAATCAAATAAAATAAAAATTACAACATATTAAATAAAAATTACAAAAGTAAAAAAAAAACATGACGAAGGACATCATCTCCAGCTTCTAAACACGCCAGAAAAGAGAATATTTTTACTGTACTTTTTTTAAAAAAAATTATCTTTCCTGACAGTCCCAAACCTGTGTTAAATGTGAGGGGAAGCTGCGTCAAGGTTGTTTTAATCAACCTATTATCATATTGGTGAAGGTCGTGTGTGCTGGGCGCATTTTTCCCACTTTTCACTGTGGTTACTCTTGGGAGGGCGCATTTTTCCCACTTTTATTGCGAGAGCGCAATTTTCCCGGGCGCATTTTTCCCGACACCCTAATATTAGGTAAAAATATGTTGTCGTCCTCTGATAAAATCACAAATTGCACCCTGTTCTAATGTCTAGGAAAGGGAAATATTTCATTTCACCTAGAAATGATATAGAGATGAGACTAGTCGAGAATTGTCACAGTCTCATCTCGTGCCCCTGTGTGGTGAAGTCCTTCTCGTTCTTGTTTGTGCTTATTTTTGTTTCGGTTTCCACTCAGAAGTTGTTAAAACTGATTCTATGTACGATATATTCACTTCATGCGCTAATCGGAACTGAATCTGCAGTTTAAAGTGGAATCCAAAGCACTGTGCATGTGGAACCCTTTAATTACAAGGCGAGATATATCGTCCTGACACACGATATGTTTAGTATAAGCAACACGTACGTTGTGTCACCACTCAAAGTTTCACAACGTCTATATATGTCATTAAAGCAAAACTTTTCTTAATAACGTTTTTCTGTTTCTGTAACGCCCCACACTTGCTTGATCCGGTCGTGAGTGGGGGTGATGTGATCAGCATCACGCCCCTGACCGCCTTTACCCCCCAGGGTTTCCCCCAGGTACCCATGTTAGAAAAGTTCCCGGATATGAACCGTCCGGGGATCGAACACGGGACCTTTAGCATGGTAGTCAGACGCGTTACCGACTGAGCCACCGCGGCCACTATTTTAATATATAGGTTTAAGTATAATTTTCCCTCTTACAAAGTTATGAAAATTATGGGTGAAGTACAGGAGTACATTGTAATGGTCTATCGTGTCTCGTCTCGTTTGTGTAAGTATTTCGTTTCGGAAAAGTCAATTTTAAAAATTCAAAAGAAAAGGTCAGTCATATACCCTTCTGATGAAGATTTATATATTATCTTTGAATCGACGCGACCACTCTTTAGAAAAGTGTACCCCCCTTACGCAAAGGAGCATTCATCTGGAGCGTGATTTTCTGAAAGTAATCTTTATCTGATTCCATCTTCCATCTCCTTAAATAGGTTTCAAAGAACACAGGTCAATGAACTAACTACATAGTAGCAAGCACAATGTATTAGAATAAGTTTACAATGGTTTGAATTTCTGTGGTAAGAAAGATAATGCTTTTTTTTTTACCTTTATAAACTTTTTTTATTGAGCTAATTGAAAATATATTCTTTTAACAGTAGCACCTTGCGTCTGTCAAATTATCTAAGGTGGGTGCAGAAGGTACAACGGGATTTACGGATTTAGGGGGTACGATGTACCCCTGTAAACCCCCCCCCCCACTGTAAAATCATTACCTCTCCAGGTGTCTCGTTTTTAAGACATTGGAGTGGGAACCCAGTTATTGTCCAATAACAAGCGACTCGCCTGCACATTTTGCTTAATCTGAAGAGAATTTGAAGCTTTTCGGTGAAAGAAAGTTAACGTTAGACTGAAATTCACAAAGAATGAAACAATAGGGTAGCGTTCGACAAAACTTGTTTTTCAATTAAATTCACAGATGCAATTCTTACTTCTCAAGTGCTAAACCAACAAAACTTAACCATCTACACAATGAATTGGAGTGTTACCATTCCAACGAAAACACACCAATCAATAAGCTTTATGAGTTCGAAATAAGTATCCGAGGAAAAGAAAATTATACGCGTCGGAGGAGGAGACTCGAACCTGAGCACAATAGCACAATAGTATCACATTAGCTACAAAGCTTTAATACATCGTGGACTATATAATGCAGGAAACTTTACACCAAAAGTGCACTTCTCAAACCAGGGGCGCGCGAAGGGTGGCTTGCGCAACCCCCTAATTTTTTCCGCACCCCCTCCAGCACCCCCTATTCAAAACCTATGTTGAAAACATTAACTCTTACAGTGTCATGTGTCGTAGTCAAATTGAGCACCCGAATGGTAGGTATTGTACTGATACCGCTGTTATTGTATACAACAGCCAATCATTGAAAGAGAAAACGCATATATATTCCTGTCCTGTTGGCAGTCTCTATAAAAATCAGAGGCCGTTGTCTTTTTTTTCGTCAGTATTGTTGTTAAGAATTGTTTCTTCTTTTGTTTTAAGTTGCCTGTTTGTGTTTTTCGATATTTGCCTACAGCTCAGTGAGTTCTTTTTTGGCATTGTTGTTAAACGGTTTAATTTATTGTCCCTCTTTTCTCCAAGTCGCGTTGATGGCGATAGTGCGGCAGAAGGATATATTAACAAAGATGAAGTAGCGGTGCACTGCGCGTTTTGTCTTGACACTGCAGCATCTGGGGCAGACGGAAGATAGCCAGTGGTTCATCTACAGGGGAACAGGGGTTTACTATCCCCCAACCTTGGTAGGAAATCAATTCTATGGGGGAGAAGGGGTAGAAATTGAAATAAAAAAAGCAAGGCTAGGAGAATCTAAGAGTAGCAGGACAAAATGATACTCAAGATGGAATTAGTTTTCATGTATTTCTTTATTTTTCTTCCAAGACGGCCAAGGGAACCTGCAGGGGATGGGGGTGGGAGCACAGAAAGTCAATTACCATCCTCGATTTTAAATTTTATGCAAATAAAATACATTTCGTAAACTCTTTTTTCGAAAGTTCGGGTTCGAATGTGAATGTGAATGTCCACTCATCCTTATCTTCCCGATTAGCCAAAATAGTTAGGGTGACCAGATATTTGTTGACCAAAAAGAGTATAGTCTATAGGTTGAAGGTGCGCATGCATAAAACATAAAAAGAAATTGAAAATAAGGGTGGCTATTTGTTATTGCTTCTATTATAGCCCCTATAAAATAGACAACCAAACCAAACCTAAAAATTTCAAACAAACCTTCGTCAGGGAACGTGTGATATTTGCTCCACTGTGAAACAGAGAGAACCGTAAAAACACGTAGCAAGGTACTGGGTTCTTCCCTCAGCTGTAAGCAGAGAACCGCGCCTCCACCATTCTGTAACGCTTGTGGGGTGTCTGGCGTTACGAGGGGGACTATTTTCTCAGATGGTAGACATTAATAAGCAACCCGTTTAATATATATATATGTTATTTATTATTCTAATGGTTAACAGTAGCCTAGTGATTATAGACTAACTCCCTATCTCTATGGCCATTCAGTGACTTGAGCTATTCCTATAAGTAATAAGTCCCAAGTGTCACCACTTGGTTAAGTTGAGGCTTACCCTCGAAGATAGGAGCAGCGAGCTATGGCGCGGACTCTTGTCGTCTCTCGGAGTATCTCGACTCAGCCCCGATCTATGATTCTCGTAGTATTTATTAACATGGCGTCCTTGTCTCAATTCCCCAACCCAACTTAGTATACCGCAACCTTGTGGTTATTTTGGCTGACAGTCCTTTCTGGGGGGGAAGGTATGGCCTTGCTGACCATGACGAAGGCTTGTGGTCCGTAGACCTCGAGCTTATCGTCAGGGATGCCCCCAGAATATTCACGGCCAAGGCTCTGGCCTTGTTGAGCTAAACCACCAAACTTCCTGTAGGTAGCCTTGTCAGAAACTTGCCCTTGATAGATTCGGGGAGGAAGGAAGGGCCTGGTCTGTATCACACGTGTTGAGGACGAGACAAGTGATAGTGACGCAAATCCTATTTCCTGGTTTTGCTTTCCTTCTCTTGGCAGAGACAACGCCCCATTATGTAACTTGCAGAAACGCTCGTTACATATCGCCCCTCCTTATCTTAGATGGCCTCCATCTAAGCTGACTATTGACATGCCCTCATATATAAGGCTGGTTAGGCTTCAATTATTTACCTATGTATTTAAACAATCTGGTTGCTCAAGTCACTGGACCCATTTGGAGTTAGATATAAATTACATGATAAGTTAGTTTACATAGTATAGTATTCTTCAAAAGTTTATGGCTAAGATTTGCTTTTTATTCCGTTGTTGGTCACTGCACTATTCACTTTCACTTGTGTTTGCTAATGGTTTAGGTCCCAGGGTTCCTTCCTGTTTCGTCCTAAGGTGGCGACGGTCCTAGGGCGGCCCTCGAGAGTGGCTCCCCGTGGATAGGAACAGGTTCAGTCATCCAAAGGAGTAAAGTTGTCCATAGGTCTGAAACTGAGACTTGATTTAACAATATGGTAATTACTCCAAGATACATTCATATACTGGACATTTCGGTGCTTCGTAGGAAGGAGGTCTATCGTTTTGCCCACGCATCATGACAGGAACTGAGGCATTTCGCTGGGTTGTATGGCTTCTGCGATAGATTCGGTAACCTAACCATGATAAGAATGTGACCATTACACATGTCAGTAAGCTTAACCAAATATGAAGATGAACTAAGGACACTATTTTCTGGGTCGTAGGTGATTCCATTTGTTTGACAACCATACATTGAGGTTTATTAATTATATCAGATGTACACTCATAGTTAGTTATATTAGTTTGGCGGTGATTTACCCAATGTATTGGTAAAAATTGGGATATTTGTGCCTTCGTGGGATCTGGGAGAATGCAAGGGAACTGAGCCCTATAACATTTAGAATTTATACACATTACACATTGACAACCTAACGGAACTACTAAGGTTCCATAAGGGGAATCTCTCTTAAAACTAAAAAGTATGCTTTCGCATTTAACTGTTATTTCCACATCTGGTGGTGTCAATACTAAATAGGTCGAGACGTTTAATAGTACAGGTAAGTTAAGTACAGGGTCTTCATGACAACGTAGTGGGCAGTACTGTTCTATAGTAGTAGCATCCTGTGTAAATATAGACTTTAAACATCTGTAATCTGAGGTGTATATGTTTCTGTAAGGCGTAATAAAACATAGTATATCATTAGTTAGAGAACACGAGTGTTCGTAAAACGTCTTTTCATATTCATCGATGAGTACTTCATCTGATGTTAGTGTTATTTGGCATATGTTGTTTTTGAATTGAAATGGTAGGGGTTTTATGTTGTACGCTCGAAATTTGGATCGTTTACGCATGATTGGTATTTTCAGGCCAATGAGGGTATATTGTGGTCCTATGGTACATTCTAGTATTGGAGTGTTGTAATATTGCCCTAAATTGGTCGTGGAGATGGCCAGAGTATAATTATATTTAGCTATCTTTCCTTCAAGTGCATCGAGATGAAATACGAGGGTGTTGAGAGGTAATGTAGCTGGGTGTACCTTTCTGTTTTGGCATGCTGAGGTTAGAATATGTAAAAATTGAGGTGGATTGACAAAATTAAGATCTCGAATATTAACCCAATTTGTTGCTGGAAAGTTCTGGATTCTATGTTGAATTTCGTTTATATCCTGTTCCTTTAAGAAAAGAGTACGTATGAGGATTTTAGTAATGCGGAAATAATTCCATCCTTGAAGTGAGGGATCGGTAGTAATCGTAGTGTTTCCCAATGAAGAGGGCAAATCTTCCCAATCAATTATTTCAGAAAAAGCAGCATTGTACTGTAGACGATATAATAGTGGTACAGAAGTTTCGTATAATATAGGTGGGTCAATTTCGTTGATATAGATTCCTGATGTTACGAAGGTTTTAATTGTTAAGCCATGAACGAGTATGGGTGGTAATGTAGAGATAAGGACGGCTAGTCATGCTGTCATTGAGAAATGTACGGGTTTATTTCCATCATTGAGTTTACGGGGCAGTGGTTTAGGAACTGTTCCTGTTCCTGGTTGTATTTGTACTTTAGAAGTATTGTCATTAGTGAAGAGAACCTGTCTAGAAGTGGCGTGTGAGGGTTGGCTTACTAAAGGAGTGAGTTGGCAACAACATTTTACATATTTCTTACATATCCAATACACAATGAATATCATTAGAATTAGAATTAAAATAACAATAGAATAATTAAGGAATTCATGAAATATTTCCAGTGAAGTACCCAAGGCGTCAGTGGTTTGGATTTGACTGAGTGCAATCAATTGAGTGGTCATAAGACGATTCTTATATATCGTCCATGCTACCGCAAGAGTAAGGACTATATTCCAAACAAGACTTAATGATATTTTGGAAAGATTCTCGTTAGAGATATCAGTTTTTATATCTTCTAAATCAAAATTAAGATCGTCATTTTCCTCATTCTGCTCTGTCTGAGTTGATATTTTCAAGAATGGAATCTTCTTGGGCCAACTAGCGTCTAAGCAATCATTAAAATGTTTGAATTCTGCGGCTTTACCTCCGGAAAATAAGACGTCTATTTTCATCGTTGGTATTTTTCCCCATGAAGCGGGCAAAATATGGTAGCTACGCAACTTGTCACTAGTCTGACTAGAGCATGGAAAGGTTCTAGGAATTACAGTTTCTTCTGTTATTGATAGAGAGCAATTACATGGAAGGGTAATTTCGAGTGCACCGGCGTGAGTTTCATAAGTATCTAACGTAAAAGACCTGCCGTTGCATTCGCCTTTTAATTTTGACGGCGGGTTGGTGATTACATAATGGTCCTGTGCAACTTCCGTTACGATAACATTACTTCCCTCGTAGCATTGATACATACAGTATCCGGCTAATTCCTGAATAGTTGCGCCTTGGCGTATCTTTTGGGCACACGAAGAGCCCAGGGTGGCATCGTGACCAAAACGCGGTAGGTTACACATTGGAGAATTGTGTGGGTCGCAGGTAGCTAGGAAAGTACCTGACAAGAGTCGAACCGAATTAGAACTAGTGGTGGAAAATAAAGGTGGATGTATTATGTTACAAGTGCTGTTTTGCCATCTAAAAGGCACAGTGAGGAATTCTTCTAAGATAGGGGTCTCGCCTATTTTCGTGATTGGAACCTTTAATGTGACTACTACCTTTTTAGGAGAGAACAAGCAATGAGCCAAAGGTACAGTGTAGTATTTCATTAGTTGGGATGTTGGGATAGCTAACTGATATCCATTTTTTGCCAAGGTAAATTGCAATTGTTTAAGATCTCTTTTTAATGTTTGTGGCCTGATTCAGGCCCGTAGCTAGAATTGATCTCCAGGGGGGGCTCACGGGTTATCAGGGGGGGGGGGGGCTTTGTATATCAAGTCCATTTTTCAAAAGTTTAACAGTGTTAAATGAAGGTAAATTATGTGTGTGGGAGAGGGGGTCATTAAGTTGCATAAAGTTTAGAAATATCACACAAATACTACATTTTCTTATATATTTTAAAATATCACTTGATGTGTTAATTGGCTGCTACTGAAATCATCCCTTACTACACACTCCATACTACGTTTTATGATACAGATATTTATATCACCCAAGAAAAGATGGAAAATATTCGATCATAGTGCCTACCGTACATTCCACTCCCCTTCGTTCCCAAAACTTGGGAGTTGTTAACCTTTGACGCAGATGCAGAGGGGGATTTGCATAATGACATCAAAGTCACAGATTTCTGTATAAATGGGAAGTCTCAACAGGGGTAACGAAGGTACAGATAATTTGATTGAATTTGAAATTTAAAATTTTGGGTGCGTAAACGCTTACGCTATTTTGCACCCATCACGTTATGCGGAGTCCAGCCCCTTACCATAACATAGGTATAACAAAATTATAGTGTCGCATAACTAAAATCTTAAAATATTCTGACCCGCTAAAAGCTGAGACTGTAAAGTGGCACTCAGCACACATAAGGACAACATACAGAATTATACTGTCCATAGGGTCAGTCGCCAGAGACTCATTAGTCTGCAAAAAGCTGTCCAGGGTGTACTATGTGGAAGCGAGGTTGACAATTGGGTGTACTACGTGGAAGAATTACCCTTTGCACCCCGAAGGTACAGATAAAGAAGCTCCCCTGTGAATAAACTTTCTGAAGTCTAGAGAAGAAAATCTCTTAAATATTTGCCGCTACTTACGACTTCTTCTTATAAATAAGATGAACGAATGTAATGTTCCCTGAAATTGTCCTTCACCAAAGTTGTGAGCAAAATAGTTTCTGTTGTCTACATTTTCACTTTTCACTGCAAACAAATTACACAAAACAGTTTTACCTAATGTCAAGGGGGCTGACCTCAGTGCCAGGGGGGGCTGACGGTAGTTCCAGGGGGGGCTCAGCCCCCCCTGGCCCCTGCCTGGCTACGGGCCTGGCCTGATTAGATATAAAGGAATTTTGTGTGAGAAGCAAGAAGTTCTAAGTTCCCTTATTTCGGCATTTATTGTCGAGCTCATTACTAATTGGTGCAACACAACAGATTTCAAAGCCAGTATATTCATGTTATGAGTCGTTCGATTTGCACTGTTTGCTAATTCAACGAGTTTATTTCCGAAATTAGATTTTAGTATGTCTACTTGAGATTCGAGTTTAATCACAGTGTTATTCGTTTGTTGAATTAGTTCGCGAAGTTGGGATCTCAATAAATGTACCTGCTGATGCTCGTTTTTAAGACTAGATGTAACTTTGTGGATTTCCGAATTAAGTGTATGCTCATTAACCAAAATGTCATGGAACTGACTTTCACTCAAAATTCCGCAACACCAGTTCGCGAAGTTGCCAATAAAATTTAATCCAAGTCCACGCGTAACTCTGTCATACTTCTCAGGAGGTGATGGAAACTCTACACAAGTATCATTTAAATGTAATAAAAATAGTTGTTGTAATTCACTTACCATATGGTCCAAGGCATTGAATATTTCGGCGTCTTGGTTCGTTTCCACATAATTTACCTTTCCTGTTTTTGCCAATGTTACCAATGAATGGTCAACCACGTTGTTCACTGGAAGATCCTCCATGTAGGTAAGGGGAACACTTCCTTCATATAGGATCACCTTCGGCAACTGTCGCCAGTAGGCTCCCGGTGTAAGCCTAATAGTAGGAATGGTCCATACACCATCCAAGCATAAAAATAGGGTTAGGATGATCATTCTGAAACTAAAGAATGCGTGAGTGACGGCAATACTCCAATTGTCTCCCCACCAGAAAAAGCTTCGTCCCGAAGCGAACGAGGAAAATAAGTAGAGAGAGAAGAAAAAACTTGGACTTATCATTTATAATAATACTAAAAAAAATTAAAAAATAATACTACTACTACTAATAATAATAATATAATAATAATAATAAAAGAAAAGTAAGAGAAGCCGATCATAACGTCGATTAACATACAACCACCAAAAAAAATTACAAATATAATGACCATTAGGGAAATGTAAAATAACTAGGAAATTAAATCCATTAACACAATGAAAAAGGAACAAATCAGACTTAAACTAAACTTAAAACTAAAGAGTATAAAGTAATATATACATTATGTACATTGCGGAAGGGAAGTGAAATTGCGGCTCATATAATCCCACTCGAGCTTCCAAGAATGAAGGCATATAATGGAGTAGTCCAGCCTCAGAATCATAAAAGGTATGTAAGGTCCACAAATCACCAGCAATTCCTATTAAAGAATGAACAAAAGATCTTAGTTCACGGGCTCGTTCGTCGAGCCAAGTGAGTCTTAATTGTTGAGTAGTTAACCTATGTAATCCTACTCGCAAAAAGGTGATAATGTCATGAACAACATACAAATGTGCCGCGGAATCACGCGGAAGTACCGCGGGCAAAACATTGAGACCTTCCTCAACATAGGGGTTGTCACCAGCGACAAATGCTCCCGGGAAATCCACATTAAGAAAAACGAATATCAGTAACTCAATTTCTTCATCCGTGTTTGAAGGCATGAAAGCATCTTGAATATCAACTGCTCGTGGTACGTAGAAGTGTAGAGGTAGCGATGGGACTTCCGGCAGAAAGTCACGCTCAAAGTCCTCTGTAGAAATGAAAGTAATAATATCATCCTCATAATCCTCTTCTTATACTGACATGGCAAGAGGAGATGAAACGAAAGGAATCGTTGTGAGACTAGAAATTGAGTCTACACTTGCAACGTCCATGTCTGGGTGAACTGGAGAACCATTCATTTTAGTACGCAAATAAATCTAATGTTTGTGAGGCGACACTAAATTCACAATCAAAGGTGAAGTCTAGTTGGTAACTTTCATAGCATTTTAAAATAAAAGATTTAATGTGCCCCAAGGACTGTTCCAGGAAATTGTCCTTTTCTTCAGCTTCACCTGAGCATTTATCCACAAATTTAATAAATAATAAAATTTCTGCAGACACTACTTGTTCACACACTGAATTTCGGATATTTCCGACACTAGGAATCTCAAAGACTTCCGTGGTCAATCTGTATAACCAATGGTCAACATGAATGGCCATATCTGGCGAAGGGTATGCAGGGTACAAACATATATATTGAACACCATATGATGGTCCTAATTGTACCACTATAATTCTTATGCAAAGAAAAAGTCACTTTTACTAAAAAGATCATTAAACAATTAGAATTGCATCTCTATAACCATTAATCTATCTTTCCCGAAGTGGGGACTTCTGAAGGCGCCTTTGGTATTAAAAACTCATTTAGTTGTTGCAACAATTGTAATACTTCCAAATTATCTTTATCGCCGAAATCAAGCGAAAAATTCCTGTAAATTCCTGCTTTCATATGAATTCGAATAAAATTCCTGGCAATTTCTGTACAATCGGAAAAGAATTTGTCGGCTGACTGTGTTTTGAACAAAACAGCTAGATACTTGTTTATTTGTTCAATTTTTAGGGGTTCTAAAACTCTGGAGCACGGAACATTCAATTGAGAGGCTATTACTTGGACGATTGATTGGAATTGAGGTCCTGCAGGCGTTATTACTAAATCCAATCCTTCGATGGTAACTTTTCCTAAATAACCGTTAGACATAGAATTTAAGAAAGAGAAAAGAAAATACGCAATGAGTTCCACTTGACCTTAATTTAATGAACTACGGAAATGAAAATACAAATTAAACTACAAGGGTATGTAGCAATTACAACAGAGAAAAAAAAAAAGTCGTGTATAAAGCATATAAGCCTTAAGATTATCGAAGCGAATTAAGCGGATACACAGTTTACATTTGTATTTGTGTTTTATTTGCTGATTTACGAGTATTGTATAGCTTGCGTATATTACACGCGCATAAAAACTTTAATTTCTTACGTGACCAATTTGAATGGAATATCATACGGCAACTAGAAAAGAAAATAGAAAACAAATATATAATAACTTTGTTACATATTGCGTAGTGGCAGAAATACGACTGCTCATAGTTATTTTATTATGCTACCTGATGTGCGTTATATAAAAAGAAGCAAATTTTTTGCAGCTCGTTTCAGCACAGAAAGTCGCTACGGTGAGGATTGTTTACCGGAAGCGAGATAACAGCGGGACCGCGAATCGCTCGCAGTTTGACGAAACGAAGGGAGGGGGGGGGGGAATAAATTGTTGCTGATTACGCACTACGGAAAGGGAAAGGAAGACGACTGCAGCTATTTGATGTTCTTGTTTGTCCGGACTTAAGTTTCATATTTTCCTCCTGCCAATCGTATGCGTTGCGATAATCCAACAAGTGTAAAAAGAGAAGAAAAAAAGAATACATCTACATATAGTCTTAGGAAACCTATACATTTCGTCTATGAGCTAGAACTACAATTGCACATTGATTGATTGCCAGTATAAAATAACAAACTTTGACTACCACTTGGAGATACCTGCCTGGTAATCAAAACACTTGATTTGAGTCGCGATTGTTCTTCAGTATTTAAATCAAGTTTTTCATACTAAAATATCCACTAGATCATTCTAACATAATATTGCGTATAATCGGCGTCCCGATTAACTGTGGTGCATAAAACGAACTTTCTCTACTCTGGTTGCTGTGCTGGACGTGTCCAATACCGTTTTAAACGAGATATGTTTACCCGCAATGTTTTCTTGCCTTTTACTCTTTCTACATCGTAAACATTTTTTCCTCTAATATTTACAATATGGTAAGGGCCATGATATTTGCGTCTCAACTTATCTGAAAGCCCTTTCTGCCTGGCAGGCATATATACCATAACTAAGTCACCTTTCGCGTATGAAGGTTCTGTTCGGTTACTGTCGTAGCGGTTTTCAGCAGTGTGATGCCGTTTATCATGCAATTCCTTGACTAAAACCTGTATGGAGCGTGCGTGTGTGCGATATTTCTCAGTAAATGGGTCTGTTGGATTTGAATTTAATCCAGCCTCGAGGGGAAACGTCGGTTTTCTTCCGAACATAATTTCGTATGGACTTAGCCCAATGCCGTCAAGTGCACTACAATTTGAGGCATAGACGATGAGGTTCAGATAAGATACCCAGTCTTTCTGATGAAGTGCATACTTGCTCAAAATATTAGCAAAACTACGGTTCACCCGTTCCGCCTTGCCATTCCATTCAGGGTGGTACCCACTTGTATTTAGATGCTTGATTTTGAGTTCGCTCAAAATATTTTCCACCAAAGTTGCTTTGTACACTGATGCATTATCGGTAAGAATAGTAGAAACCGGCCCAAAGATAGTAAAAATTTTCTGGACGAAAAATGAAGCTACATTCTTTGCCGTTAAGCTCCTAAGGGGTTGAGCCACTACCCACGAAGAGAGCATATCGACAGCGAATATAATGTACTTGTATCCATTACTAGGTGTTATTGGTCCAAAAACATCCGAACTCCAGGATTCGCATATATTCCCGACAGGTAGAGGGTGAAGAAATCCTTGTTTCTTACCTGTAGGTGTATTTTTCTCCTGGCAAATCTGGCATGATCGTACATAATCTATTACATCCTTACGTGCTGTTTTCCAATAATACCTATCATTTACTTTTGGAAGCATTTTGTTTGACCTACGTGACCTCCTGTGTATGGGGAGTCATGTATGTCTGATAACACGTCATTTACCATATTATCAGGGATGACTAGCAGTTTCCTATTGCCGTTGCGTCTATATAGTACGCCGTTTCCTAGTTCGAAATATCGGACGGAAAGATGGGTAGGATCAGTTTCCTTTAACTCGATTAGCTTTTTTACGTTAAGGTCTTGCAATTGACGTGTTCTTATTTCAATTGCTCGATCATTCACCACTTTATCGATCTGTTGATCGATAATACCTACTATATCACCGTGGTCGATAAAATCTCGCTCTTCGTCTGTTAGTGGGTTCGTAGCACTGCGACTGAGGCAATCCGGAACGCAATTAAGACGTCCTGGACGGTGTCGTATTGCGAACTTAAATTCAGAAAGCCTTATGCTCCAGCGAGCCAAACGATTGGTGAGATCCTTCGCTGTTCGTAACCAACAAGCTCCTGCACTATCTACTACTGCTGTGAAGAAAGTGTCTGTCAAGTATTGACGAAAGTGAAGCACTGAGAATACAAGACAGTATACTTCCTTTTCGCAAATACTATAGTTAACCTGGGGTCCCGTGAATAACCGTGAACAAAAAGATACTGGTTGGGTGATGGTTTTCTTTTCATTTTGTGGGTCCTTTATCACGTGACACAACATTGACCCGAATCCAAGGTTTTTGCATTGGTCGTCTTTCCGTATTAGGGTTCGAATCTCATTACTCACACTAGTTGTGTGTTTTTCCTGAACGTACGGTACAAAAGATGGTTGAGGTTTCCGTAACATTACTCCTGTTGGGTTTAAATATCTAACAAAACAATTAAAGAAATCTGCGCCTAGAATGATACGGTCTCTTAATGAAGGATTTGCACAGACTGCCATTTGCATACCAATTTTATGTGATCCAATCCAAAAATAAAAGTTACAAACTGGAGTGTTCCTTGAGGCAACACCCGATAGTGTAGACAATGTTACTGAACCTGTCCTTCTAGCAGAAATCTTAATATTGCGAGGTAACATACCAAAATGTAACAAACTACAAGTACTACCTGTGTCTATAAGTGCTGGAAACTTTTCCCAAAAATTTTTACATTTATCATCGGTCTTTTGTTATAGTTTTCGTTTCCTAATGAGAAAGAAGAACAATTTTCTGCACGATACGATCGTTCTTTCAGGGGTTTTGTCTGACTTGGGCGAAGGCGACCCCTGTGGCGCATTCCCATTATGCGTTTGGGTTTTCTGAGTTTCTTGGAAAAGGAGAAGGATTTCGTATCCCTCTGTTAGGATTTCGCTCATAATTCCTATGATTATGACCCCTAGAATCACGGCCTTGTATTGAAAAAGATCCGCGTCCTCGGGTGGTCGAATATCCATTATTTGAGGGGTATGATCCTTTGTTGGGACAGTAACGCGCAAAATGAAATTTAGATCCACACGTAAAACATAGCCTATCACCATTTCTACCATTGTTACTGTTATTAGGTCTACCTCTAAAAGATGTAGAGTCTCTGCCTCTTCCTGCACCTCGCTGCGAATGAGATTTCCATCTAATTTATTGTCTCTGATTTTCCGGGATTTGACACTGCTCCATCGCATGCACATAGCGCTTTTGATTTTCCGATGGTCCTGAAAAAGTTCTCTGTCCTGGATTTGATCCCTTTACAACTTGCGCGTAAGATCGCGAAGCAATGTCAGCTTGTCGTTTAGCACGCTCTAAAAGTCGCAAGTTGGCTAATAAGTCGTCCAATGTTTGTGCTTTCATAGTTACTAATTTCTCGGCGTCTTGCGCTTGTAACCCATTACAAATGAAATTAATTTTCCCTTCGTTATTCATATTCGGATCTGCTTTGTTACACATTTTCAACACAATGATATACTATATATATATATATAATGTTTTATTACGCCTTACAGAAACATATACACCTCAGATTACAGATGTTTAAAGTCTATATTTACACAGGATGCTACTAATATAGAACAGTACTGCCCACTACGTTGTCATGAAGACCCTGTACTTAACTTACCTGTACTATTAAACGTCTCGACCTATTTAGTATTGACACCACCAGATGTGGAAATAACAGTTAAATGCGAAAGCATACTTTTTAGTTTTAAGAGAGATTCCCCTTATGGAACCTTAGTAGTTCCGTTAGGTTGTCAATGTGTAATGTGTATAAATTCTAAATGTTATAGGGCTCAGTTCCCTTGCATTCTCCCAGATCCCACGAAGGCACAAATATCCCAATTTTTACCAATACATTGGGTAAATCACCGCCAAACTAATATAACTAACTATGAGTGTACATCTGATATAATTAATAAACCTCAATGTATGGTTGTCAAACAAATGGAATCACCTACGACCCAGAAAATAGTGTCCTTAGTTCATCTTCATATTTGGTTAAGCTTACTGACATGTGTAATGGTCACATTCTTATCATGGTTAGGTTACCGAATCTATCGCAGAAGCCATACAACCCAGCGAAATGCCTCAGTTCCTGTCATGATGCGTGGGCAAAACGATAGACCTCCTTCCTACGAAGCACCGAAATGTCCAGTATATGAATGTATCTTGGAGTAATTACCATATTGTTAAATCAAGTCTCAGTTTCAGACCTATGGACAACTTTACTCCTTTGGATGACTGAACCTGTTCCTATCCACGGGGAGCCACTCTCGAGGGCCGCCCTAGGACCGTCGCCACCTTAGGACGAAACAGGAAGGAACCCTGGGACCTAAACCATTAGCAAACACAAGTGAAAGTGAATAGTGCAGTGACCAACAACGGAATAAAAAGCAAATCTTAGCCATAAACTTTTGAAGAATACTATACTATGTAAACTAACTTATCATGTAATTTATATCTAACTCCAAATGGGTCCAGTGACTTGAGCAACCAGATTGTTTAAATACATAGGTAAATAATTGAAGCCTAACCAGCCTTATATATGAGGGCATGTCAATAGTCAGCTTAGATGGAGGCCATCTAAGATAAGGAGGGGCGATATGTAACGAGCGTTTCTGCAAGTTACATAATGGGGCGTTGTCTCTGCCAAGAGAAGGAAAGCAAAACCAGGAAATAGGATTTGCGTCACTATCACTTGTCTCGTCCTCAACACGTGTGATACAGACCAGGCCCTTCCTTCCTCCCCGAATCTATCAAGGGCAAGGTTCCTGACAAGGCTACCTACAGGAAGTTTGGTGGTTTAGCTCAACAAGGCCAGAGCCTTGGCCGTGAATATTCTGGGGGCATCCCTGACGATAAGCTCGAGGTCTACGGACCAAAAGCCTTCGTCATGGTCAGCAAGGCCATACCTTCCCCCCCAGAAAGGACTGTCAGCCAAAATAACCACAAGGTTGCGGTATACTAAGTTGGGTTGGGGAATTGAGACAAGGACGCCATGTTAATAAATACTACGAGAATCATAGATCGGGGCTGAGTCGAGATACTCCGAGAGACGACAAGAGTCCGCGCCATAGCTCGCTGCTCCTATCTTCGAGGGTAAGCCTCAACTTAACCAAGTGGTGACTCGTTGGGACTTATTACTTATAGGAATAGCTCAAGTCACTGAATGGCCATAGAGATAGGGAGTTAGTCTATAATCACTAGGCTACTGTTAACCATTATGCAACGTTCGCGCGCCGGAGCACTGCAAACTACACCACGGAGCGGTGCAAAAGTGTACCCATATATGCTAGCTTGTAGCCAGCCGAAGACATGGACTCAAAGTATCTCAGGGCTTGCGGGGTTTAGTATGGAAAGGTCAAAGGTCAACTTGTAAAAGTTTATTTATATTTATACACGCATGTAAATAACCAGTTTAGCACATACGCTCTTAAATCCTCCTCAGTGAGGTACCTGGGCAGTATTAGTATGTTTATCTAATTTAGGGGGGGAACCAACTAGTACAGGTAACCAATAGGAACCTGGGTAGCCGTCACGTGCCACGCCGTCTGGGGACAACATGCGAAAGCGTCAATAGCGAGGGACGGGCCAAGGGGCCCGCGGTTTCACAAAGGTGTTGGTGTGAAAGGACGCCGCAAAGTCAATCCAGCTACGACAAGGGACGGTTCGGTCCCTTGGCATGTCCAGTCAGTAGCAAGAGACGGCAAGGTACAAAGGGTAGGTCTGGAAGCACCCAGGAGACTTGGGCTTGGGCCGCCACGACCCAAGGGTAGCACATCAAGCTCTTATGGGGCAGACCAGGTAGGTAGGAAAACTGCTTTTTTTATTCTCCTCCTTCCTTCTCAAGGAAGCTATTGGATCCTGGTAGGGGAAACTTCCAGACTAGATCTGGGAACCAGGTCTTTCGCAGTCGGCATCTGGCAGTCGACTGAGCTCCGGGCCTCGCTGCTTTGTTTATATACTGTTTGGTGGCAGCACTGAGGCGGGTGGAGAAGATCGGAACTAAGCCGGCTGCAGCGTTGCAAACTCCCTTCAATTCACGAGATGCAACTCGTGCGTTATAAAATATCAAGTTTAGCATTGTAAAAACCACTAGCATGTGGCGATATAAACTTAACACTTGTGTGCTAAACTAAACACGTTACATTAAAGAATTTACAAGACAAAGAGATTCGACAATGCAAGTTACAAATTAAACAGCAATTACTGCACAAAAGATAACTGAATGCGTAAACCACGCAGGGTATTTAGCATGCTTTCTTTAACCAAAACGTGTGTGCCATAACAATATATGCTTCATGCTTAACAACAATGCACTCAAAATTAGATAAAAGATAAATCAAAAGCGTAAGCCTCGCAGGGCATTTCTCATGCATTAATAATTATATATTAAAGAATATGGCTATCACGCAGGATAGCTACATGTGATGACCACGCAGGGTCGTTACAATTAGAATAATAAATAACATATATATATATTAAACGGGTTGCTTATTAATGTCTACCATCTGAGAAAATAGTCCCCCTCGTAACGCCAGACACCCCACAAGCGTTACAGAATGGTGGAGGCGCGGTTCTCTGCTTACAGCTGAGGGAAGAACCCAGTACCTTGCTACGTGTTTTTACGGTTCTCTCTGTTTCACAGTGGAGCAAATATCACACGTTCCCTGACGAAGGTTTGTTTGAAATTTTTAGGTTTGGTTTGGTGAGGTTGTGCTTTCTTGGTGGTCTGTTGTTCGAAATGAGGTAGTTTGTCGAAACTTGATTGTTGTGTTTTGTTAAGATGTCCGCTTTGTCGTTGTACAAAAATCGAGTTGTTTAATGGTTCTTACGCGTCAACAGACGTCTGGTGAACGCGAACCCCTACTTACTGCGACCGTTACGTGTCCACTTCCTGCTTGCTCTGAGGAAGCAATACGTACACCTCTACCTATCGAAACTGACATACTACAAATGCCTGACCCTCCATCTGCAGCTACTAATTCGAATCCCACCATGTGTTCTTACGCTAGAACCCCGTCTATTCAACCAGAAAATTTCAACGCGGATCCGGGAGAGAGTATATCTGATTTTTTTAACACATATCGGAGAGTATCCTCGATTTTAGGGTGGACAGATACACAAAAGGTCACATTTTTACCTGCGTATCTAAAAAAAAGCGCGTTAGCGTATTGGGATTTAAACCGTGAAATGCTGGAAAATTTGCAAGGTTTTCCACAAGTTGAAGAAGCGTTAACAAAGGCTTTTCAACCTCTTTTACCGTTAGGACAGGCTTATCTTGATCTAGCTGCACGAAAGAAACAACCCGAAGAGTCAATAGAGAATTACTTTTATGATGTGTTGAAAATGTGTAACAAAGCAGATAAGAATATGAATAACGAAGGGAAAATTAATTTCATTTGTAATATATATATATCTGTTATTTATTATTCTAATGGTTAACAGTAGTGATTATAGACTAACTCCCTATCTCTATGGCCATTTAGTGACTTGAGCTATTCCTATAAGTAATAAGTCCCAAGTGTCACCACTTGGTTAAGTTGAGGCTTACCCTCGAAGATAGGAGCAGCGAGCTATGGCGCGGCCTCTTGTCGTCTTTCGGAGTATCTCGACTCAGCCCCGATCTATGATTCTCGTAGTATTTATTAACATGGCGTCCTTGTCTCAATTCCCCAACCCAACTTAGTATACCGCAACCTTGTGGTTATTTTGGCTGACAGTCCTTTCTGGGGGGGAAGGTATGGCCTTGCTGACCATGACGAAGGCTTGTGGTCCGTAGACCTCGAGCTTATCGTCAGGGATGCCTCCAGAATATTCACGGCCAAGGCTCTGGCCTTGTTGAGCTAAACCACCAAACTTCCTGTAGGTAGCCTTGTCAGAAACTTGCCCTTGATAGATTCGGGGAGGAAGGAAGGGCCTGGTCTGTATCACACGTGTTGAGGACGAGACAAGTGATAGTGACGCAAATCCTATTTCCTGGTTTTGCTTTCCTTCTCTTGGCAGAGACAACGCCCCATTATGTAACTTGCAGAAACGCTCGTTACACTCTACAGATTCAAAATACTTATGGGTCTAATGTAATTAGCTAATTACAAATACTTACTCACCAATTGGCACCATCGTTCATACTTCTCGGATGATTTTGCTTTCTTGAGTATGTTTAAATCGTCCTTTATAGCCAGTCCGAACTCTTCACAGGTCATGTCCACATTGAATTTCACTTTCATTACTTGTTCGAGTGTTGAAACAAGGAGTGTACTTTCTTCCTCTCGCCAATAAGTATTAATAACACTGAAGAGTCTTTCACAATCAACATTTGTACCAGGCAGAGTAAACAAGAATTTTATAAGAGGCACAATCACTTTTAAATTTGACCCAGCCTGTACTAAATCTTTGTACAGTCACGGACACTTCTGGGTTGTAACAACCCTATTGAAGAAGCACTGACGCAAGCCATCCATGTCTGACCAACAAGCGCCTTGTGAGTAGACAACCCAATCAACATTGAAATTCTGCGGCTTGTATACCAGTCACGGGTATACATCTTTGTAAATTGAGTAGTGATGCTAAAGAGAAATACGAGATGAAGATTGTCGATCGTAATGTCTCGTGTTCTCGACATGGAATAATACTCGGTCCACGTTACGTCTCATTATTTAATGTTGTTTGGGAACGAACCTGACGGACTGGGTTTATATTTTCACTCATTGCATTACAGTAAATTCCATATTTTACAATTATATTAATGCTTTGATCGGAAATAATACCCAGAACAACATCGAACACACGTGCACACTATTCTTCTCACACACATGCACGTGAAAACAGACAAACAAAGCTAAGTTTTAACTTCCAAGTGAATGTCCAAATAACAGTAAATAGAGAAGCACGATGTGCGAAACATGAGATTTTCACAGAAAGAATGCGTCTATTTTTGACATACGTGGTTTCTTTTAATAGACAATGAAACAATTATGAGAGAAATTAAGATGCATTTTCGTCTGCAGGTGTTAAGGAAGGAATAGACTGACTGGAAAAGAGAAAACATGGTGTTATTGATAGTGTGTTGGTTAGCGTACAGACCTTTCATCAGTGAGGTCTAGGTTCGAACCCCACAAAGGACATTTTTTTTCTATTAGCGAAGAAGTATGTAATATTGTTTTCTAGGCATTTTCACGAAAGGATACACATCAAATTTGTTCGTTTATTCTGTATTTTCATCTTCTAATAAGTTCTCTATCACAAGAGGATATAGAGATTCTCTATATAGGCGATATATATCTTTTCAATGGTTCTGTAGCTACGATTCTTCAGTCCCTTCCACACACTTGTCTTATTTATATACTTTATTCATATCAACTCACGAAATACCATGAATCTAACGAAAACACACAGATATAGTTAGAACAAGAAACACACCTCGCGTCGAAGGTTCCAGACTTGAGATCTGGCTTCTTTGCGAGAGTGATTATTCTTGTGTGTCTATTTATCATTTTTGTCTAAGAAATATTCCTCATTATTGCCGTGATTAATCTAGGGAGATACCATAGTGACTCAAATAACAAAAGTACGGAAAATGCAAGACACATCTGCCTTGGCATGTTATAACTTGGGAATTAGCAATCTGAAAATAAACTTTCGTTTCAGTCGACTATTTGCGAAAGAGTTTCGTATTGTCTCGTTTGGAGTGTTGGTTATCGTGTCGGACTAGCATGCGGGCAACCTGAGTTCGAGCCCAACGTAATGAAAGTTTTTTTTCCTTTTTGGTCTAATTTCATGCAACCTTATTTATAAAACTAAGATTTCTTCATAACCTTTTAAATTACATTCCACTTTGTATGTTGGTAATCTGAAAGCAGCAAAGATGAAAATTTGTTGTTCCGAAACGTCGATGTATTTGTGTATGTGTTGAAAAGACACATTTATTTTTTAGCGAAAAGAATGCAGCCACGTTATTATTCAGATCGCTTCCTAGTTGTCAGTGCTAATGATTATATGGCAGTAGCTACATTCTGTCAACACACACCAACTTTCAAGTTCCCTGTAAAATGAATACCTTTCCACGTTTCAAAATCGTGAGTGCTGTCAAAACCAATACTTCGATACGGTACTTGCGTTTGCATTTTGGAATCCAAAGTAAGACGAAACTTTTTTTTCCCAGCAAATAACATTGAAACCATTAATAACTGTTTGCAACGTGATATTGATATGATATATTGAAAGAATTAAAATGGAGAATTTCGCTTAAACCAACTTATAAATGATATTAAATTAAGTGCATCCCTGATGTGAAACGTACGAAACACGACCAGAGAGCCTGAATGTTGCATTGAAAACTGCAAAGAACAATGACTGGCTTATGAACAGTGAAAGGTTTCTCTATGATCCAATGGGCTTTTATTTATTACTATAAATAAACAAGAGGGAAGGACACAGGTCGGTATGATGAAGTAAATTGTAAACTAAATGTTTTAATTGAAGAAACAAAACACGTTCACAGTTGAAAATAGGGCATTCACTTTCAGGCACATTCCACCAAGTGAAAGAGTATTTTCAAAATGAATAGTATCCCCCCGTTTTTCACCTTTTTCGCAGTTGTCACACATGTCAATTTCATCATATTCTCTGCATTCTCATTTGGACAAACACACACATCCAAGCCCGAACCGAATATTGATAATATCGCAAGCTTGCCAACAATTTCCGAGGAAAATGTTTGATACCCGGTTTAGGCATAAGTGATTCGAATCCCACTTTAAACTATAGATCCAATCTTCTTACCGTGCATAAAGTGGACTTAAAAAGAAGAAAAAATCGAGGACAAGCCCTTGAATATTTCGATGCTTTCCAAGTGGCTTGATGAAGCGAAGCTATTATGTGACTTTCAAATGATGAAGTGGTAGCGAATAAGTTTCATGTAACGAATGTTTTGGGTTCTATTCCCGTTCTATTGCCCTATTTTTTAAATAACTCGAGCAACTAATTATTGCATTTTATTTAATAATTTATTGGAGTAGAGGTTAAATAAATTTTTACTTAATTTTTGGGTGGAAATCTTTATTTAACAGTTTTAAATTTTATATATGAAAATTAATTTTCACGATAGTTATTTTCACTTTTCTCATGATTTTAGAAATATTTCCATATTAAATTGTCCACGTGTTTTACTCAATAAAATGTTATTCCTGGCAAAAAGTATACATTCTATCGAGAAAATGATCTAGAAAAAATGTAATACTATTCACAAGTAATTATAGTAAAAGTTTGGAAAACAAAATTCAATTAAAAATTTAGCAATTCCCACAGCAAATAAAATGAGAATGTTCGCAATAAATAAATTGAAATATATAGTCGCTCGAATTAAAAAAAAAAATAAAGGCAAACAAACGGAAATCGAACCCACTACCTTCTACGTGTCAAACTAACACGCTACCACCGTACCACCGTGCCTTCTGACAGTCGGACAATATATTCATCTCGTGAGAAACGCTTCCTAAGTTTCTAATCTTTGAAGGGCTTTTTCCTTGGAAATGACTAGCTAATGTAATTGTTGTTGTGTGTCACGGAGTTATGTTTACTGCAACATTTGAGCACACAATCGAAACATACGTAAATTTTATTCATAAAAAACATGGGTTTTCTGCACATAATTACTTTCCCCTGGGTTCAAAAAATATCCAACAAAAGTCTAAACTCACTGCTAGTTTATCCAGTCATGCAAAACGTGCCGGGACTACACGGAGCATGCGCTCAATCAAGGGCTCGAAGAATCCTCGCCTCGCAAAAGTTACCGAAGCTTCTCTGTGGTGCTGACAGTTTACCCCAGAGTCACGTGGTATCTGCTTATCAGTCGAACATGACCTTGTGCCTGAAGGCTGAAGCGAACGAACGTACTTTACGTAATTTGTAAGCTGAAGCAAAACAATACACGCGTTACAACAGACAGAGGTTTGTCTTCAACTTTGGGACACACAAACCACAGTAGGCATACAGAGTATAACATAAGATAAAAGGCAATTATATCTCCGTCTCCTCACACTGACAATTTTATTGCTATTTTTGGAGTTATTTTAACACAGAAACGAATCATATTATTGAAGTCGTTCCTCATGTGATGGTTTGGTTCAGTATGCTGATCAGGTTTTCTGACAAAAACAGAACGGATTTCCCAAGAACAGTAATTTTGTATCTTTTATATCTGCTTCCTTCCTCATCCTGTATAAGGCAAACGAGCACATACCGCAAATCTGTAAGAGAACGATTTGCTAATTTGGTAACTTGTCTTTCAATTGAATTTCTGTCATGAACAGCTGCAAAGAAGCAAAGGCTTATCTTCTTAAAGATTACACTGAATAATTTTTATTTGATTAGGAATCTAAAATGACTTGAGTATTCCCATGCAGTACCCAAGAGATTCTAAACACACTTGTTCATTTAAACGTATTATTTCCACAATCAACACACAAATTAAAGGGCATGCTCAAGTAAAATTATATTTTTGTGATTATTTATTTATTTATTTCAGAAATTGAACGCAACAGGTATATTACCCATTAATGGCGTTCATTATACAATATTTTTGTGATAACATTATTGAAATATTGCACAGATGAATGTAGTATATAGACCGAAAACATTTAACAAACATATAAATCTTAGGTTCTATCGTAATTTATGTAATTTTAGTATACTCCTTTTCAAAATTGCGGTCGGGCAAAATAAGTCCACACTGTTTTCACTTTTGATGGTATCATTAAATGTTTTACACATATTCCAAATTGGGGATATTGTCAGAGCGTTGGTTCTATTACGACGTAGGCTGAAGAGTTGCGATCTTGGTCGTAATTTGCTTGAGGGGACGTAGAAGTCGAGCTGTGACAGGGCGAAAGGAGCTTCGATGAGATTATTTAAAATTTTGTGGAGGAAAATGACCTGATGCATGATGCGTCTGTTGTTGAGAGTTGTTAGGTTAAAATATCTGAGAAGGTTCTCACGGGATTCCATTTGAGGGTATATACCATCTAGTTTGTACTTTAAGTGTCTTAAGAATTTACTTTGAATTTGTTCTATTTTATTTATATCTTGCTGGGTTTGAGGGTGCCACACTATGCTTGCGTATTCAATTTTCGCTCTAACGTAAGCATTATAAAGCATCATTAAGCTTCCGACATTTTTGAACTCTTTGCATGTACGCATTATAAATCCCAGAAGTCTGTAAGCCTCGTTTGTTACAAAGTTAACGTGCGCGTGAAATGTAAGTTTAGAATCAAACAGAACTCCTAGATCTTTGATTGTTTCTACCCGTTTTAATTTTTGTTTATTTATGCAATAGTCGTATTTGATTGATGTAGTGTTTCGAGTATATGACATTTGGTAACATTTTTCGCTATTTAAGATTAGTTTGTTGCTTTCGCACCATTCCACAAGACTGTTTATGTCCGCTTGTAACTCGGTACAGTCACTGTAACTGCAAATTCTTTTGTATATTTTTAAATCGTCCGCAAAAAGTAGTTTACCCGATTGATTCAGATGTTCGTGAAGATCATTTATGTACATGAGAAAAAATAAGGGACCAAGGTTAGAGCCTTGGGGAACTCCGGATGTAACTTCAAATTCATCGGAAGTATTTCCCTGAAACGTTACGTACTGTTTGCGGTTTGTTAAGTAGGATTGACACAATTGTAACATCGGATTCGATAGATTGTATGATTTCAGTTTTTCTATTAAGATTCTATGGTTTACGGTATCAAACGCTTTCGAAAAATCTGTATATATTACATCTACTTGAGCTCCGCTATCCATCGCGGTTGCGATAAAATGAGTTATTTCTGATAGGTTGGTACAGACAGACTTTTTACATAAGAAACCATGTTGATAAGGAGAGATCACTGATCGTATGTGAAAAGAAATGTGCTTGTAAAGAATTTGCTCTAAGAGCTTGGCAGGTGCTGCCAGGACTGCTATTGGCCTGTAATTCTCTACATCATTTTGCTTATTTGTTTTTGGTATCGGGGTAATTTTTGCTAATTTCCAAATATCTGGAAATGTTGAGGTGGAAAGTACAAGATTGAACAGCGTGTGCAGGGGGTATTTGAGCATCTCACCGCATCCTTTAAGTATGTAAGGCGGAATTTTATCGGAACCAATAGATTTTTTCGGTTTAAGATTTTTAATGGCATCTTCGATTTCTTTAAGACTAATATCTGATAGGTTTAGTTTATCGATTTCACTGTAAGTTTGAATATTCAAAGTCTTATTTTTTCCATCATCCTGGCGGTACACCGATTGAAAATATTTAGCAAACGCTGTTGTTACTTCTAGAGCGTCAGAAAGTACTTTACCTTGATATTGAAAAGGTTCTGCTCTTTTTTGTTTTTTCATATTTTTGGCAAAGCTGAAGATGAGATTAGGGGTATGAAGTATGTTATACTCTGTGCTTGAAATATAATGCGTATATGCTTTTTGAATCCCTCGTTTAACAATATTCCGAAGTTCTTTAAATTTCTAATGATGACGTTCAGCGTGGGGAGCGTTATTTTTCCATTTTTGCCTATGATATGCTTTTTTCCTGATATTCTTTATAATTTCTCGTGAGAACCAGCTCGGAAATTTCTTCGGTTGAGTTTTCGTTGAAGGTACGCATTTGTTAAATATGTCATACACCATTTCATAGAACTTATCAATAGCGGCATTAATATTAGTGTATTTCTTCAGATCATTCCAATTTACAGCTCTCATAAGATTATACATTTTTAAAAAATCTGTATTCCTAAAGTTATAGTTATATTCTGCTTGAATTGAATTTTTCGTGATAGATTTAAATTTAGTCATGGAAATGTCAATATTTAAAGCTGGGTGATGAATGTCTTCTGGTACGAGAGGATCGGATTCCCTTGTGACTGTTATGCTATTAACGTTACTTAAAATCAAATCTAACGTTCGTTGGTTATCATTTTTTATGTCATTGAAGCTGTTTAGTAGGTGGAGTGACATGAAATGACTCAATTCTACGCAAGCTTCGTTTGAAGATAAGAGATTGTGATCCGCCCCCTTTATCTCAGGAAAATTAAAATCCCCTGCAATAATAAGGGAAGACCCCCCTGCTCATAAAGTGATTCTAAAGTTTGATAGAAGGAACTGTATACAGATCGATTCGTATTTGGGGGGAAATAGCCTACACAAATATGCATATTTATTTCGCTAATTTTTACTAACAAGTAATTTATCAGAGGGTCAATTACCGGAGTTTCAATTTCGATAGCTCGAAAAGCCCTGTTTACAGCCAGAAGTACCCCTCCCCCCAAGCCTTTGTTAGAGGATTGTGCATCGCGATCCGACCGAAACAGAATATATCTATCGTCAATTACTTCCCTGTCACTGAACGATGGATTTAACCATGTTTCCGTAGCCATGATTACATCAAAATCGTTATTTAATACACTCAGGTAGAATATTTTGAGTTTAGTTCTTAAGCCCCTCACATTTTGGTAGGAAACACTTACACTTGCAGTTCCTTTATCGACATAATTGCTGGTCACGTGACCATTACCACTTACTTTTTTACATCTGGCCTCACCTCAGGCTCTCGTTCCTTGGTTGCTTCCCTGGCGCTTGGGATATCGCTGAGTAGAGGGAGGGGGGAACTGGTGACCTATTTGCGATATCCGGTTGTTCTCTTCTTTCCTTGTCCCGTTGGAGGTGGAGGGGGGAAACGGATCACCGCATGAAGATGGCTGGAATTCGGTCGTTGTCACTTGTGCTCCCTGAGACGTCACATTTCCATTGGTGGGGGGTGGAGGGAAAGCCTGTTTCTGGGAATTGGACGCAGCTGAAGGTTCTCGGGTCTCGATGCATTCTTGAAAGTCGCCATGGTTGTCTTCCAAGTCCCAAATTGTATATTTTCTGCCGTTGACGTTGAGATATTTATATTGCAGATGAGCTCTACATCCTTGCTGTCTGGCTTCGAAGAGATGCTTTTTAAGTCTCTGTCGTTGTTGCCTAACAGAAAATGAATAGTCCTGCTCGATGTAAATATCTGAGCCTTTCAATTTGCTGCTACTTCCAAGAATTTTATCTTTCTCCGTATCGCGGAGGAACTTGCACACAATGGGACGAGGTCTTCCGGACCGCGTGCTTCCGGTACGATGAGCCCTCTGGATTGCGTCCGTTGGTAGGGAAAGATGAAGTCTTTCTTCGACTAATTGTCGCACTGCGCTAGCCGATTCATCCCATGTCTCGTTCATTTTTTCGTGCATGCCGTGGAAAACGAGGTTTTGTCTCCTCGATCGGTTTTCGAGATCGTCCAGATGATCCTCCAGAGTCCGAACATACGATTGAAGCTCGCCGATGTCACACTTAATCTTGCTTGTCTCTGCCTCAATCACGTCAATCCTTCCAACGAGTTTGTTCACAGTGACGGTCAGCTGCTTCACCTCACACATAATAACATCATTCGAACTTTTCACTTGAAGCATAACTTGCTTCAGTTCCATAATTTCGCTTGAGAAATCAACATTGTTACGGGGGCCTGGATTTTGCTCGATGCCGCCTATAATGAGCAATGATAGCAGAACCACTCCATAAGCATGGTACACAGTTTTCGGAAAAACACTTCCCTTTTCCATTCGGATGTTTGGGCACCAAGCTGCGCGAAAGAGGCCGATCGCCTGCCGCCACTGCCCCAAGTAATTTCCCATCTTGTTCCGCTTCGCTGCACTCTGGAGACCACCGAAAACACGTCCGTTCGCTTTCACTTCGACAAGTGCATTACGTGGTCAACATCAAGTTTGGATTTGCCGGTTATCAAAATATTATTATTTTTAAAATACTCTTTCAGTTGGTGGAATGTGCCTGAAATTGAACGCCCTACTTTCAACTGTGAACGTGTTTTGTTTCTTCAATTAAAATATTTAGTTTACAATTTACTTCATCATACCGACCTGTTTCCTTCCCCTTTGCTTATTTATTGTAATAAATATAAGCCCATTGGAGCCCAATGATCAAGTGGCTGCATGCTTATCGCTAAAAAAACAACTGTTTATTCAACACATTGTGACGGTCCTGTGAATCCGCACAATATAATTATATGTTTATTGAAATTATTAATTTCATATTATACAAATCACTTTATATTAACGTTTAAAAAATGTATAATTATTACTTTGTACAACGTTAATTATGTTTTATGTTATTCATTGCACTCTACGCTGTATAAACGAGATATTTGGAATTCTAACGTTGCTATAGCAACGAGAATCAATAGTCATTATGTGGTATTGTGTGTGACTAAAAAAATGAAAATATAGGTAATAGTGAACTGCATAGTGCTTAGTTATTTCACTAATATATAGACCTATAGAAGTTGTATCGTTGTATCTTCACCTTCGCGTTTTATTTCAAATATTTATGAACTAAATGTGATCGTGCAAATGATTGACTTGTGAACGTCACAGTATAATTGGTGGTCCAGTATTGTGGAACGTTATCAGCACGATCTTGAGTGATGTGTTTTGCGTAAGTGTTAACTTACACCATTGTTCTCGTGAATCTAGTTTGTACATAAATTTATATTATGTACGCATTAAGTAATCCTTATAATCTGAGATCCAAAACAAGTCTTACAGCTAGATCTATCAATTGTGGTGATGAACCTGATGAATCACAAAATAAGAATGGTGCCATGAATATGGTGAAGTGCTGCAAAGATCCCGATAAGGAAAGGTTGGTAGCTTGTGAAAATTGTGGCCATTGGTATCATTTACAATGTTTATGTTTATCCGATAAGCATTGGGAGTTATACCAGTTAAATGAAAATTATTTCTGTACAGATTGTGATCCATCTTATGATCCGTTCAGTATTGAAGCTTTTGTGCAATGGAAAAGAAGTCAAGAAAATGTTCAAGAAATTGACATTCGTCCTTCTGTGTTGGCAGAGACGTCAACGGGGCAAAGTAATGTTCCTTTTCAAATGTTTGATCTGCTGGCAGAGTTAAGAAAAATGAGCGAGTCACAACAGATGGAATTTACAAAAATTAGGGAAACTCAAGAGTCTCAACAGCTTGAGTTTACAAAAATGAGGCAAACTCAAGAGTCTCAACAGCTTGAGTTTACAAAAATGAGGCAAATTCAAGAATCTCAACAGCTTGAGTTTACAAAAATGAGGCAAACTCAAGAATCTCAACAGCTTGATTTTACAAAAATGAGGCAAACTCAAGAGTCTCAACAGCTTGAGTTTACAAAAGTGAGGCAAACTCAAGAATCTCAACAGCTTGAGTTTACAAAAATGAGGCAAACTCAAGAGTCTCATCAGCTTGAGTTTACAAAAATCAGGGAATCTCAACAGGAAATTCAAAATTCACAGCAACTACTCAAGCTTGACTTCCACGAATTGAGTACATCGTTACGAAAGGAATTAGCTGAAGTTGCAGAGTCCTGCAAATTAGCAACACGTTCATTACATCAGGAAATGGAAAGAGAAGTGCAAGGACTAACAGAGAAAATCGAGGAAGTCAGCACTACTTGTACAGAGAATTCTGATAAACTTGCTGGCTTGAATGATCAGATTACCGAATGCCAGAACAATGTTTCAGGGTTGTCTCGGCAAGTTCAAAGACTTGAAGCCGTTGTGAGCAAGGACGAAATAACTAAGCGCGTGGAAGCATGTGAGGAAAATATTACTAAGTTAACATCTAATATTTCGACTAATGTTGAATCAAGTAATCCTGTACAAGTTTACAGTTCTCATGTGAATAGTAACTGTCAGCCTGGTATTCCTGCACGGAACCTAACCTCCCCTAAATCATCTGATTCTTCAGCGTGTGATGTTTCTGATGATGAACACAATCGCGTTGCTTCACAAAGACACAAACGTTCTAGAAATAATCGAGTGAGAACTAGTAATACTAACAAGTTATGTCAATCAACCCGTACTTTATATTCTGATGGTTCTGGTCAGGAAAGAAAGAGGCAAGTAAACCAAAGGTCAGCAAATCCGCAGAATCATCGATGTGATTATCCTGACAATTGTGTGCGTTCGCTTACTCAAGAACCTCGACGGTTGGTAAGATTGAATGAACTTACTGTTCTTCCTAAATATTCTGGAGATCCTGAAAAATCAAGCCCACGTAAGTTTATTTAAACTTTAACGTCCTACTTAGACTTACTGCAAGTTCCTGACATGCAAAGGCTTGAATGTATTACTAATTGTTTTCAGGGACCTGCAGAAGGTTGGTATAATACTCATGTCGATTCGTTTACATCATACAAACAGTTTGTTGACGAATTTCTGAATCACTACACGTCTTATTCGTTAACTCAGGCTCAATTATCTGAACTTAGAAGTCGTAAATATGATCCTAAATCGACGGATAGTATGGAAGTTTTTGCTATTCGTACGCATTTAGCATATTATAATTTAGTTGATCGTCCGAATGATGCAGAAGTTATTGATATTTTAATCAATCAGTTGCCCACATCTATTGCACAAACAATATTAGCTGCTAGATTAGTTAAAATGGATGATGTAATTGCGTTACTAAAGAGGTTGGATTTAGTGAATTCAAGATCAAACAAGACTTTTAATGTTCATGATAATGTACGTGAAAAAAATTTCCGACATGATGGGAATAATTCTAAAAGTTTTACCGACAATAATAGTGCAAGGGCAAAACTGAGAGTTCAAAGTGTTGCTAAAAGTTCATCGTTTGTGAACGATGATGAACCTAATGGAAATCAAGGTTCAAGAGGTAACGTAAGACCTAATGATAGTGTTCATTTTGTTTCTTCTAGCGATGAAAATAAAAGAATTAAGATTCCACGTACAGATGTTCCGTTTGTTGCTGAAAACCAACAATCAAACTCCAGCCAGAAGACAATGATAGTTAATAGAAATAATAATTTTGGGAAACCTAACCTAACTAACAAACCATATAATCGTTACAGACGTAATGGTGCAGGAACTCAAAATTTCCGGCAAAATAGAAGTCCACAAAGCTCACGATACTTCAACAATAATGGTAGATTTATGAGCAACAGTTTCAATGCCAGAAACGAGCAAGAACAACAGCAATTTACACTGCGTCCTAACTCTCAGTTCTCTAACAATAATTTTCACTCATTCCAACCATGCAGTGTATGTGCCAATTGCGGATATTCGTCTCCTCAGATGTCAACGGGTAACAGTTGCAATGCAACTGCAGTGGCGAATACTCCATTAAATGAAAACGCTCCATCTTTCGATCCAAGAGAAACTTCTTGTAAACAGTTCATTTCTTCTGTCCCTGAAGCAACATTAAACGAACGTCGCGGGTGAACGTGGACCAGTTTGCTCGCACTAACATAATGGAGGGTCCGTCTAAATCATATCATAGTGATAATATAGGCACAACTTGTCAGTATGCTGTATTAAGTAATTCCGTTTTATCTGAAGTTGATCATTGTTATCCACTTTCAATATTTTTTCAATTAGATTGGTACGAAGATGAACCTACTTGGATTTTAAATGATACTGGTATACCTACTCCTATTACTGATCAACCTTTGATCACAGGAACAGTTTGCGGTATTACGATACAGTGTGTCATCGACAGTGGAAGCCAGTGTAATTTAGTCAGTTATGAATTATGGTGCAGTATAAAATCAATTATTCCCAGTGCCAAACTGGATACAGTGGATCAACTTAAGTTATTGCCGTTTGCAGGACATCAGAAGTTTCGTGTTGCTGGTCGGAAGATTATAAGTATTTCAATTAACTCGGAAGTTTTTACTTTGGAGATATTCGTATTGAAGCAACTGCATGCTGAATTAATTCTCGGAATACCATTTTTAAGGCAATACAAAGCTGTACTCGATTTTAGAAGAAACGAAATTAGTTTGATGGCGTCTACGGGTTCCGAATTGGTTCAGCCATTTAACTCTAGCAAAATCACAACTGATAGGGATCGCTGCCAAATGCAAGAAGTTACTATAATCAAAGAAGCAGAAAATTTACTTGTCGTTTCTCTAGATCAGATCACAACGAAGGTGCGGTCGTGTGAATCACTCAACACGGAGCAGCAGTCTCAGCTTGAGAATCTAATAATAGAATATCATAGTTTGTTTTCTGATCGACCTCGATCTGCATTCGTAGAACCTTATCAAATTGAACTAGACACAAAGGAACCAATTAAGGCACCTATATATCCAGTACCGTTCGCCAAAAGAGCGGCGTTAGAAAAGGAACTAGAAAAATGGAAAGCCTGGGAAATAATTAAAGAGATGTCTTCGCCTTATTTGAACCCAGTACATATCGTCCCAAAATCTAATGGTGAGTGGCGTCCAGTGGTGGATTTTCGTCGCCTAAACCAACATGTAATTTCACCACTTACCCATGTTGAACCGATAAACGAGCTACTCCAACATTTTAAGGGTGCAAGATATTTTTCTTCGATTGATCTCTCCTGTGGATATTTTCAAATACCACTTACGCCCGACTCATATAAGTACACAGCTTTTTCGTATCGAGGACGACAGCACGTGTTTTGTTACTTGCCATTTGGTATAAAATCAGCTGTTTCTGTTTTTGTTGAAAGAATGAATAAGGTGTTTGGACCAGAGACTCATTCATTTCTGATGATATATGTGGATGACATTTTAATATTTAGCCCAACAATAGAGAAACATTTTGAACATCTTGATTATGTTCTACAGACATTGCAGAAGACGAACATGTCCATAAAATTTGCCAAATGCAAATTTTTCCAAACGGAAATTAAGTTTTTGGGTCATGTGGTGTCTGGTTCTGAGATTAAGGTCGATCATGATAAAGACTTAGCTATTCTACAGTTTCCTGTTCCTCAAAACAAAAAGTCACTTCGCAAATTTTTAGGACTGGCAAATTGGAGGAATCGTTTTATACATGGATTTTCAGATATCGCTAGTCCATTATATAATCTTTTACGCAAGAATGTGCCATTTTATTGGACACCTCAGTGTCAAGAAGCTTTCTTGTTATTAAAGAATGCTCTAATTTCAGCACCAGCATTGAGTCAACCCGACTTTGAGTTAAGGTTTTGTGTTTCTGTTGATGCAAGCCAGAAAGGATTAGGTTGTGTACTTTGGCAAGTTGATAATGATGAAATTCGTGTCATACAATACGGCAGTCGTTCTCTTAGAGGAGCAGAGATTACATATAGTACACACGAATTGGAATGTTTAGCTATATTATTTGCTCTGGAGAAATTTGCTATATATCTTAAAGGAACTGATTTCAACTTATATTCAGATCATAAGTCGTTGTCTTGGCTTAAAACTGCACAATCACTTAATTCTCGTCTTACGAGATGGGCTCTCAAACTGCAGTGTTTTGATTTCACGTTATATCATGTCCCAGGAGTTTCGAATAATATTGCTGATACGTTGAGTAGATTTCCGCCTTGTACTTCTTATTCTGCACTTGATGATAAATTATATATCAATCAAGTAATTGTGGAAGATTCACAAGATGATACTTCTTCTATTTGGTTAAAAGCTCAACGAGCAGATGAAAAATGCAATAATATAATTTCTCACCTGGAAGATAGTACAACTGATAAAGACTTTTCAAAGTATCTTCTTCACAACAAAATTCTGTTTTATAAACCCAATTCAGATGAAATTTGTAAACTTGTAGTGCCACGTGAGCTTATACCTTTGGTATTGCACAAAATGCATGATTTAAATGGACATTTTGGTTATCAGAAGGTTTTAGCAGCTTGTAGAAGGGCATATTTTTGGCCGTACATGAGAAAATCAATTAGAAATTACCTGAAAGATTGCTTAGAATGTGCACGAACAAAGATTGTAGGTCGGCCGTTGTGGAGAGATGAATATCACGTCGTTTCGCACCAACCACACGATTTCCTCTCTATTGATTTAATCGGAAAATTACCAAGATCACGTACATATGAATATCTCCTCACAATTGTAGACGTTATGTCAAAGTTTGTTATGATTTATCCGTTAAGAAAAGCGACTGCCAGGGAAATTATCAATCGTTTTGAAGAACAATATTTTAAACATTACTCTGTATGCAATGTATTATTATCAGATTGTGGAAGCCAATTTACATCAAATGAGTGGAAAGCCTACATGGATTCAAGGAAAATTAAGCATATTACTACCACTACATACAATCCGAAATCTAATCCTATTGAGAGGTACAATAAAGAGATTGTTAGGTTACTGCGATTATTCTGCAATGATAATCACACCAGTTGGTATCCAAAAATAAATTCTATTATTCAGTTATTAAATCATTCATGCTCTTCAGTTACCGGATTATCTCCTAGTGAACTTTTCTTACATGAAGATATGAAGGACTCAATATTTGAAGAAATCAGCTGGCCAGAACAAATTAAATCTTTGCCATGGAAACGCAAATTGTTTTTAGCAGAAATCAGGACTAGACAATCTAGAAGAAGTAGGAAGATTAAGAATGCATTGAACTCGATCAAACTTCAAACAGGAGATTTGGTTATGATAAAAAATAGGCAAGTTAGTTCCAAAATTAACAGCCAGATTCATAAATTGTTCAACTTGTATATTGGGCCATTCCTTGTCAAGGAAATTAAGGACAATAATGCAATTCTTTACACAATGAACCAGCAATATTATGACAAGGTGAACTTTTCAAATCTTCGAGTGTTTAACTGTTCGGAAGAAAAGAGGAATCAACTCTTGTCTGAGAATTAAATTTATGAGAGTAGATACTTGAAAAAAATGAAACCATTCTGTTTATTATTTTGTACAATTCAATGTTGTATTATGTTCTGATTTGTTATTACCTGTTAGGCACAAATCTGTTTATGTGCACGTTGTTGTCGAATGTCAGATAATATTGTGCATTTGTAACTTTGTTTTAGTTATGTTGATAAACATCTGACTGCTTTTTAAATGAAAACTCCTCCTTGCTGTTTCGTAGTTTTCATTTTCCCGGAGGAGGGGAATGTTGTGACGGTCCTGTGAATCCGCACAATATAATTATATGTTTATTGAAATTATTAATTTCATATTATACAAATCACTTTATATTAACGTTTAAAAAAAATGTATAATTATTACTTTGTACAACGTTAATTATGTTTTATGTTATTCATTGCACTCTACGCTGTATAAACGAGATATTTGGAATTCTAACGTTGCTATAGCAACGAGAATCAATAGTCATTATGTGGTATTGTGTGTGACTAAAAAAATGAAAATATAGGTAACAGTGAACTGCATAGTGCTTAGTTATTTCACTAATATATAGACCTATAGAAGTTGTATCTTCACCTTCGCGTTTTATTTCAAATATTTATGAACTAAATGTGATCGTGCAAATGATTGACTTGTGAACGTCACAACATACACAAATACATCGACGTTTCGGAACAACAAATTTTCATCTTTGCTGCTTTCAGATTACCAACATACAAAGTGGAATGTAATTTAAAAGGTTATGAAGAAACCTTAGTTTTATAAATAAGGTTGCATGAAATTAGACCAAAAAGGAAAAAAAAACTTTCATTACGGTGGGCTCGAACTCAGGTTGCCCGCATGCTAGTCCGACACGAAAACCAACACTCCAAACGAGACAACACGAAACTCTTTCGCAAATAGTCGACTGAAACGAAAGTTTATTTTCAGATTGCTAATTCCCAAGTTATAACATGCCAAGGCAGATGTGTCTTGCATTTTCCGTTCTTTTGTTATTTGAGTCACTATGGTATCTCCCTAGATTAATCACGGCAATAATGAGGAATATTTCTTAGACAAAAATGATAAATAGACACACAAGAATAATCACTCTCGCAAAGAAGCCAGATCTCAAGTCTGGAACCTTCGACGCGAGGTGTGTTTCTTGTTCTAAGCATATCTGCGTGTTTCCGTTAGGTTCATGGTATTTCGTGAGTTGATATGAATAAAGTATATAAATAAGACAAGTGGGTGGAAGGGACTGGAGAATCGTAGCTACGGAACCATTGAAAAGATATCCATCGCCTAGATAGAGAATCTCTATATCCTCTTGTGATAGAGAACCTATTAGAAGATGAAAATACAGATTAAAAGAACAAATTTGATGTGTATCCTTTCGTGAAAATGCCTAAGCCGCGCGTCAGGCTAAGTTTGCAGCAGGTTTTATGTATCAATCCGCGCGAGAACTGAGCACAGAATCTTCCGTGCCAGTCTTGCCTCAACCGCCGAGCTGCTTACATCGCAGACACTGAGAAAATCCACAGTATTGCCAACCGCGCAACACATCAAAACCCGCATGCATGTCAAGCGGAATATATTTGTGTTTCTTTTTGTCTCCTGAAACATAACATTTTAGAAGTACTTTCGGCGCATAAATTATTTAAAAAATGTGTCATTACATCATATAAATGCGAAATATCTTCGAAACATGAGAGCATGTGCATGGACGTCCGCAGGATTTTTTCCAGGGAGGGGCAAGGAAGGTATTTTTTTACCAGGGGGGCAAACAAGTCACATTTCCCCCCAAAAGAGTGTAGTTCTCTAAAAAAAAAACATTGCTTAAATTTGAATTTATGGTGTTAATGCAATAATTAACACATATTATTGTGGCTAAAATGAAATTATATGTGTAAAATACATAATTTTTGGTTGACTTTCACTTTCCAGGGGGGGCACGGCCCCCTTGCCCCCCACCTTCCGGACGCCCATGAGCATGTGTGTATATTTTGAGCACGCAAAAATAAAAAATAAGCAAAGATATAAGTAAACAACGACAGGCCGTCTTGAATTTAATGACAAGTTTTTTGTTTTTTTGTTTATAAAAAAATACATTTATGAAAACCTTTGTTACTGTAAGACACACGTACTTCAAGTTATACCAGAAAAAAAAAGCATGATTTCTTATTGGGGATATATACAATCAGGTGCATTGTCTGCTGCTATTACTCTGGTTTCAATTTATGAATCACTTCACTAAACCAGGATTCAAATCTTGGTCTGTCTATTTCTTGCTAATCATCCATCCCTTTTTTTGCACGGAACAGTAAATATGCGCCTTCAACAAAGACTTCATTGCTGTTTTCTAGTGGGCGAAACAATAAGCCTCCCCCTTCCCCTCTCCCTTTGTCGTCGGTTTCTTCAGCCCTGGCGATGGTTTTGCACGGTGGTATATAAAAAAAAATTCAATGGAACGCCCACGCCCCTCCCAGAGTTAAAGCACGTCTGGTCCAAATAATAAACATGTTTCTTCTCACGGGGATATCTTTTAATACCGGGGACATTCTTTTGTCGTCAAACAACAAACAATCGTTTCCTCTTCCTAAACTCGAACAGCAAATCATTCAACACCCGGGATACGGTTCGTGCGCACATTGACGGCAAATCACCTCACGCCCTGTTTTACTTTGATCTTGTGTCCTTAAGGAGGATTATGCATTTAAAACAACTTGCTTGATTTGAAGAGATTTTCCCTTCGGATGAAGCACACAATAACACTCAGCTGAACAGGATACCTCGATTCAGCCATTCTCGCCGCTGTATAGCACGATTATTAATCACAATAAACATAGGGTTAAAATAGTGGGATGTGCAACACTGGTATCACGGATTCCACGCGCTCTACAACGTATTCAGTCTTGCTCGACTCGCACTTGGGCTTTAGTGATTCCTCAGCGCAATACAAACTCCAGTTGGCGAATCTGCGGATCCAAGTTCGTCTGCACAGTGTTTGCAACCGATCAAGTCCACACCTGCTAATGGATGTATTATTTTGTCTGTAGTTTACAAATTAAATAATTGTTTTCTTGCGAGTATGCAGTTGTGTCGGAATAGAACCCGTCTCAGTGGAACTATATTCTGCGCGCACGTTTGGATCTACATATGCGAAAACCTGCTGCAAGGTTAACCTGACGCTTGGCTTAGAAAACAATATTACATACTTCTTCGTTAATAGAATAGAATAAAAAAAATGTCCATAGTGGTATCGAACCCAGTGGTAGCACTGTTGTACGCTAACCAACACTCTATCAATAACACCATGATTTCTTTTTTCCAGTCAGTCTGTTTCCTCCCTCAACACCTGAAGACGAAAATGCATCTTACGTAATTTATCTCATAATTGTTTCATTGTCTATTAATAGAAACCACGTATGTAAAAAATAGACGTATTCTCTCTGTGAAAGTCTCATATTTGGCACATCGTGCTTCTCTATTTACTGTTATTTGGACATTCACTTGGAAGTTAAAACTTAGCTTTGTCTGTGTGTTTTCACGTGGACGTGTGTGTGAAGATTGGTGTGCACGTGTGTTCGATATTGTTCTGGGTATTATTTTCGTTCAAAGCATTATTATATAATTGTAAAATATGGAATTTACTGTAATGCAATGAGTGAAAATATAAACCCAGTCCGTCAGGTTCGTTCCCAAACAACATTAAATAATGAGACGTAACGTGGACCGAGTATTATTCCATGTCGAGAACACGAGACATTACGATCGACAATCTTCATCTCGTATTTCTCTTTAGCATCACTACTCAATTTACAAAGATGTATACCCGTGACTGGTATACAAGCCGCAGAATTTCAATGTTGATTGGGTTGTCTACTCACAAGGCGCTTGTTGGTCAGACATGGATGGCTTGCGTCAGTGCTTCTTCAATAGGGTCGTTACAACCCAGAAGTGTCCGTGACTGTACACTGACCTACACTTACCCATCATTGTTTCCTTTCTTTCCCCCCAATCTTCAAGATGTTTTTCTTCGGCTTTGGCATTGCACAGTAACTGTCAAAAATATCATTATCATTAAATTCCAACGAATTTGAAATATGTTTTGCTTGTTGATGGAAATATGAAAATGACTCTTGAAATTGTTCATAGGAAATCCTTGAGTCAAGGAGTAAATACCTCAGTTTGTTGACATCTTCAAAAAACGAAGTGACCATGTTTCTAAGTATTTTACCACTTCACAATAAAACCTATATGAAACAGAGTATGCATATTCCTCCTTCATACTCCCATCTTGTACAAGTTTCATAAGTAAACTTTTTGCTGAGAATGGGAAAAAGGTCTGTTCTATTCTGTCCCTGTATTTCTGTAGGAGTTGAAAATATTGAACAGAAACTTCAATTGCTGTTATATCACCCCTTTCAATTTTTAAAATAGTGTCATTAAACAGGAGTAGCTGTGCATGCAGGAAATATAGCCACAGTTCACTTGTATCATCTTGACAAAAATTGACTATAGCAATTGGGGCATTTTCCTCACTCAAAAAATAAGCCTTTATCGCTTCATACTGGCGTATAATTTTTTCTACACATGGAAGTAAAGAGAGGAATCTTGTCTTTGAGTGGTATAAAAGACCCTCATAATGACATCCAATAAATTCACAGAAACTTTTCAAATTTTCTGTTCTGACAGTAAAAATACTAAAATGATTGTATATTTTGAAGACAAAGTTCTCAACAGCTATGGGTATTATTTTCGCACAAGGTACAGAAATTGCATGAGCGCTACAACCAATATGCAAAATATTTTTTTCTAATCTGCACTCCAACTCTCTGTGCACATTTTTATTTCCTGATGTCGTCTTTTTTATGCTACCAAAATTTAATAGTGCATTATCTGCTACAAATCCAACAACCTTATTTTCCAAATCATATTGACTTACTGTATCCATCAATACACTTGACACAGTTTCAGAGGTTTCATCGGGTAAGCTATGAATTTTCAAAAGGCATGTTTTAATATGAATATCAGTGTCAACTTCACAGTACCGTACTAACACAGGGAGAAGTTTGGTCGCTTTTCTATTAGAAGCATCACAAGCAATGACAACGAAGGGTGATTTTTTAAAACCATTATTTAAAATATTTTCTGACCATTCCCCCACCACATTTCTTATTAAAGCTTGAGTTTTAGTGCGGGCACATGCAATTTCTTTATTTGCTGTTGATTTTAACAATTTACTAGTACAATCCATACTTCTGAGGGAGTGGTTATGTTCTACATTGTGGTACGACCATACAAGTTCCAATCGAATTAAGTCTACAGCCAGGAAGGAATAACCTGGCAGTAACGTCCAGGCCCGTAGCTAGGCAGGGGCCAGGGGGGGCTGAGCCCCCCTGGCATTGTCGTCAGCCCCCCCTGGCATTGTCGACAGCCCCCTGGTATTAGGTAAAACTATTGCATAATTTGTTTGCCGTGACAAGTGAAAATGTAGAGTGTGGATATTATTTGCTCATAACTTGATAGAAGGATAAATTCACAGTACATGAAGAGCAGCTATCACATTTGTTCTTCTAGTTTATAAACCGAAGTTTAAGTAACGGGAAGTATTTAGAAGGTTCTCCAAATTTCTTCCACAGGGTATCTATGCACCTTCGCTCCCCCTCTTTCGGCTTTCCCTTGTAGCAGGTCCTTTCCATCTGCATCAAACGTCATCGGCTCCCAAGTTTTGCAAAGGGAAGTTTTATTGCCCGGTCGGGGGTGGAATATAAGGGCTTGCCCATGCCCTGTTGGGGGAAAACATTGACAAAGACACTTTGTTGAGTTCTTCATTCGTGTAAAGAAGGTTTCGCGTTTGCGCGGGTGTTATTGTGTTTCGTATCTTCGTAAAACTGATTCGTGTGATAGTGAGTGGTTTTAGTGACGAATAATATAACCATGTTTCGTCCTTGGTGTGTAGTATTGTGATTTTTTAACGATTCCCCAGCACCATGGATAAATTTATAATTCGTAAAAAAAATCTGAATCTTTGACCACGGCGACCACCGTACCTACTCTTTCCCCATCTACGGCTGCCTCCAATCAAGAAGAGGATTTCTTGCCTACAGAAGTAAAGGACATTTCCAAACCAGGTGAGGAAATTAAACAGCTAAAACTCAAACATTACCCCCGAAATGCTGATGGACGGTGTTTTCAAAGTGACTGGTTTAAAAGGTTCAAATGGTTAGAGTATTCACAATTTTTAGATGCAGCATTCTGCTATGCTTGTAGACAATATCGGCCTTTCGGATGCAAAGAAGTGGCCTTTACATCTAAAGGTTTAAGAACTGAAAGGCAGCTCTCGATAAAACCAAAGCAGGGCTAGTGAAACATGATGCGACACTTACACACATAGAAGCAATGTCAAGGTGGGCAGAAAAGCAAAACCGTTCGTTGGTGGGAAAATCTATTTCTACACTAGTCAACCAGAATGTTCTTGAAAAGAATCAATATTATATCAAGAGCATTGCTGAAATTATTCAGTTCCTTGCAATAAACGAATTGCCTCTTAGGGGAACGTACCACTTAGAAGAACATGAGGAACAAAGCCTGTTTCGAAATCTTTTCGAGTTCACGCTTCGAAAAGATGAGAAACTGGCAGACTGTTTTAAGCAGGTGCCTAAAAACGCATCTTACTTGTCCCCTGAAATTCAAAACGACATTATTGAAATAATGGCTGACATCGTACGTGAAAACATTGTTAGTGACATTAACAGTGCAGATGTTCCTTTGTATACTTTGCTTGAAGATGGTACACGAGATAAAAACAACAGAGAAAACGTAGCCATATAGGAATCCGCTATGTAAAGAATGGGACAGTCATGGAATCAATTCTGTGCATAGAAACACTGTCAGCTTTTGATGCAGAGTCTTTTGCAGATCTAACACTAAATATTTTTCAGAAATATGGTTTGGATAGTGCGAAATTGCTCAGCCAGTGTTTTGACGGGACTTCAGTTATGAGTGGGAAGAAAGGGGGTGTGCAAGCTTTAATCCAGCAACGGCTTGGGCGTCTAATTCCTTACGTTCATTGCTTTAACCATCGGTTACATCTGGTAATTGTTAAATGGGTGGATGAAATTTCTCCAATTAAACACTTTTTCGAACAGAGTTCCATGTTGCACATTTTCTAAAAAAGGGAAAAGTTGCCATTTTATACGAGGGGAGAAGTCTTTCGCGACTTTTAGAACAATGTTGGTCATGACATTTAAAAATGACGAGAACAATATTTGAAAACTACAGAGATATAATTCATGTTTAGCAGTTGGTGAAAAATGGAAATTTTAACGGGGATGACGTAGCAGCAAGTGTTGGTTTGCTTGTAGTCATTAGCGAACCTCAGTTTCGGTTTTGCTTAGTGTTCATGAAAAAGATCCTTGAAATATTAAGCCCAGTTGATAAAATGCTTCAAGCACGTAATGTTCATTTAGATGCTGGTAGAAAGATGATTGAAGCTGCCACAGAAACATTAAGGAGCATGCGTCAGGAAGATGTGTACGAAGGCATTCTGCAAGAAAGTAATGTACTGCTAGAAGAGGATGGAATTCATGACGAGATTGTTGAGCACCCCACAAGAAAGAGAAAACGAAATACACAGTTGCAAGACTTCGTTATCACTGACGTCCTAGGAGAGGAAAAGCTCACATCTCTCACACAAATTTTCTACGAATATTTAGATCTTGTGCTAACAGAAATAAATAGACGTTTTACCAATAAAGACGACTTATTGGAGGCTATATCATCGGCTGAGTCCCTTCAATTTAGCAACATTGAATATTTATCAGCCTTTGGAATCACCATTCCGTCAAAAGAGGAACTAACTGTTGCCAATGCATATCTCAAGAAACTGGATTCCCCTGATACTTTTAAAGAACTGTACAAAACTAGAATGGCCTACGAAGACACTTATGCTCTACTTGCTGGCATAAGAACTTTTGCATGCAGTACAGCGTTGTGTGAATCCACTTTCTCTGTGTTAACCCGCATCAATAGCCCTCAGAAACTGTCAATGTACAGCAAGCGCCTGGCAAATCTTGTTTTTCTGGCATTTGAGAAGAAACGAGCATCGAACATAGATATGTCGAGACTGCTTCACAGGTTCAACAACATGAAGAATCGCCGACTTCAACTTTTTTAAGGCAGAAGTATGTACTGTAGTCACTATTATTGAATATTGTGCATTTTTCATATGCTAACTAACTAACTAACTAACTCTCTAGCCTTCTTAAACCCGAAGGTTCATGACTGCAGCAACACAGGCCTTCCATCTTTCCCTATCTTGAGCAAGATCTATATACTCTTTTCCATCCCTACTGATTTCCCTTAGGTCCATCTCAACGTTGTCCCTCCATCCTCGTCTTGGCCTTCCTACAGGTCTCTTACCATCAGGTTTCCCAACAAGAATCCTGCAAACTCCTCTTTCCTCTCCCATTCGTGCCACATGGCCTGCCCACCTAAGTCTTCTTGATTTAATTATTCTAATAATATCTGGACATGAATACAAATTATGTAGTTCTAAATTATGTAACCTTCTCCACTCACCTGTCTCCTCATCCCTTTTAGGTCCAAAGATTTTCCTAAGGATCTTATTTTCAAATACTCTCAATTTATGTTCCTCTTTCAATGTAAGGGACCAAGTTTCACATCCATATAATACTACAGGCAAAATTACTGTTTTGTATATTTTAACTTTTAGTTTCTTAGATATTAAACGAGAAGACAAAAGTTTATGAAGAGAGAAGTAACATGCATTTTTCATATGGGATACAAATATTTGTGTAATCAAAAGTGTATGAAGTGTTTAGTAAGGAATGAGGTCAGTAGCATTCAATTAACACTTCGAGAGATGACCGTGTTTTAGAAGATATTGAAAAAGAGGGTATTATTTGTATTATATTTCTATTTCTTTAATGACCCCCTTAACACACACAAAATAGCTTACCTTTATTTAATGTGAAACGTTTTTTTAAAAAGTCACCTGATAAACCGTGAGCCCCCCCTGATAAACCATGAGCCCCCCCTAGAGATCAATTCTAGCTACGGGCCTGGTAACGTCACTGCCTGCTAAGTCAGCGTTGCTAACTACTATGAAAGGAACCATGGCAGGAGTAAGAGTACGAGCAGCAAGGATCGCGGTGCAAACTACCAATCTTCAATTTAAAGTTAGCACTGCTAGATGTTTATTTTATGTTTGTTTATTTTAATTATTTCATATAATTCGGCTTTCAGCAAACCTTCTGCATGCGAAATATTGTGAGATGATAGCCACGACTTAATTTCATCCTTCTGCTGTTTGATGTTGGGATTTTTTTCAGTAACTTGTTGTGGTATGGAGGATTGTCATACACAATAACAAGTTTGGGGGAAGATTGGAAAGAAGCTGTTCTTCGAACCACAACATAAATTTGTTAGCGTTCATCTCCCCATGATAGTCACCAGAAGTTGTTTTTGAAAGGAACACTAACTTCGCCCCCTCCACAAATCCACTTTCACCACCGGCATGCACAATAATAAACCTGGGACCCTTTCCTGTTGGCAGTTTTAACCCCCCCCCCCGAATCTTAGTAATCCAGCCAAATTTTGGGGACAGTGTGGTGTGTGTTCACGAAACTTTCATCCATGTAAATTAAAGACCGGCGGTTTGCTCTCTGCGCAGTTCTTAAACTTCACGCAAAAATGATCGCCGCAAAGCAACGATGCTGTTTCGTTCAAGGAGTAGCTTCCCTGCTGTTTACCCTGTGCTATTTAAATCTGAATCCTAATTTTCTTATAATCATACCATAGTCATACGCAACGACCAATGCGAAACCTTAACATTAACATTTTCTTGCAGTTCCTTCATCAGTTTATGTACGGTGACAACAATGCCTTTCGTGTATAAATCATGGATTGTTCGGAGCACGACTGTTTCATCAAAAGAATCCAGATTTGTGACACGTTGCTGGGCGTTCGGTCGGTTTTTGCCCGCAGTTGAAAAAGGTTTCCCGCTCTCAATCGCAACACTTTTGTCTTTCTCCTTCAAAATTCTCCACACAGATCTTCCACTGACACCTGTCGCCACGGCCGTTCTGTGAACAGCTGTGGTTTTGTTTTCATCGCAATCAAAGTACTTATACACATTGAAAACTATGTCTCTTGTATTGCTGTGCAAGGGCTTATCTTTCTTTACTCCACTGCTCATTGTACAACAATGACAAAACCAGCCAAAAAACCTCCCTAACAAAGAAACAAAGTAGCCTGCAATCCCTCGTTCGTAGCTGCGGTTTGTTAGACTAATGTAGCAGTGTGGGGGTTTGCACGCCTGCATCACCCGTCTCGGAATGATTTCGATTGGTTTGCACTTCGCCTTGTCGTCCGCTCTAGCGAATGAGCCTTCGCTTCTGGAAGGAGAGGTGAAGGTGGGAGATGACGTCACTGCCAAGCTATTTCTTCTGCGCTGTAGTTCTTTTGAAGATTCCTTTCTTGTGAAGAAACTATCCAACTTACGTGTCTCAGAAACCGATGAACATTCTGTGTGTGTCTTCGATTTTACAAGTATATGTTGTTCAATATCATATTTACCTTTGTTTCTTATGGAGAATTCTCTTTGGCACACTGAGCAGAAAACTTTGTAAATGTCATTATTCCGCGATTTTTTAATACAGGGATACGTATCTTCAAAGGCCTGGTTATATTGACACTTTCCTCGCGACATTGTCTTCTTATTAGGTGCACCACAAATAAAGTTAACACACACAAACAAGAGCCACTAGTAACAGACACAAATTGAATGTCACTACTTCACAACAGCCACTTTCAAACTGATTCCTAAACCCTAGACTAAATAAAATTTAACATTCCGGTGCGCTTTGTCGAAAAGCTGATGGTTGATGTCGATGCCATTCTTGTTGATATCGCGAGCGCGAGGGTAGTGCAACGGAGGGGAGAGGTTAGGGCAGAGAGCAGCAATGCCAGATCTTCCAGATTTTCTCCCGTCGGGAGTCTTACGCACACATTACACAGAGCAACTGATTTGATTCTCGTCTGCTGGGCGAGAGAGGTCTCAACACAGGGTGCGGCGTTGAAACCACTTGCAATGCATTTTCCGTTCTGTGGATTTTAACGCATTTTTACGCGTAAAATAATGAATGAAATTAAATAGCAAGGAAAAGAGTATATTTGGGGATTTTTGCAAATTGAAAAGAGTATAGAGTATATGAACGTCTAAAAGAGTATAATACTCTTAAAAATAGTACAAATGTGAAGTGAAATAAACCAATCTTTGGAACTCTGAATTTATGTCTGCCATTTTAGTAAACAAAGTTCCAGCGCTAGAGGGTGGCAAACAATCTAAATTAAAGGTTATAAAAGAGAGAATGCGGCGCTCTATTAAATTAATATTGTTTTCAGTTTGCAATAATTCGGATCTAAAAATTTTCTTGATCGCTTCGCTCGCAATGTGATTATTTTCTGTAATGCATTGTAAAGTACCAGAGAGAGAAATAAGACAACTTCAGACTGTTACTGCTAAGCAGTTTCGTCTTAAATGCTGTCGTCTGTTGTCGTCGCAAAAGGCTTTTATTTCAAAGCATTTGTGATATCAACCGCGGTTCATGGTGATCAGCAAGTTTCTAACAATAGGCAAGAAAATGCTTTACGACGCGGCTTTCTTTGATTTGAGTTTCACGACGTCAGAATTCAGAAATGAACAATAGTTTTTAACTGCTGTACCGCTCTCTGGCTGTAGTTGTTACATGGCAGTGGAGAAGTGAAGTTCTGTGGATCAGCGACCTGAACCATGCCGAAACGCAAATGTGATTTTCGTAACGACTTACCTTGCAAAAACGGTTTCCTGAATTTATACCTGGAAGAATCAACTTCAAGGCAGAATGTCTTGCAGAATGTCAATGTACGTTATTATTTTAAAGTAAGAGACAGAGTTTCACAACCGTATAATATTACGGACATAGTGGATAAATATTAGGATATTCAGACATATGCCTATAATGAGGCCTATTATTAGTTATACGGAAACGGTGTGAAATTGTTTTACAGGGGTGTGTGATCTATAAGCTCACCAAAGCACAAGTAAGTACAAAACGTGTGTTCGAATTGCTGCATCTTCGTCGAAAGTTGTTAACTTTTTGCAATCTAAAAATGCCATCTTTTCTAAAGTTTGTCATCTGGTAACCATAAAGTCGTTGCTGTATATTCTTTTTAAAATTCTTTGAAATGCAGTCTAAATAATGCACAGGATAAGCAATACAAAAGTGTTCTGGCCACTGAAAGAAAAGCAGCAAGCTGTTGCTGCGGACACACGCTCTGCGTGATTGACGCAAATCAACTCCCACGCTCTTTGAAAAGGATACTAGACCGCAGCGGAAGGGTTTCTGCTACCTATAAAATATGCAAATGGACCGGTCCTTCCCTTTATCCCCGCTCCCCGTTACCCGTGTTTGGGGATCTTCTCGTGAGCGGTGAGCTGTACGCGATCATCCAACCTGCTAAGGTTGAACTTGAACCCCAAGTCGTTGTTGTTCCATGACCCTGTTAACGGTAGTTATCCCTAGTTCTCTTAATCTCCTCGCAATGGTGGTTGGTGACGGGTTCCATATACTTGCCGAAACCGCGAGAAAAAAGTTGGAACATCCCAGCCATGGACGTCCGCAGGATATTTTCCAGGGAGGGGCAAGGAAGGTATGACACATATTATTGTGGCTGAAATGAAATGTGTGAAATACATAATTTATGGTTAACTTTCCTTATCCACGCCCCCCCCCCCCTTCCGGACGCCCATGATCCCATCAGGAGAGAAAACAGTAACGAGAATTGAAACATTAGGATGCGATTCGCCTCTAAGGTGCCTTTAATGTTCATGTGTTAGCGAAGAAGAATGTGCACGCGAAACAAATACAAATGGTTATTTAGAAAAGATGAGACACCAATTATGTGCTTTGGAAATAAATCCGAGTCCTCTCTTCGGAAGAAACACCCACTTATTTTAATCGTGAATCACGGAAATGACATCGCTTCCAAAGAAAACCCAACATACCGACTTGCTTACAAACATGCCGATAACATCGTACCGAAATCACAACATAAGACATCATTATAATTTAAACGCAAGGAAACATCACACCGACTGCACCACATTTGGTGAAGATAATACTTAACCATGTTTCGGGTGTTTCAACAGTAAGATTCACACTTGGATCTACTTTACAATGGAAAGTTATAAAAAACTTAATCGATAACATGACAACCGACTACAGAGACAGACAAATGCCAATGTGGTTTATCAACTCTCCAGGTGTCTCGTTTTTAAGACATTGGAATGGGAAACCAGTTATTGTCCAATAACAAGCGACTCGGCTGAACATTTTCCTTAATCTGAAGAGAATTTGAAGCTTTTCGGTGAAAGAGAGATAACATTCGACTGAAATTTACTAAGAATGAAAAAATATAGTAGCGTTCGACAAAACTTGTTTTTCAATTAAATTCACAGATACAATTCTTACATCTCAAGTGATAAGCAAACAAAACTTAACCATCTTCACAATGAATTGTAGTGTTACCATTCCAACGAAAACACATTCTTGCAGCTTGTTTGGTTTTGAAAATTTGCAATATTTACAGAAACATAAAACTTAAAGAACATAATGTACGATCCACGAAAGGTCGTCGAGGTCACGAATCAATAGCTTTATAAGTTCAAAATAAGTACCCGAGGAAAATAACTTATACGTGTCAAAGCAGGTGACTCGGATCTGAGCGCAATTCGTACCACGAGCCTCAAGACTGACGCCTTAGGCAGAAATCCGAATAACAAAAACGCAAACGAGTCATTCCATGCGAAATCAACACAGCCTTTGACCTGACCATCTCCGATTTTCATGAAATTTGGGGAGTTGAAACTATGCATGGAACTTAGTAACTATGAAAATTTTTAGTCTCGTGCGTCTTGTAATTGTTAAATTATTCAAGGTCAAAGTTAGCATAAATTGCCCTTTTTGAGCCCGCTTAGCTATACTAAATCTGCTGTAACTCCGCCCCTATTTTGCCTAGGAAGCTCATATAAAGCTTATTGTACAGAAAATTGAACAAGCTTTCCAGTGATATATAACAAGCCTACCTTTGGATAAAAATATAATTTTGTCACGTGACCTTGACTTTTGACCTTGAATATCTCAAAACAGGTCATCACCAAAAATCGTGAAAAAAATATATTTGGTTCCTCATTCCATACTATAAAACATATCAAAAAATCATTCTGGGACTGCAATGGGATCAGAAGATACAAAATAATATGTGTAACTATGTGACTGATAAAAGCCCCATTACATGAACTATGAAGAGACAAATGTCCCTTAACACCCCCTACAAAATGTAAAGGAGTTATCCTGGATATAATTGGTCATAAAAGAAATATGTTAGGCACAGGGAGATTCCTAGCCGTGTGTGTCAAGCGCAGGTCCGGCATATTGTTGACCGCCATATTGAATTCAACGCAAAAATTTCAAAGGAAAGGGGGTTATGTGATATATCAAATGAGGCTAGAATTTCACAAGAAATGTAGTGACGAAGGTTTATCCAACATATATTTAACCAGCAAAAATTTATTACTGCATGCTTGTAACCATTTTCTCCTTTTCGAGGTGTTGAAAACAAAGCATTGGAATGCTCCTAACGTGTTAGGAACTCATCGAGTTCACGCTGACATCTTGGGAGAGAAAGAAGTATATGCACCATTGCATATGATTTTAATCAGCTACATTCACCAAATAGTTAAATAGTGAAGAATATTGGGAAAAGTATCTCAAACAATTACGTGACACTTCCTTTGGAATGAAAAAATCTTCAGTGACGAGGCTAATTTTTATGTTCACGGTGAAGTTAATAAAAATAATATGCAATACCTGTGATTTGCTCAGTCGAATGGTTGTTGCTGGTAAGCTAATTATGTGGTATAATGTATGGGGAACGGAAATGGTTGGTCCATATTCAACAACGGAACCTTAAAATGGTGAGGGCTTCTTGGATTTGTTAAGTGAACAGGTTTTTTCACCCTTGCTTACGGGATATGGCACTTTCGAGAGTTTTGAAACAGGACAGAGTGTGACCACACTATGTAGACATTTTCGCAATTTCTTCATGGTAATTTTCTAGGTAGATTGATGGGCACACGGGGATCTATTAAAAGGCCTGCACATTCCCCAGATCTAACATCTTAGGAGGACTTTTACCGTCAGGAACATTTGAAGAGAATGGTGCATGCACTTAAAGTCCCTGATATTGACCATCTGAGAGAAGGCATAGTTGCTGCTTGCGATGTTGTTGCACATGCTACATTGCCAAATGTTCTATGCGAGTGTGAGAGACGTCAACGAGTGTGCTCACAGGAACATTGACAACATTATAATGTGCATATATCGTAAGTGAAAGATATGTGTATAACTTTTTGCTGGCGTAAGATACGTTGGAAAACCCATCGTCACTTCATTTCTCGTGAAATTCTAGCCTCATTTGATATATCACATCACCCCCTTTCCTTTGAAATTTTCAATATGGCGGTCAACAATATGCCGGACCTGCGTTTGACACACACGGCTAGGGATCTCCCTGTGCCTAACCTATTTCTTTTATGACCAATTATACCCAGGATAATTCCTTTACATTTTGTAGGGGGTGTTAAGAGACAATTGACTCTTCATAGTTCATGTAATGGGGCTTTTATCAGTCACATAGTTACACATATTATTTTGTATCTTCTGATCCCATTGCAGTCCCAGAATGATTTTTTGGTATGTTTTAGAGTATGGTATGAGGGACCAAATATATTTTTTTCACGATTTTTGGTGATGACCTGTTTTGAGATATTCAAGGTCAAAAGTCAAGGTCACGTGACAAAATTATATTTTTATCCAAAGGTAGGCTTATTATATATCACTGGAAAGCTTATTCATTTCCCTGTACAATAAGCTTTATTTGAGCTTCCTAGGCAAAACAGTGGCGGAGTTACAGCAGATTTAGTATAGTTAAGCGGGCTCAAAAAAGGCAATTTCTGCAAACTTTGACCTTGAATAATTTAACAATTACAAGACGCACGAGACTAAAAATTTTCATAGTTACTACGTTATATGCATAGTTTCAACTCCCCAAATTTCATGAAAATCGGAGATGGTCAGGTTAAAAATTGCACATATCTGTGTTGATTTGGCATGGAATGACTCAAACATTACGACGGGATCGGCTTCTCATGTGCCTATCTGTAGTGATTATGTTTTAGCCAAGAAAAATTTCGAGCACGAAACAAATACAAATGATTATTTCGAAGAAAGAAAGAAGAAAAAAAAAGCAAATAACCATTATTTGCTATTGATATAAATCAGAACACGCTCCCGACCGTTTATTTTCAACACTAAATACTCCGTGATCCCTAACTTTACCACCACAATGTATAACTTGAAAGAGAAACAGAGAGCATTAATTTATAATTTCCCAACTAGCACGATAGTATCACATTAGCTACAAAGCTTTATTACATCGTAGAATATATAAAGCAGGAAACGTTACACCAAAGGTTCACTTCTCAAACTCACACTGATATTTCCATTCGAGCAGACATGTATAGGTGGGTTTCATGTGACGTCAGGATTGCAGCGCCGCCAGGATTGCACCGCCGCCATGTTTGCGGCAAAGCTGTTTGTCGTCTGCAAGGAAATACCCACCATGCATCGTTTGTTACACCTGCGCCAAGTGCACGTTTGTTGTTAGTACTGTGTAAAATGTCGGTAACATTGCATAAAATGCAACGAAAAGGCCAACTCTAGTTCACCTGTGTTTATTTACTTGAACCAGCTACATGGAATCAGTTTGTGTTCGTATTTATTAGTGGTTCGGATTCTGCTTGAAATATTTACATCCAGTAAGTAACTATGTTTCCCGCTCGGGGTGGGAGAAAATGGTCATGGGCGACCTTGAGTACAGATTAACGAAAAATCTTCTCTGTTTCCTTTTAACATTTGTTCAAGAGCAGTAATTTGAAATGTTGAGTTGTTCAAAAACAGTAATTTTACTCCTTGCTTTAACAATTGGGATATGCAAGCCTCAGCGACGGACTGGTTAGCACAACGCACTACGATGCTAGGGGTCCCGGATTCGAATCTCGGCCTGGGCATGACTGATCTTAACGACTAGCCAAGTATAACAGAAAAACGAAGTAAAATAAACCAAATAAATCAATCAATCTGAGATATTTTGATATATCATTAACATGTTTTAACAAAGCAGTGTTTTTTCTGACAGTACGCAAAACTTACTACTGGCACCTTTTCTCATGAATAGGATAACAATTAATAACAGTTTGTGTTAATGAATAAAATATAAATAATCAAGTACAAGCGCCACTTGTAAGTATGAAAAAACACCAGTTCAATCTATTTGTACTAAAAGTCACAAAGAAATGCGATATATGAACTTACCTGAAAAGAAATGTTCACCCCACCGCTCTGCACTGTTTGTTTTGTTCATTAATGTTGGCACGATTTATTCTCGCCATGACGGCGTATTCTAATCAACAATCGGAGAATTCTGTGCCGTGAATTGCACCTTCTGTTTTTTCTCGGAAAATTCTAGGATAAACGTGAGTGCCTGTTAGACCTAAACAACCTAATATTGCACAAAGTATACCATCGTAAACAAGGTTCAAATCTACTCGAATTGCCCGCTCGAATTCCGGATGTTTACAAGAACCCGCCACAATCATGGCTGCTCGATCCCACAATGCAACAGTTTGTGACGTAGGCGAAACACACCTATATTTGAAGGTAACGCACCGTTGAGGAGGAAATTGAACAATACAATTTCCCGTGCCGCAATGATCTTTGAGAGCCAAAGCCTAGATACCGAATGCCTGTGGTTTTATATATGATTCACAAATTCTTAATTATTTATGGATATTGTAATATTTATAAATATGTTATAAAACATCCTCGCAATTAAGACAACGAAATAAATAATAGAAAATTTTAAACCAAGAAGAGGGCATAACCCTCGTAACGGGTTAACCGTCCCCCAGTGTGCGAATTAACGGGGGGATGCCAGGGATTCCCCCCCAGTAAATTTTATCCCCGGCAAGAGAGAATTATTTTTGTCCATGCCAGGGATGTTTTAGCTCCCTCAAAGAAATTGGGACTGAAAGTATATAGTGTACAATTTTCTAACTATATAAGAAACAATCAAACAAAATAATTAGTGTCCATTAATGGTCCAGTTATCAAAAAAATCACTGCCAAACAGTATTCAGCGTAGTGGATTAAAGAAGGACACACCATTCTGAAACTGGCCAAAGTTACCGAACTTAGACAACAGCAGGCTGTTTCTCACTTAAGTTTACATGGCATAGTCCTCATATTTTACAAGTATTAAAGCTATGACAAAAAACTTGTGAAGGTAGATTACGGGACATTAAGTTTGAACTTAATAAATAAAAATAATAACCCGTGGAGCAACAGCCCTTGAGGGCCAGGGAACTTATTAATAGATTACGTTTTCAGTGTTTCTATGTAGTTCGAAAGCTCTTTTTGTACACTAGTTAGGGTTTTCTTAGAATTTAAATACTATTGTTTGTAAATTACGTGTAAATGTTATCATAAGGTTTTAATAACTTAGGTTAGAGCCAATTTTCTAAGGTACTTATACTCGCAAGGCAATGGTTTAGTTAACATTTACAAATTTGCATACGCAAGAAAAATATCCCGAAATGAAATCAGAAATACGCCACTGAGTGGGCATCCCTCCCAAAGTAAAAAGCTTAATTAGCACAGTGTATGAAATGTATTGAAATCTTCGATAACGCCTGTTACTTAGGTAGAGAACTATTTTAGTCTGTCCCATCCTCAAATCAAGATGACACCTCACGTTACTCCCTCCTGGGCATTTCTGATCAAAGCCTTGATCATCGGACCAGTGGTCAGTGACCTTCCAACTGGAAATATGTTGGCACGTGAAGAAGAAACAGGACACGGCTTCTATTTCACTCCACAGTTCCATTCCCAGATGTCAATCTCTCTCTCCGAGCAGAGAATCTGGATGGAGCAGATGAACTCTGCGTGTGGCAGGTTAGTGACCGCTTAGGTAACGTCCAAAGAAGCGGTTCCGAGAAACTACAATATGACGTAAGGAAGAAAGAAACAACCTGAGCTTAGAGGTCGCCCAATCGAACTTGGGAGTGAAGCTGAAGGACAAGATTGCTGGAAATCTGTTCACGCCCTTTCGTCTCGCCTATTTCAACAGCTGGTTGCGCGCTGAGGTGGCCAGAAGTGTACTGGAAGCAGTGGGTTCCGAACACAGGTCAGTTGCTCCAAATGTTACGGTAGCACAATTAAGCCTCGTTTCCATGTTACAAAAACACTAATCCGCTGACCAAAGCAGTTTTATTTACGTAAAAAAAAACCAACTCTATACACGTAACGTTTCGATTCTGTATCAGGACCTTCTTCAGATTAAGTAACCATTTCAAATTTGGTCAGCGGATTTAGTGTTTTTGCCGAAATGTTCATATCTTTGTTAAGGTACCTCTGAACCTTTGGCTCGTGTCAGCAAGGAATTTTACGAAAATTTCTCTAGTTTGGGAAGACCATCACTATTACATCTGTTTGATGTTTGCTTTCACTATTGTCTAGATCACTCGTGTACGCAGGATTCATTTGTTTCACTTCGTGAAACTCACGGAGATTCGCTTGTTGAATCCTCTAGAAGAGAAGTTCTCAAACTTTCAGACGGGAGTTCCACTTAACCAATTTCCTAATTTCGCCGCACCACCAAGTAATGTTATGGGATTTTCAACGCTAGCATTTAAAATTCCATGATTATATTGCCTAATACTAGCAACCAATGATTATGAAATTACTAAAACCGTAGTTTGATTACCTTATTGATATTAAAATAAGAAAAAACTATATTTATGTATTAATAATGGGATAGAGAAAACTTGAAGTAATTTTCTGTATTGTTCTAGCAACCTCTCTTTATTATGTGTACCAGCACTGGTGCACATACCAAACAATAGTTTGTGAGAAACCCTGCTGGAGAAAGAATTCTGATCAGATGTAATGATGGTGATTTTCCCACCAGATAAATTTTCGAAAAAAAATATTTCCTGACAAATGCTAACTGCCCAGAGGCACCATAAAGTTTTTATTATGACAATGTCAAAAACTATAAGCAAAGGAGACGATCTCATATAGTTATACATATGGGAATTTTGGCTTATTTTAAGTCACATTTTGAATGAGGAATAGATAAAACTGATGAAGCGACAGACATAAAGAAACGCACAGATCGAGAGTCGAATACAGGATCTTCGGTGCGGAATCGTCAGTCGAACTTCAACTTGCCCGTCCATTTAGCCTATGTCTCATTTTAGCGTAACGCGTCCGAAAATATCTATATTTCTCATATGGTGAAAGGAAACTGATAACTATCATAACCTTCCCTTGGAGCACACAGCTGGTATTTAAAAAATAGTTTAGCTTTTCAGGCATTAACATTATTAATACTTATCAATATTAACCTAATCATTAATTAAATCCGTACGTTTCGGTGAAAAGTCAACATCTCAACGAGCTTTTCTTTCATACTTTATTTTGCTGTAAATTGTACAACTTTTCATGCAAAGAAATGAATGTAGTGAGTTCTTAATAAGTTAGAAATGCTATTTTATTTTCTATGGTAATCAACAATAATGTCATTTCCTAGTCATTTTGGCTTAGGGGAAGTCTAACTTGCTAATAAGAGAACTTGTTTTATGACTTGAAGGAGTGGGGGAATTGTGAAAGGTTTAAATAACTACAAATCAGAATATTCTATAAAAATAATCAACGTGTAAGTTTATATCGTGTTTTATTGCACATATTTTACAGTATATTACAGTTACTATTGGGTTATGTGCATTTGTAGTTTCTAGTTATATTATCTCGAACTTCCTTTTCACAATATGTTACTAACTGTGGGAAGGTTGTGAACATTTTGATTTGGAAAGTTTATTGAGACTTTCCTGGTGTGTTATTATAGTTTATATCATACATAACGTTATTATAATGTTGAATGAATACTTCATTGCTTAGTGACCATGTCTTCACTTCAAGAAAAGTCCCTTAGTGAAGGCAGGAAGCAACCGATTTGAAATACAAGGTTACCTTTCGAAAGGAATCCCAAGGTCAAGTTTAAAATTACTTGCTTACAGAGCCGATGATGAATAATACGCAAAGGCATGGAAGCTTGCATACGATAACGACGTCCGTCTACTCTACAATATATTGTCCATTGAGAATGCAAATGTTCTATCTCCAAATTGTAAACAACTGGAGATAATTTGGCTGTAGTCTATTTAGGATGTAATTGTTTCATCCCTGCAATCGTCTGGTGCCTACATACAACCTATATTGAGAGAGTTTTTGGTCCATGTGCAGAATTTGGAAACAGCCACGAGAGTGCAAACTCCAACAGCCAATGAAACCTTACGACAATTTCCTAAACCAACTACAAGCGCCGTTCGAGTATGAGATAAACCACTTGCATTCTAACCTCAGTCACTTGTGGGATATGCTTAACAATGGTAGTGGCCTTCGGTTCTTACTTTTGTGGTTAACAGACAAGAATTTTGAATAATAGTGGATTCAAAGTAGTTGATTGATTTCCCAAAATATGAATTATTTATTTTACTTTGCTACAAAATTACAAATTTGAAATGAAATTGTTTCATCTCCATTTCGTTTCCAGAATGCAGTGGCACTCTGAAATCATTGCTGGTGTTGCGTGCAATTGTTCTATCTGAAATTTCGATAATTAATTACAGCATAAATACCTAACCAAACAACAACTTATTTTTACAGAGGCTTCAATATATCAGCCTTTGGAATGGCACAAACTTTCAGCACAATCGTGACAAAGGTACAATAAATATATCATGTCAAACTTTAAAGGGCTCTCCTGAAAAAAGGAAAAATTGGACATAGAACATTTACATTCTCAGTGGACGATATGTCAGGGTTAGTGGAATGTAGTTCTTGACAATGATTTAAGAAGTGTGAAGTGTAACAATGATTCAAGTACAACCAAAAGAATTAAACCAAATATGATTAAACCACGGCTCATCATTCGTGCATTCTTGAAGTCGACACAGAATATAATCCGCAGAGACCATCCAGACGTCTACCCTCACTTCGAAAGCCTCTATCACGGCTTTAAAATAGGAAACATATCCCACGCTTATGCAGAATACAGAAATAATGTTAATAGTATCTGAGCTTTGGTTTGGTGTATTCTTTACTGCGTATTTATGCCACTTTGGCTAATCGCGAAGATGAGGATGAGTGATGATACGATGAAATCGATGAAGGAACTCTCTCAAACACCCAGGACAGGATTCGAACCCGGGACCCCTGGCGTCGCAGCGCGCAATAATATAAGTGCAAAAGGCCCTTGTGAAACAAATTAATTGCAAATAATTAATGTAAGGTTTTCCTGTCAATCAACGACATATTGATGGATTGATTTGGTTTATTTAGCGTCGCATTTCTGACTAATCGCGACGATGGGAATGAATGATAAGATGGAATGGATGAAAGGACAATGACAAACATATGTGAACGACACAACACGAGCCTGAACGGAGCATTATATTGGCCGTGAGACAAGACGCCAGAGCCTCGCTAGTCTGCAAAATGCAGCCCAGAAAGGGTCACCCATTACACCCCAAACCACTGCCACTTTTTTTCCTGAAAAACAATGTAAGCTTAGAAAATTTGTAAATGTAAATTTATTTTTGATCCTCTACTTGAGGTATGCCGCCTACTGTGAATGTTTTTATTGTTCTCTTTCCTACTGAAAGACCGCGACGATGGACAGGATAAGACGGCTGCTGCCATGGATCATTCTAACCGTGCTGTCGCCGGCTACGTCAAGCGACCTGCAGGAAGAGGAGAGAGCCAGAAAATTCCTGCAGGAGATGGAGCCGGAGTATCTGCAGAAGTACTATGAGTCCACGGTGGCCGAGTGGAACTACGCAACAAACATCACGGACGAGAACCAGCAGAAAAAGGTAAGCCTCAGAATTCCTTAGAAACTGACTAGTAAATGATTGTACACTCATCGGCAATAAAAATGTGGCACCTACATCCTGAAATGCTCCCTTCACTGCAAGGCGTTAAGTGTGTTGCCTAACTCTACGGCAATAAGGGGTCCCAGGATCTAGGTTTCACATTTTTATTGCCTGTGACTATAGATCCACCAAGCTTTCTGAGACGTCGCAAAATATGCCAACTATACTGCTTTTCCGGATTCTCTGGAGTAGCGACGCGCAGAGGGGAAAACTTGTAGGCGGGGCCAGACTAGGTGGGGAAGGATGCCTGATGAAAGCAACTAAGTGCTGCGCGGTGTAACGGCCGTAAAGCAAAACGCTTTCTGCTGACAATATCTTCTTTTATTCTTAACAATGGCCAGTGTATTGTTTTACACAAATAACAAATAATATTGCACGTTTAATTGTCTTTTGATGCTACGAAGAACAGAAAAAAATTAAAACAAATTTAAACATACATTTTCAAAAAACATGCAAATAACCACAAACTATGAAACATGATGTATCAAAATGTTTTTTTAAACAAGTCTGAAAAACATGTTTAAAACACTTTATTTTAAACGTTTTAAACATTTGTAAAAAACACAAAGCCATGTGTTTTAAACTTTTCAAACAAGTAACACATTCAACACTATGAGGCACTCTCCTGAATGCAGAGTTCCCCTAGACTTGCGATCTGACATGTTTACTACAGAACTACTGGACCGCGAATGAGCAGTCGAGACGCCCCCTCCCGTGGATGCCCCTCCCCTCCGCGCGTTCATTGGACGAGGCGCACACCCTTCAACATGCGCACAGAACGCGTTCGCGTTCTCTTACTCCAGAGAATCTGGGAAAGGAATATACAGCCTTTCCCGTAACCTTAACTAGCGACACTAGCGCCACTGCTCCCACCAGGGTTTCAGATGGGTTGGTGGATCTATACAAATCCACGTCTCCTTGCTTCAACATTACTTCTCAGTAATGTATATATGTATTTTTGCAATTTTACGTATTACACGTCTATGTAGACTAATAAGAACGATGAGGTGTTCTAGGAAAATAGGAGAGCGAGAAATATTTCATAATTACCATTTTTAAGCTTCGTTTCAAAAGCTGATTAAAGACAAGACTGGGGAACAAGGCAACTGCCCCATTGTCTCCCATAATCGCCGTCACTGCAAATAGTGTATAGTGGTAATTAATTTTACTTCATTCGCAGGATTAAACATACTATGTAATAAGTTGTAATATACTGAGAAATTCATCTTCAGGGCTTCTATCCCCCACTTTTTTGCCTTTAGATAGCGGCTGGTGATAAGGGATTAGCCCCCGCCCCCCCTGGCTACGGGTCTGTGTAAGGGTGATGTTGGACATGCAATCGTGAACTCTTGTCTTTGTGCTGGGGTATGTCGATAAAACACAGAGTTGCTTGAACCTTGGCTTAAAAGTGAGAGATGGCAAGATGTATTTCAAAATAATTTTAAAAATAGTTGAACAGAGCTGGCAGATTCCCACAAATTACAAGAGTGAGAATTTCTAATGCTTTGCCGGATGTCCAAAATAAACCTCAATCCATTCCTCGGTTGCTTTGACCAAGGTCAAAGACTTTACCTCTGTGTCATCCAATCCTGCTCCATCTGAAGATCAAATTGGTATGCGAGTCTGGAATATGTCTATACGATTCACTTCAACTAGTTTCGAGATGGAAAAACACCGGGTCTTGAGAGTTCCTTGCACCTGTCCAAAGGAAGAGTCTTGATATTGTTGGGACAAACGAGACAGAAAAAGACAGACAGATGTGAAGAAAATCTAGTATTGGCCTACCACTCGCGTGACATACCCAAGTATCTTTCCATGTAAAAGACTACCACGTGGTTCAAAGGCAGTAGGACATGTTATTTGTTTTGTAGTTAAAGGGCAGTGACGTGGAATGAGGCTTTCCATTTATGGTTCTATCTTTTATGCTTTGATAGCAAACTGGTTTCATCATGTCATCAAATGTCATTCCTCGAGCAACAAAATCAAGCCACGTACATTTAAATGATTACTTCCGTTGACAGACGAATGTATGTGCAAGTAATAAGTCAATTCAATCGTGTTTAAATTGCGATAGGAAGTAATAAAGACTAGCGGCGATTCTACAATATAGAATAGTTGTCGAGTTCAATAAGTCTTTATTAACAATTTTCGTGGGATCAATTTATTATGTTTCATATTTTTTTTTCGATTCGTCTCAAAACACCCTTTTTCTATAATTTCCAAGCGGAAGAAAAAATAGGGAAAATAAACCAAAACATTGATTTTTAAAAATAAATTACCGGTAAATGTCAGGTTTCACAGATAATAATAAATAATAATAATACATTTTCTTTATTAAGCGGGCGAGGGTTCAGCCAAGGGCTGCTCTGCCACCTAACCCATATATGTACGAGTTCCAAACTAGAAAAGATGCTATAAAAGGTGTTTCATAAAGTGCGCAGGTTTTAAATCGCTTGCTATTGTCTTGTTTGAAGGTTGGCAACACTGTTCTTATGATTTTTGTTATCTCTTATCATTCCGATTATTAATTGAGCAATTGTTTGTTTTTTCAGATGTTCAGTTGAGTTTGCCATGGAGCGGTTCACTATCGAGCAACGCGTCGTTATTTTGAAAACACATTACACAAACGGGGAGTGGCCTGCGCTGGATACCGTGAATATGTGATTTCCCGTACTTTTCTATTGTTGTCGGGGTGCCAGGAATAAATATCCATTAAGCAAACAATGCATAGCTACCGTATAGTCGACAGTTTACAAACTGTCTCTTCGTAGCACTCCTCGTTTCTGTGTTTTCAAAATAACGACGCGTTGCTCGATAGTTAACCGCTCCATGGCAACTCAACTGAACATATGAAAAAACAAAAACAATTGCTCAATTAATAATCGGAATGATAAGATATAACGAAAATGATAAAAACAGTGTTGCCAACCTTCAAACAAAAAAATGACAAGCGATTTAAAACCTGCACACTTTATGAAATACGTAGGCTATACATCGTTAAGGGAACAAATCATCTTGCGATTAGCACTTTCTGACAGCATGTTATGTACTGTATAAGAACATAACCTGGAATTACAGTATTTGCCGGCGTACACATTTTTGAGGAAAATATTTTCACTGAATTTATAATTAATTTACAGTATTTCATATATTAAGTAATATAATATAACTTACCTAATCTAACTAGGAAAGGATACATTTTAATCTTCTTCGTCACACACCTCAAGCAAATCGTCCAACTCAGAACAGAGAGAATTTCAAGAAATGAAGGTAAAAAAGAACTGAGTATTGGCGTATAAGACGCACCCTGTTTTTCAGACCTATTTTTAAAGGGGAAAAAGTGCGTCTTATACGTTTGCAAATACTGTAAAATCACGGAAATATAATTTTTATTGTACTAGTTATCTTACTTATTCATGTACTATATACCTTTTTTTGTACGCGAATCATTTTGTATATTTTATGGGACTGAGTGGGTTTTTGTGGTTATCGCAAAGTGTATGATCAAACTATATTTTGTACGTTGTAAAATGGCTGATACCATTCCAAACACCCTATTATGCATGCAAATTGAAGGATCTTATGTAAGTTTACGTCCAGGTTATGTGTGATAAATGGATCAATATTGTGATTATGGTCCAAATCATGGGCGTCGGAAAGGGGGGGGGTCGAATGGGTCGGTGGACCCCCCTGGAAATTCATTTAAAGATACAAGAAAGTAGAAAGTTCGTTACACTTATTGTTAAGAACAGAAATAAAGTTAATTTAGTTAGTATTCGAAGAGAATAATCAAAGTAAAAATGTTTTAGATGGAAAATATTGAGTGAAAAATACAAGAACAAGGTTATAATCTAGTTCTACCATTTCATCCAAAGAACAAATAGTTCTACAGTTTTCAAAACTCTAAGAATTACAGTTGTAGGTGAGAGGTCACACAACAAACTTTATGAAAAAAATCCCCCTAACATTTAAAGCCTTTTCTTGAACGAGATGTGCAAAGGATAATATCAAAATGCATTTCAGCATAAAATGCAAAAGAAATAATGGATCGAGTCTCCCCATTTATATAATAATAATTATTATACTTTCGAATAAAATTTATTTGTGTTAGTTTAAAATATTTATTATTGTATATTAACATTTATATCCGTGGTAATAATACTTGTTATTTTTCTACTATCATTTGCCCGACCCCCCCCCCCGCAAAAATTTCTGGCGACGCCAATGGTCCAAATGAAGAGAGCTATATTCCATTAAGATTCATTTTACCTTCCAGCTAGAAGTGGCGAAGGACTACTCGCAGTTTGAGAAGCACCGGTGGCAAAAGGTCGTGGCCTTCGACTGGAAATCATTCCAAGATGAAGACCTGAAAAGGCAATTTAAAATTCTCTCTGTCCTCGGCACATCTGTACTTTCGGATGAGAAGATACAAAGGGTAAGTGTTATAGTTTTCCAACAGTGACACTGTTGAAGCTCTGAATCAATATATTTTAATTGTGGCTGTTCCTAGAGTATACTTCAACATACTCCAACACCATCATCAATTTAATGACCATGAAAATATACGAGGTTAAAATTTGCGCATACACTAAGAAATTTGTCTGCAGGATGAACCAAATTCGGTTCCAAGAAAAGGTATACCCTACGAAGGTAATTTGCAGCAACGTGTCCATAGAAAGTTTAATTTTTTGTTCTTGCACAGTTTGTTTATGTCTATAAAAATATGAGCAAATTTCAAACTAACGCCAGTGTTAAATATACAGAGCAGAAAGCCTCATACATTTGTGTAGACATTTTAAAAAAGTAGCAAGGATTTCTTACTATATACACTACATAATGATTATATTCCTTTTCATAGCTTGAAAAGATCAGAAGTGAAATGGAAAGCATTTATAGTACATCAAAAATCTGCGCTTACAATTCCACACGATGCGATCTCGCAGCTGATCCAGGTACGTTATTTAAAATTATACAAAATTACACTGCGTGAGTGTGATTTAAGTTTTTTGATTGGGGGGGGGGGTGTGGCACGCAGTGGCGTATTTGTGACTTAATTTTGGGAGGTAGTTTTTTTGGGTATGCAAATTTTGAGTTTTTCTGTCCACTTTGTGCACAAATAGGCTAATCAGGACCTTTTGGGTATGCAAATTTGCATATGTGCTACGAGTCAGTAAACTAAACTATTATTGCCTTGCTATTCTAAGGTACTGTAGACCATTGCTTCTAACCTAGGCCATTAAAACTTATGATAACATTTACACGTTGATTTAGGAACACATCATATTTACATTAAAAAAAAACAAAAAACAGACTCATACATAAAAGGAGCTATCGAACTAATAACATCGAAAATTTGACCAAGTTTCTATTGCCAAGTTCAAACTTAACGTCCATCTAATCAGCACTATGACATGAAAACTCAAGTCTCGGCTCGGTGAGATTGATCAGTTGTGGATTAAGGAGGACATCATGCAAGGTTGCATACTAATCTGCAGGCGAAATCGAACAGGGATAAAAATTTTCTTTTGCGGAGGATATTTTTTTTTGTGCGAGAGGGAGGGTGTTCCCTGGCACCCCGCATTAATTCGCACACTGCAAAATTATATATATGTATGTGTGTTTGTGTGTGTAAGCTGTCTTTCCTAATAATTTTTAATGAGTTTACCAGAAAAATTTACTAATTACATATTCAAATTCTAATGAAAATTGAAATCGAATTAAAATTTCTTGTTCATAATAAAATTTATTAGTTATTGTCTCACGTCAATATTTATAATAGAAACTGTGGAATGTATCCCAAATGCAGTCATCTGTACACTAGACTGGAAAGCCTGTCGTTTCAATGTATTATAACATTAAGTAACATAATTGGTTAACATAAGCTCAACGTAACGAACATACGAGTATAATTTTCTTAAATTTATTCTAGCAATCTGTGATTTCTATAGATACAGTAAAGGATCCCACAATCTGGATTCTGATCTGCAAAAATATATTTTTCATCAAGTATACGTTTCTTTATTCCAGAAATTAAAGAGATATTCGAGAAGAGCAGAAATCCTGACGAACTGCAGCACACGTGGACGCAATTCAGAGAAGTGGCCAGCAAGAAGATGAGAGCCCTCTATCAGGAATATGTGGAACTAAACAACGAAGCAGCCAGACTTAATAGTAAGAAACGTCTACGTACAGTCACGGACACTTCTGGGTTATAAAAATTCCATTAACTTTCAATTGAATCGTTACAACCCAGAAGTTTCCATGACTGTACAATTTGGCACGAGTAAGATAAATGTTAATCCTAATTTCTAAGGTATGTTTGTAAATGTTTAAGAATCTTGGCTCGTAAAGAATATTAGAGAATAAGCACAGAGACATAAACATAAGTAAATATAGAAAAGCTGAAGATTGGACGTAGCGTCTAAATTATAACATCATATAGATATATGAAATGTTAACAAATAATAATATGAATCTGGCATATTTTTAGCTTAAAAAAAGAATGAATTTTTAAATGAACTTTTGAGAACAAGGGCATGTACCTTTGTGAGGCACCAAATGTCAACCTCACTTCCAAGTAGTACACTCCGGTGACTGCATTTGGAAGTCCAACGAGGCTCTGGCGTCTGAACCTACGGCAAGTATAATCCTCTGTAGGGTTGTGTGCGTATGTTGTCCAGTGTTTTGTCCTTTTATGTGACGAGTGTTCCTTTACAGCCTCAGCTTTATACCCAGGTAAGAATATTTTAGTCCTCGGTCAAATAGCCTAAGTGCTGACACACCTACAATTTTAAATTCAATCAATCAATCAAAATTGTGAACAAGATTATCATAATTAACACTAGCATACTTCTCCGAGGAGCCATTTTTATCACTTCTTCTTCTTCTTAACTTCCCGTGCTTAATTGTGTTTTGCTAAAAATGAAGGATATTCTCAATTTTTTAGGAATTTGATCCAGACGTCGCACATAAGATTAAATGTAGGGCATGTCTGGGGAGGGGAGGAGAGGGGATGGGAGGGGAGGAAGTCTGGTAAATATTATTCTAAATGCATGAAGTGCTGTTTGAGCAACATATTTCACGAATAAGGAAACACTCGGTTCATAAGGAAACTATCTTTAAGTTACAATCCATTATAGCCTCTTACTCTCTAGTCTCTTTGGTAGAAATATTGCAAATTATGTCTATTCATTTCATATCAAATTCTTAATATTCTTACGTCTTATGTTAATGTTGAACTCTTCTCTTAATAATGCCTTAAGTGAAAGCAGTGGCGGCCGGCGGCAACTATGATGGGTAGTGCAAACGTGATCAAGAAATCGAAAAATAAAACAACCTCCTTGAGGTTGCGCCACTGGCCAAGATGTTTATCCTCGTTTGGTAACGTGAAAAACAGTGTGTGTTTAAAGCCCGCATCACACGGAACTGGATATCCAGTAGGTATGCCCTAGTTGGTTCTGGACTGGCTACCAATTTGCTAGTTTTCGCCTCACACGATACTTATCAGCGTACTTGTCGATAGACTTTTGTTCCCATACGAGGGAAGTTGTAATGGCAGCTGCGTGAGATGTAAACAATGTATCACTTCACATTTTTAAAAGCCGATAACTATTCAACCGAGAGGAATAACGTTTCGTGTAAAACGTTATTAGGTACAAAACAATGGCGCTGCTTATATACATACTTTACAACGTTTACTGTACACGTATGAAAGAATACTTTAGTTGTTTCAAATGTAAACACCTAGCACTCAGCATAGATGGTTTAACTCAACGCGCCTTTCATGCTGTATACGTTATAAATTGTTGGAGTAACACTCGGAAACCACAGACAAAAGCGCTCCATTGCACACTTACAGATTATCTTCACATGGCGAAACTTTGCTCTGATTGGCTGTTCCACAGAATCCAGTCGAGGAAAGCAAGTAGCAATTAGAACATGTCCTATTCCTCCAAACCAGTCAAGCAGTCAGCCAGGCGGCCATGATTGCTACCTAGAAAGTTAGTTCAGCGCCAACTAGGGCATTCCTATTAGAAATCCAGTTCCGTGTGATAGGGGCTTAACCTATCTTTATACACTACAGGACACTTCACTAAAAACAGCACCTCCCCAATGACGCAGTGGTAGCGTCGTTGCCTTGTAATCAAGGGGTCCCGGGTTCGATACCCGTTGGAGGCACATGGCACAGTGGTTCGGATCCCACTTTAAACGTAGGTCCAGTCCCGATTAGCCTTACTGTGCATAAAGTGGACTTAAAACACCAACTCAAACCAAACCAAACTTCACTAAAAACACAACAATTACAAGAGGAAGGGAAAAACAAATCCTCTCACCTTCTCCTCCCTCAAGCACACGTATTCCAACTGGATGTCGAAAATATGCTAGACATTTGTTGTAAAAAGAAATTTTCGAAATGCCAAAGGAAACTTACCATAGGCTATTTTACTTTTATATTTTTAAAAAAGTCTGAATGCCCCTCTAGGCGCATCTATCTATTATCAAAATGTTCACTTAACTTGGGAAAAATACTAGGTTCGTTTCTCCAAAAGTAGGCAGAAAAGTAGATAGTACCTTTTTTACGAATTGCTTCCCCAACGGGTTTTGCAAATCTGTCGTATTTAGAGACTTATCTAGAATATGGCAACTGTGTCAACACTGCGAAAGTTCCCTCGCCGTGCCAGGCGAAAACGGGCACGGCTGGTGTCTTATGGGCTAATCCCATCTCCTGCCACCTTGTTCTCGGCTCATGGTGGAAATGTTCCTCGCTGAGACTTCTTCAACCCTCTGCACGTCTGTCAACTTGGTTAGGCCAGTTCTTGGGCGGCGCGGACCGCTGCCTCGCGAGGATAGGAAACAGCTGGCGATGCAGTGAGGAGGTTGGGGCGGTCGTCACGTCAGCTTGACCGATTGCAAGATTCGAATCTCCTTGTCTGTAAACTATCAATGTATTAATTTAACAATACTTGGGCTATGTATGCGTTTCTTCTGAGGGTAGTGCCATGGCCACCGCTGAATGAAAGTGTCTAACTTTTTCTGTATATGTTTTCTATAGATTTCACGAATGCTGGGGAATATTGGCTGAACGACTATGAAGATTCAAATTTCCGGAAGGATGTGTTGCAACTGTGGGAGGAAATGCAGCCTCTCTACGAGCAGCTGCACGCCTACATCAGGAGGAAGCTCCGGGAACAATATGGGGAGAGCTGGGTGTCCAGGAAGGGAAAAATCCCTGCTCATTTACTGGGTAAGAGCTTCAAACATTGCTTCACTTACGTTTTTACTACATTTTCTAATAATAATACTGTATTTCGTACGTCGCTGAAGTGTGTATATTAATATGTTAATACAGTAATCCCTCAGTAATCCGGCAGATATCAGATCAGAGGACTGCCGGATTAACGAAAACGCCGGATTAGAGGTGGTTCATTTAAAAAACGAATTTTAATAGTAAAACCTATGTTTATTGCACAAAATATGTACGTATGTACATATATTAAAATTGAAATTAGTGTTGTAAATGAGCAACAATGACGCGTACAGATCGCTATACCGAGCCTAGTGTATACATCGTGCCAAGGTCTTGACACTGACATGCAGTAACATGTTTTCCCTTTCACGCTCCCCGATCGCTCAATGCCGGACTACTGGAGGGGCGGGATTGGCGAAGGGCCGGATTATTGAGGGACCACTGTAATGGTAACATAGGTCTGACGCGTATCCAGGAATAGCACACGGTAGTGGCAATTTTAGTCTTGTACAGTCGGCGGCAAAATGTTAGTACACAAATCGTTAGTTTCGGCCTGTTTTCTTCTACAATCTATCCGATACTTTACTCACATTGCTAACAGAACGAATGAACAAGGTGATAGACAATTTGTTGATTGTCACCTTTTCGTCGGTTGTACATCTCCTAGAGTGCGCTTCAAATCTCCTGCATATGGCCTGGACGGTTGAACAGCACCAGCGAATCACAGACGTGCGGCGTTGCCTAGTTGAGCGTTTCGCTCAACCACGCTGTATCTTTTCCGTGTGAGATTTCGACATGGCACCGTTGCAGTGCGCTGCTATTGGCTATCGCCATATGCAGGAGATTTGACGCGCACTCTAGTTAGAAATACGCATTGTGTGACTTAGAGTTTTGTTCTTATATAAGCAATACGTGTGTGTTTATTGTATTACAGTAAACAAAAACCGAGCCACTCCCCATGGAGATTATCATATCTTAGTGCACTCGGTTGGAAGCTTCGGTAAGGTAAGTATTAGTTTCATTCATTACAATATGATCATGATGAGCCCAACTGAATAAATAGTGCTTTTCACGGTCGAGTTGTGTATACAACGTAAAATGACATAACAAAGATACAGGAACTAAATACCGAAAAACACGTTGTTCCTTGTACTCCTGGAAAATGTAACAAAAACACTCGCAGAAACATCGGGTTATCGATAACATTGCTATAATCTGTCCCAGGGATCTGTAGAGCAAGCGAACAAAAGAAAGTCATCTATCTGCGCGATAGTGACTAGAGAAGGCTCGACCAATGAACTCGTAAGAAGGAAGGGGATTGCATGGAGGGGAAAAGAATAAAGAAGACTTACCTTCACCTTCTTCCTTGCAGGTTACTTGGATTCTGAGTCGTGGACCAATCTTCTACCTCTGCTGCTTCCATATCCACAGGAACCATCCATTGACGTCACGCCTGCAATGCAGAAGCAGGTGAAATTATTGTATTATAACCATAAAATCACCTGAAATTTTTTATACTTTCAGATAATCGTGACGAAGATCATGAATGATTTCAAGATGAAATTGACGAAAGGAAAGTCACAAGGAACATCCATGTCCAGGTTGGGATTCGAACCCAGAACCTTTGGTAGCTGGACCACCAAGGCGGCTTTACTTATACTTCAGCCGAGTGCTCGAAGTGGAAATTCCTAGCTGGGGAATTTCCAGTTCGAGGTTTCCTAAACAAAACCAATTAAGATATATAATTAGGTAAATAAATAAAACGTAACTAAATCTTTAATAATAAGTGGAAGGATAGTTGTATGGTTCAACACGGAGAGAATAAAACAGAAGGGGATGCAATGCAAAATATTCTTGCTCACATACATTTTGTTCATTGGGCGATGACATCCCTCCGCACTCCCTTCCCTCACTTGGAGCACTGCTTCAGTATAGTGGAACCACAAGCAAAAAAGCATGCGCAGACCCGCGTGGAGGGGAGGGGCAGAGTGGAGCATGCTTCCTTATGGCCTGAGTTGAACGGAATAAGGTGAGGTGGATTCTTTTGTTTGTGGACGCTCTGCAGCACGTTCACACTTGCAAGTTTGTAGTCTTGAGAACACGACCCCTCTCCCCCCACCAAAACTTTTGGTTGAGTGTGGTACACTAGATGAGGGTAGATAAAAGTGATTTCCTACCCGAAGTCAAGACCAAAGCGGCAAGCGAGACGTGGATTTCACACCGAAGTGGCAAGCGACAGGCGATACGGACCTCATCCAGTATGTAGAAAAGCATTCACTGCACACGCACTACCAACAGACCGAGGTGACACGAAGCACGACATTGAGAAAACGGTCCAGTCCGAGCGACACCCAAGGGACAAGCGACACTTGCAGCTTGTTGTGCCGCATCGCTACGAAAGGCTGCATTTATTTCTGAAGGTTAGTTTCCAAGTGACAAGTGTCGCGTGTCGCTTCGGTCTGAAAACCGGTGGACCTACGTAATCAACTAAATCTTCCTTATTGAGGGGTGCACCGAGGAAAGGGTACGGCAGCGACGGCACCAGGAAAAAAAATAGTGGATCAGGCAGAAGGAATAATTTCTCATTTTACACCTTTATAATGCAAAATTGCATGTTTGAGCTAAGAGAGGTTTTGGTTATGTCACTTTTTCTTGCTTGTTATGGGAGAACCCCCGAGGAGACGTTTGTTTGCCTTATCCTATCAGACTCTGTTTCTGAGTCAGAACTTCCCTTTGAAATTAATTTCCATTGGGAAATTAAATTAGATTAATACCTATCCATAAATGTGTAGTTGAAAATCTTGTTTATATGGGATGTTGGGGGTTGTTTAATTATATTTTCTTTAACACAGAAATACACGCCGCTGAAGGTATACAAGGTATCGGAGGACTTCTTCACAAGCATGAACCTGCACCCGATGACTCCAGAGTTCTGGCACTACTCCATGTTTGAGAAACCGATCGACAGGGAAGTTGTGTGCCATCCATCGGCTTGGGACTTCGTTCTTGGTGACGACGTCAGGTAAACTTATATGTTCAGTTCATACATACCGTTCTATACTTCTTTCTAGTTCACTTTAGGAACCTTGTGTTGCATGCAATGATAACTACTTTGTGCAAATTTTCAAATTTAAATGATACCCTGTCGTCAGCCAACAAAGCTTTGTACCTACACTAACACAAAATAATCAAATGTGGTAACAATATGATCTCGGAACAACGCATTTCTTCATTTTTACAGAAGAAAGTACTTACTGAAATGAGTTTCTCTAGCATTTTGAAAGTTCGTGGAGGTATTTTCTTTCATCGTGGAATCTGTTTGACCGGGAATTCATGTGTTTTTCACGAAAAATATCTCTCCGACGCACAATTGCCGTTGATTTTCTTTGCTTCCTCTACGTGAACCGGATGTTGCGCACGTTTGATGACGTAATCTCTTGTCAGTGTTTCCAACCACGCCGTTGTTTTGCAAGAAGATGAGAAAACGAAATATACATTCCTGATATTAATACGACCCCAAATTTTAACTATGTTTGCCTAACCTAACCTAACCTTACCGTGAATGGTTTGTGGGGCATTTTTCGATTAAGAAGCAAATTTTAACTATGTTTGCCTAACCTAACCGAACCTAACCTAACCTTACCGTGAATGGTTTGTGGGGCTATCAGTGAAGGATTTTTGGGGCTATGCGTGAATGGTTTGTGGGGCATTCTTCGGTTAAGAAGGTTGGAAACACTGTATACCCACTGATCCACGACGCTACTCAAGCTGTACCCGCCATATTGTGTGTTACGGAAGCGAAAAAAGGAAGAACAATAATTACAGTTAATGTCAGAAATTGATTTTTTTTTTTCGGGAGAAAAGCAAAATCCCATCTTAAAGAATGTTTCGCAATGCATAATAGGTAAGTACGAATGTCAAAAAAGACGAAATTAACGAGTGAGAGGTGTTGTTCCGAGATCGTATAGGTAATTCAAATTTAAATCACTTAACTAGGTGCACAAGGAAAGTTCCATATACCTTGAAAAGGTGAAATATGCTCAGTGAATGAGTGCACAATGGTCAAATATGCATGCATATGACCTAAGGAAACAAATAAATTTAATTAGTTTTTTAACTGTATAAACTCTCGTATATTTCGCCATCGTGAAAAAATATAGTCATGAAAAATGTTAGCTATAATAATAATATTCTTTCCCTAGAATCAAGCAATGCACGAGACCCATAATGCAGGACCTGATAACGGCCCATCATGAAATGGGACACATTCAGTACTTCCTGCAGTACAGGAAGCAGCCTCTTGTCTACAGAGGGGGAGCTAACCCAGGTAAGGCTTTGTATAAATTCTCTCTCTCTCTCTCTCTCTCCCTCTCTCTCTCTCTCTCTCTCTCATTTACACTGGTGACTATTGGAAATCAATTGTGTAATTGAAACCTTCTGTCTGTCCATTTGGTCTATCAACATTCGATGATAGGGGTGACCTTCCACGTAGTACACCCAATTGTCAACCTCACTTCCACGTAGTACACCCTGGACTGCTTTTTGCAGACTAACGTGGCTCTGGCGACATAATTCTGTGTGCTGTCCTATTTATGTCCTTGTGCGTGCAGTGTCCCTTTTCAGCCTCAGCTTTTAAGCAAGGTAAGGATATTTTAGTTTTCAGACACGGTTTTATTTTTGTTTTGATAAGGGGCCGGACTCCGCACAGTGTGACGGGTGCAAAATAGCCTAAGTGCTAACGCACCCAAAATTTTATATTCAAATTCAAACATTCGGTGACATTTCCAAGACTTCAACTGCTTTCAGCTTCAGGGGTGTAAGGGATGATGACCCCAGAAGGCACCCAAATGCAAACATCACTTCCACTGCGCCCTGCACTGTATTCTTGCAAACTAACGAGGATCTGCATCTGGACTCTCAGCCATTATAATTCTCTGTGCGGCTTGTGTTGTGCCCTGCCCATGTGCAGTTGTGATTGCCCTTCCATCAATTTCATCATATCACCTTCCACTCATCTTCGTGATTTCAAATTTACAAATTTATTGACCTTTAGAATGTATACATTCATAACTTTATCATTGGATCATATTTTCACTACATCTCATTACAAAGCTTTTCCTTCTGAATTTAATTGATATACAAGATACACTAGTTCATGGAATGAATCATGATACAATACGTAATTGGAACATGAAGCAGACAATAGTGCAGAACATATTGAGTGAGTATAAAATAATACTTTTTGAGACACATATACATATCTAAAGGGGGGAAACCTCCCGAAGTAGCCCACCTCCACCCGCGTACTTTCGAGGGTATGCTCTTAATGTCCTGGTACCTTTAAATAAACCAGGACGTCAGTTTCCTGAATTTAAACGGTTCCCCCGCCTTTTTATCGTCTTCTTTTTGTCTTTACTTTCATACATAAAATACAGATACAAGTACAAAAAAGAAAATAAAATACATGGAGATTCCATACATAGCTACATTTAATAATTTTTAGTTTGTATTATTTTAATAGACCGTTCTGGTGACCGGAACAAGTCTTTAGATTTCTTGTAAATTTACTGTGCATTTGTATGATTGGTAATTAATTAAACTTGTTAATAGTAGTTATTAATTAATTTGTGTTAGTTTATTGGTTAGTTTTAGTTATCGTATAGATAGTAGGGAATGCTATGTACAGGAAGGACAACCATTCTGGTATCCAGAACTGTTGTAAGCTTGAGGGGAGAGTATGATGGGGTGAGAGTTTAGATTGGAGTGAATGATGGCTTGGATTAGTCTGCACGGACGCAAGTTCCCTGTCTGCGATTAGTCGAAAGTGTCAGAAAAGCGAGGTAAAATAAAATGAAATCGGTATCGGAAAGTATCGGTTGAAATTGATCTACCGATACCAGCCGATGAATTCCCGACATATTGGCCTTTCAAGGGGTCGCGCGACAGTTTTGCGGAGTCTCATTATCTTAGAAATCATGCAAAATTCAAACTTCCTCTTTATTTTGCACAAATTATCAAAGAAAAACTGTACTTTTTGATTACATTACATCTATTTGTAATATTTTGATGTAATTCTTGAATATTGTAAAGCAAATTTATTGGTAAATTCATTTGAATTATTACAATTTTCAAACATCGGTATCGGTATAGGTGGGAATCGGTAAGACTATCGGTATCGGTTCAAAGTGGTATCGACTCGGCTCTAAAAATGAATCAGCCAATCAGCCTTTCAACTTCATCCAGTGGCGTATGCTGGTTCTAAAGAGTGGGTAATCTCTGACCCTTGATCCTCAAACTCCAAAAGTTTCCGTGCAATTTATGTCAGGATCCATATTGGATTTAGGAATATTGTGTCGGAATGTTTGTCTTATTGCTACGACCACAATCAATTAATTCTCGTTATTGCAGTTTAATATACGTGTAGAATTTCAAATAATAAAGCAAGACAGTATTATAAAGCTATAAAAAACAACCTGTGAAATATAAAATGAAAGACGTGCACTAGTGAAATAAAAACCCGCAATATTAATTTAAGTGCAAAATTCAACTTAATCCCGGACCCGATTACTTGTGCCGTGCCATATCCAAAGCACGCTGTTTGTCCAGTTGCACGTCAATACGTGTCTGTGCGAAAGATTGCAGCTTAACGAAGGAAGTTATGTGACTTTTGGATTTTTCATGTTTGACGCAAGCGTTGCAAAGATTACAGTATCCGCCACGCATCGATACATTCTTTTCAGCCCCAAAAAGTAAGCACGGCCAACAAAAAAGCAAAGCTTATTAACAGTTACACTTCCTGTCAACCATGGTGTTTTGTCATAATTTGCTTGCGAAAATGCCTCACATATTCCCGATTTTTGTCTTTGTGTGCAGAAATAAGTTCAAGCGATGACACTGGCCTACCTGTATTAACAATTTGCAACTTCTCCTGAAAAGATCTTGTTCCAAAAGGTTTCGCCAGCAAATCTTCTATCACATCCATTACCCTTTAACGCAGCACTAACACGACAAACACTAACACCTAAATAAACAATAAACACGAAGCACAGCACGAAGCCAACGACTACACGCATTCAGTTTCACGCGCCAAACTTCTGTTGTTGTGTTCCTGGCTCAGAATGAAATTCCCTATGAATGGTAAAAAAAAAAATCCCTTTCCGAGCTCGAAATGACAGGTTTTAAAAGTTCGAATCATTGCAGGCCAGAGCCAGAATTTTATTTCGGGATGGGGATCATCCCTTATTAGCAGCCGCCACATAAAGTTGAAACAGTGGGATTAGAAGTCCTGAAGATGAATCTCAGATTATTACAACGTATTATGCGAGGTGTTTAATCCTGCTAATGAAGTAAAATTAATAACCACTATACACTTTTTAAATTAGATATTTGTAGGATTTCGGGGAGGGGGGTTTCAGCCCCCCAAGTCCTCCACCTGGATACGTGCCTTATGTGTTTTTTTCGTTTTACGTTAAATTCGTTCATCTTCATCAATATTAATCTAAAGAGGCGGAATATAGCTACTTAAATTAACTAATATATATATATATATATATATAATTTATTTTTGATATCTTTCCCTTTAAAAAATATTCAGTTGCGTGAAAGAAATATTCTCGCTGCTTTTGAAGATTAGAGAGGAGAAACAATCACTATTTTTGTAAATACAAGGATGGGGGAGTCAGCATATAGGTGCTTTAATTGCTTAAGCTTTGAATTTTAATTTAGTTTGCGTCATCTTCAATATTTAAGCTTTTTCCTTTTGATAAATACATGTTCAAGTAACAGAAATCAGCAAGACAGAAGCAAATGTAAAGTGAAAATTAGCGTAGAATTGGTTTGCCCATGTTATTCAGTTTTCCTGTTCTTCGCACTCTACCGGGTATGTTTTCCCTAGTTCAGCGGAGGGAACGGTGAGGCTCTGAAGGTTGAGAGTGCGACCGGTGGACTCTCACAAGAAGGAGCTTACCCTGGCCACGGAATCACCGCGCCTGAGAAGCAGTGTTTCCTCTCCCTCTTTCCTCTCTCCTCCCTCCTCGCCAAGGGTTGTAAGGGAAGAGGGAGGAATGACGTCAGGGTGAGATTCCCTGAAGTCATTCCACCGGCTGGAGAAAGGTTCCCGGATATTCAGCGGCAAACGGTTGGAAGCATTCGCGCGCTGGAAGCAAAGAAATGTATGCATCGAAATTGTTTTGGAAGAATATTGCGAAGAAATGTATATATATATATATATTTAAAAAAAAAGAAATACAGCCGGGTCATCTGCGATTACCTAGATGACCCAGAGTATACGCCGCTGACTTCATCCACCGTCCACATAGTGCTGTGTTCCAGACAAATGACGTTACGGATAGATATCTTCCTTATCTATAGCCAGATCTATGTTCCTGGAGCTTAACAATTATTTCATGAAATAAAAGCTCTGCTTTCCCTATGCTGACCTACTTTCTGGAGTGGTAACTCTACATAAGTATTCAGTATGACACAGCTTCCCCACATTGTAATCACAACGGCGAAGTTCATTTTCCTTTCCGCAGGATTCCACGAAGCCGTGGGCGACGTCCTGGCCCTGTCCGCCTCGACGCCGAAGCACCTGAAGATCCTCGGTCTGCTGGACAAGGACGCCAAAGTCACCGACGAATCCCAGATCAACCACCTCCTGAAGATCTCCCTCAGGCAGCTGCCAATCATGGCCTTCGCCCTGTCGCTCGACACTTGGCGATGGGACGTGTTCGAAGGCCGCTCCACCGAAGAGAACTACAACTGCCACTATTGGAAGCTCAGGTAAGATATTTCGCGAACGATCAATACGGTTCACGGATTTGTAATTTCGCTCAGTACTACTCTAGTATCAACAGGTTGTTACAGTACTCATCAGCGAAATACACTGCTATACATTACTCAACATATAACCCGTGGCTTAACAGCGCTTGACAGACAAGGCCTACATTGTATTTGTATCTTGCAAAAGGGTAAATGACACACTATACTTACACTACATTAAATTGTAGTTCCCCTCTCCCCAGAATTATTCCTGTCCGCGCCCGCTACTGAATCTTGTTTACATTTTCTGGCAAACTTTACTTATGCTGAACCCAACCCTTACTGAAAGAGTAGATATTAAGTAATCTTTGCTAATTCTATTGGCTGATTGAAAAACCTCTTTGGTATACTACTGGAACTATCCAAGTGTGACCACTGAATTTTAACCAGGGAAAATGAAAGGATGAGACATTTTAAAGAGCTTGCTTTGGCTTTAGAAGATTTTTCTTTCCAATTATTGAGTTTTAAACTTGCTTCTGAGAAATTTGGGCTAACCGTATTACCTTCTCTTGTGGACGAAATCGATAATGTGTAGATTATTACGTCCAAATTCATGTGATAGATACAAGACTGTTTTCGTCAACAGTTGTGGCGATTCTTTTAGCCACTTTTCCCCCGCACTATGCTAAAGCTCATATATATAGGAAACTATACTCTCTTTGTCCCCCCCCCAGTTTTGGCACCTCCCTCCCCTGTTTTGGAACCCAATCGCCGTCACTGGTGTACATACTTTTCATTTTATCTGTTTTGTATCAAATCTTGTGAAGAACTAAAAATGTGGTAGAGATCATTATGTTTCTCGTAGTAGTTAAAGGACTCTTCTACAGATGGCAAGACAAGCGTTTCGTTTTGTGTGCCATCTGGCGACTGTCTCTTGAACTCCATCATATTATTCGTAGGAGCCGAACGAGGTGGCCGGATTTTTACATGGGTGCTAATGGAAGAACATGATATTCAATATAACTTTATAAAACACATGGATGAAAAAAAGAAAGATCGAAGAATTGACTGTCACGAAAACTGCCAAAAGATTGCTGTGGTTAGTGAAACCTTTAAACTGAAGAGCGAGTATTTTCATTCCTCATAAGAAATATATAGATGTCGAAACATAGTTATTAATTATTTTTTTTAATAAGCTCTAACTAGCTTTAGAATCGACTTAAAGATTCATCTATAAGTGCAGCGTGAGGAGAAATTCATAACCTAGAATTCGCTGTTTATTTTTCTAATACTCGCCCGCATAAGCACCTTATGTAAAACTGTATCTCATCCCCTTAACTTTATATAGCTGCATACTGAGAGGGGGGGGGGAAAGTACTAAAAATTCAGATTTTAATGTATTTTGTACTGTTATCCTAAAGCTTCCAAAGGGGTCTCTTTCTTGCCCAAAATTAAAACTGCAAATTTTGAGACAACGTTGTGGTGATGATCATCCTGATAATAATATTATAAAATAATACCAAACCATGTTATTGTCAAGGGCAATTTATTTTAGAAATAAATATTAGAATTTATTAAAAGATCTACCGGAATAACATACTTTTTTCCGCCGTCGCTGTTAGATTTTAATCAATTACTAAAAATTTTACCATGACATGAAAAAAACAATAGCTTGCATCCGATTGCTTTCCTACACTCTCTTTTTGGAAGCTCGATCAAATTTTAAATTTCTAAAGCATCTCAATTCCATGTTGTCTTTCTTTTATTTCAGGGGACACTTTCAGGGCATCAAACCTCCTGTTGAAAGGACTGAGGAGGACTTTGACCCAGGTGCAAAATACCACGTGGCTGCTGGAGTACCTTATATACGGTAAGATCAACGAGGTAGAATTCTTAAAGTGGATGAAGCTGTGTCTCGTCTGAATCAAATCGGATGCAAATTTGTGCCTAGCTATTGGCGAAAAAGGAAACACGTGATATGCTTATGCACGGTACATGTGGCCCAGGAGCGTATATTCTAGGCTACCTATGCTATCTGCGATGCCTGAAGTCTAGAGAATAAAATACAGGAGGAAAATCGATCAGAAATTGTAAATAAAATGATTCATATCAGTGAAATGATGATGGTGATTCTGGAGTTGGCAACCTGATTTCCTATGAGTTGGCAACCTGATTTCGTATGAGTTGGCAACCTGATTTCGTATGAGTTGGCAACCTGATTTCCTATGAGTTGGCAACCTGATGTCGTATGAGTTGGCAACCTGATTTCCTATGAGTTGGCAACCTGATTTCTTATGAGTTAGCAACCTGATTTCTTAGGAGTTGGTAAACTTTTTTCTATTCATAGCCTAGGACCACGTGACATAGTGAGATAGCCCAGATCTTGGATTCAGTATACGCCACTGATGTGGCCCTTCTCAATGGACGACACCGGTCGCTAGCAGAAATAGTAGGGCAAGACTGTGCGTTCAATTTACCTAAACAAATTACGATCAATTTCAACATTTTCATCGCTATACCCCTTCTATAATCGTTGGGTGCACGCTTTAAGATCCTCATAAGAAATTCCACATTTTATTGTTGATAAAATACTGTGCATGAATTTATGTAATTGTATGTGTGTGTACAGTTTCTAGCAATAAATATGAGACATCTGGATACTGAAACATTCGCTTACCTGCATGGAGTAATGTGTGTTGCCTATCTCTGCGGCGAAGAGAGAACTTCAATAACAATATTTCAACAGCAACTTCGGCCATCGCCGTAGTTTGGCAACACACAGAGCACATTGCAAGGAAACAAGTATTTCAGGATATAGGTATCCCAGTTTTATTGCGGGTGACTGTGTACACTGTTAGAAGTTAGTGTAAAATTTATAATAGTCTATAATTAAAATTTAACAATCTGTCTGCTAATTTACAAAAAACTGGACGCAACCGTCTTTTTGTTTAAACTTAAATATTTTATCAAGCATAAAATGAAAAGTATTATAAATTGCAATTGCAAAAAAAACAACTAAGGTAAGGGTTTAAGATATTAGGGTTCCTTCCCGCATTGAAACCAACAGGTAGTTCTGGAAATATGAAAATTCTACAAATATTGAAAATTCTAATGAACAAACCACACGATTAACCTGCTAAATGTTCTTCAAAGAAATCTCAAACAAATCTAATTTGTTTTAGAATTTAGGATAGCAACGTGAGATTTCGAGACGAGAGGGATTTGAAAAAAGTCCTAGACAGGTTTTGGTACTCAGTGTTTCACCCATACACTACAAATTTTCACGACGACTCGCAATTGTTTTGCAGAAATGCTTCATTTATGACTATTTGTGTGCTAAATTTACCACTACACCCCCTAAAAATTATCTCACATTCATAAATTGTTAATTCCATATAAAGGCCTGTTGGTATTCACATAAATGGATGAAATTCACTGGAGGGACGATAAAGCGTTTGAAATCTGTTCATAATTTTCTGTTGCAGGTACTATGTAAGCGCAGTTGTCCAGTTCCAGTTCCACAGAGCCCTGTGCGAGATTGCAGGCGAATTCGTGCCTGGGGACAAGAGCAAGCCGCTACACAAGTGCGACATATACAAGAGCGACGAAGCAGGAAATGTGCTGAGGCAAGTATTGATTGATTTGGTGTTCTAAGTCCACTTTATGCACAGTAAGGCTAATCTGGACTGGACCTACAGTTTAAAGTGGGGTCCGAACCACTATGTGCCTCCACCGGGTATTGAACCCGGGACCCCTTGATTACAAGGCGACGACGCTACCACTGCGCCATCGGGAGGCCCTGAGGCAAGTATTGTTGAAGAGATGAATAACAGTTAAAAAATTGGTAAAAGTTAGATATTTAGGTCCATCAATTAAGATGCTCAAACAATTTGTTCTATAGTTTTAAATGTTTATCAAGTAATTATTACAAACCTTATTTCGACAATATATATTTTATAAATCTCTTAATACAGAGTTGAGTCTCTCGCTAGAAAAACCAAACATTCCTCAAAAACTTTTGAAAATTGTGTGTGGTTCTCTATGAACATTTACATGGACTCTATTGTCTATTGAACCAGAACATCACAACCCTCAACGAAATTGACTGCACCCGTGACCTTGAGACGCGGTCTTCAAGCAGTTATTTGACGCGGTGTAGGGTGATTGCATGTGCCACAAACGTATTCCATTGGACAGAAAGGAGAGAGAGAGAGAGAGAGAGAGAGAGAGAGAGAGAGAGAGAGAGAGAGAGAGAGAGATTCTATGAACACCGAAGATGGGCCGGGCCAACTCAAAAGTTCAGTATTTGTTCGGCGTATAAGACGCACTATTTTTCCTTTTAAAAATAGGTTTGTAAAACAGGGTACGTCTTGTACGCCGATACTCAGTTTTTGATTACCTTCAAGGAAGAGACCTAGCATTCCACAAGTTTGTAAATGTGTCTAAACTTATGGGATGCTGTGAAAACTAAGACAGTGTTAAATTGTTTAAGACGTGTGGCATTAGCGATGGTACAGAGGACAATTTCTTTTATAAGGACTCGGATTCTGATTTAGAAAAGGTTCCATTTAGCTCTGAACATGTATTACTGGGTTTAAAGATTAAAATTAAGTATTTCCTAGTTAGATGACGTAAGGTATTTGTTGAGAGTAGACATACATATTAATTTATATTTGAAGTACTGTAAATTAATTATAATAGTGATATAGCTAATATAGCTTACATGCCGGCAAATACGATATTTTATGCATATTTGAACCTACCCAAGCAAAAATCTCTTGCGATAACAGTGATTGTATCACAACGTAACACCTTACTTTTGGTTCAGCGCCTTGAATAACGTAGTGTGGAAAACGGCACTGTTCTGGCATCTCTGGCTGGTTCCACTCGAAAATGATCCGCTAGAGGCGCTGGTGTTGAACCCGGTGCTTGGTATTCGTCTGCTTATAATGGAAGTAAATGGAGTTTTCGCTGCAACGTCTGATTCTTTTACATGAAGCATTTCTATAAATGTGATAATTGCTATGATATTTGGTACAGTGGTCGCGAAGATATTAACGAACATTCTAGAAAGTCGACCACGTCCTGTTATCGTCATACTTTCGTTAATAATACGGGAGAAAAAATACGCGTGGAATGCTCTTGGCAACTAAATTTTTGTGTATTAATTAGGTTCATTATTATTATCATCATCATCATCATCATTTCTTTTAAAGATATACACACTGAAGCATTTGTATTTTTTATATTTACTGTCTCTTTTCTTCCGCTTTAAAGTAATCGCGGCGATGATGATAATGATGATTCCATGAAACGACAAGGGGAACCCCACAAAACTTTCTTAGTGCCATCGACATGAGTGTAAGGGAACTTTCAAACCAATGGGACAAGCGACACGGGATGTTCACACTGTCACACTAGTGACACACACTTCCAGACTGTAAAATAGCATTCATTGCACATGAGGGTCCAAACAGCAAACGACACGTTCATATGGCATATTTGCGTGCTACTTGTTACTTCGGTCGAAAAGCTCCTTAAAGGAAGGGTGTTCAGACCGAAGCGACGCGCTACAGGGGGAGTTCCCAACGGGAAGTGACAAGCGACATGGTGCCTTCAGTCTATTGGCAAGCGTTCGCTGCTAATTGTACGAACAACAGATAGGTGACACGAGAAACCGCGCATTACAACAACAGATCTAGGCGACACGATCAGTCACACTTGTCGTTTTGTCGCTTGTGCGTCGCTCAAACTGGGCCATTTCCTCAATAGCTTGCAACATGTTGCCGTGGTTTGTTGTTCGCGCATGCGCGATGCAATGAGGGTTTTCCTTAGGGAGATTGCGCACCAAAGCAACAAGGGGCACGCGACACTTATCGCTTGAGGATTTCACCAACCGAACGCTGGCCTGTGCTTCCCGTCATGCCGCTACGATGTGAAATGTTGCTCTTGATTGGCTCGTTTCCAAGCAGCATGTGTCGCTTCGGTGTGAAAGTTGCCTTGGACCGAAGGACCCTTGTCGCTTTGGTGTGAAACCTCGTATCGTTTGTCGCGTGTCGGTTTGGTGTAAAATCTCCTTGAGGAAACGGTGCAGTCAGAGCTTGTGTCCCTACGGTTCGAAAGGCTGCATTGATTACGGACTGCTCGCTTCCAAGCGACACTTGTGGTTTGTCGCCTCGGTATGAAATATCTCTCAGGATACTATTTATATTCTAATAACATAGAAAAATAAAACTCTAGTACACAATCCAACACCTGACGTCCGGAATCACTTTGCGATGTTTCTTCTTGTGTTACGCATGCTATTTATTTAATAATTTTATTTTACTTTTCTTTCCAAATTAATGTCATTTCGTGACTGCAAATCACTCCACAAATATAACTGTTTCCATCAATTCACGTACCGCCTTTCAAGACAAACAAATCTACATAATATATTCCAAAAACTAACAAAGCCGCATTACTTTCATAAGAAAATTAGCACCGACATTGATCGCACTGCCATCTATGTTTCTCATCCGTCTGGGGAACCAGTTTCTTGGGTCGTTTTCCACACTACGTTATTCAAGGCGCTGTACTTTTGGTGTGAATTGACTATGACATGTTACTTTTTGTGGAGCTTATCCAAATCTGGTTTCGACTCTGAGAGGTAGAAAAGACAGTTGAATAACCTAAAAGTACACGATGAATACACACATGTGCATAACGATATACTTTCTTTTCCAGCAAAATGTTGCAGATGGGAAATTCCAAGCCATGGCCAGACGCCATGGAAGTGATCACGGGGCAAAGGGCCATGGACGCCAGCGCCCTCAGGGAGTACTTCCGCCCTCTGGAGGAGTGGCTGACTGAGGACAATCGCAAGAATGGGGAATTCATCGGCTGGGAGGAGGAAGGTAGGTACTGCAGAAACAGAAGTTCAAGTGGTAGTTCACACCACACTCTGTATACATGAAATTGCCTGTTATAAATCTGAAAAACATTGATAAATATTGTAACATGAATTAGTGTATATGATGTTTGGATGGAAAGTCAGCATAAATATATAACCTTATCTGCTAAAGTTTAGCAGTGCAATTGCATGTGAAGCTACTTGTTTATGTTCATTTTAAGTTTGCATAGTGTTTAGTTTTTTGTGTCATGTTTGCATGCATAGTTTACTGTTTTTTAGTGATATGTATTATAATTCTGCTGATAACATTAAATCTGGTAAGATATATTCTCAATCCTTTATAATTAGTTTCCATTTTTAAAGTTTCGTCAACCGAAATTTCTTCGACACTTTAGTTCAAAACAACGTACAGGAACATTTAGAAACTAGAAATTGTTTTGTTCAATCTGAAGCTCGAACAGGAGCAGAAATAGCATACACCTATAGCTTCAACGCCAAGTGCTTTCTGTTAGGGAGAAAAATGCACGTTGAACCACACGAGCTGTACACAAGAATTTAAAAACTAGTTCTCCATTTCCAATTTATAGAGAAAGATAAAGCCCCCTTCCTCTCCTCTGTCTCCTCATCAACAAGTTTCTAGGTTTCCGGGTTTGTCCAGCGTTGATGGGCAAGAATCAGAATTCCTGATTAATGCTTCCTTCTCGGAATGGGTAAATTAACATTTAGTATGAAGTATGAGTTGTTACATAGGTTCCTGAACGTGTAATAAAGGGACAAATCACCATATGGGTAATTCATTCTAGAATATCAGCAGATTTATAAATTTTCGCTTATTTCTTATTACTGAAGTTCTATTTTTTAAAGTTTCAGAAAACTCCTCCCCAGAAACCACAACTACAGAGACCTCTACTGAAATCTGAAGCAGGAGGTAGAGAATGGGACAGAGAGCTGGAAAGTGCAAGCGACAAGAGCTGCTGAAGTATTGTGAAGTTGTATGCAATTTAGTGTTAAATAAAAATATTTAACATTAAATACTTTTGTTATTTAACACTTAGTTAACTACCATGTAGTACCAATAAAAGCGTGGAGCTTTAAGTATAATATACCCAGGGAAGTTTGTTATAGCATTTCCAATTCCACTAAGAACTGTAGGAACAAATTCTCACCTCTCAAATATAAGAAAAATGAATTCTCTTCGTTGTGGAGATCTGCAGGATGAGAAGGAAAACTTCATGGAAATCTTCAGCAAGTAAAATCTCTTTTCCTGTTTTATTGTCAACTTCAGTTTAAAAAAAATCAAAAGTAATGGATCGTTATGTGGATTTGCAAGAAACAACAGATTGGAACCATAAGGGAAACAGGGGAGGGAATTTTGAACAATAAAATATAGAAATAACCATAAACCAAGTTTGCTTTGTAGCCAAAATTAACTACAAAGAAGAAGAATAAGGGGATGATTGAGTTTGAATTGTTCTCGGTACTTCAGTCTTTGTGGCTTCTTTCACCCATTAGCTACATAATTCAGAGAAAACCATTTACTTGAAATCCTTACATATAGCTAGTAGTAGAAACAGGGTGCAAAAAATTCGCCCGACTGAAGTTAAAAGTGCAGGGTGTAAAATGGACTTGCACATAAGTCGCATGCATGCACTAAAACATATCATACACCAGAGGCGTGGTGTGACATTCTCGAAACTGTAAGCAATCTTAGTAATGGTCCCATCATTGAGAAGTACCTGCTCAGCCACTTCAGCTACCGTAACTAGTCCAAAAATGATTAATTTCACAAGAGCCCACATGAGAGGTACAACAGTGTCGATCATTATCCATGTGTACCTGAAAATAGAGTAAAAATAGAAAGAAAATAGACTGCAAATCTGTCGCGTGTACTCCTTTTTCAATCATCTGACTTCGAATCACATAAGAAGAATGACAAGTTTTATACTACGTGTATGTAGAATTTTTCAGTTTGGTTATTCACTGCATCCTTCATTACAGCCAGTTTCACAAATAACTTTATACTCTTGCCACGAACTTTATTACTGTAAAGAACAGTAAACGTACTTAAACCATTCGAACATTTCTTACACTAAATGATTTTGCCATCAACAAGTCTTCAATCCACAATTACAGTTATTGCTAAGTTCATAATGACGTTCCTGCGGATATATCGAAGTATTGAACACAGCACTAAAAGCTCACAGCATAATTATTCTTCCAGTTGCTTACACGGCAGGTTACAATCACATACTGCGACCTGGCGCTGGCTAGAATAAAGCAATGGCCGCTATCTTGCCAGAGCGGCAAGTGCGTTGCCTACATGTCAATTACCGCAGCAATAAAGCTAGAAATCAATAACTTTTGAATATGTTAAATTTCAACCTGTAAAGCCCGAACGATCAAAGAACATACCCCAGGCCCGTAGTCAGGCACTGCCGTCAGCCTCCTTGACATTAGGTCATTAGGTAAAACTATTTTTTGTATAATTTGTTTGGAGTGAAAAGTGAAAATGCAGACAGCAGCTATTACATTCATTCATCTTGTTTATAAGCCGAAGTCTAGGTAGAAGATTCTCTAGACTTTAGAAAGTTATTCTTTGAGGAAACTTCTTTATCTGTACCTTCTCTGCCCCTTCCACATCTGCGTCGAAGGTCAACAGCTCCAAATTTTGGGGAACGAAGGGGGATTTTATTGTTTCGGGCAGGGGTGGGATGTACTGTAGGCACTATGGTTGAATATTGTGTATTTTTTCTTGTGTGATATACATATCTGCATCATCAAAAGTAGTATGGAGTGTGTAGTAAGGGATGATGTCAGTAGAAGTCAATTAACACTTCAAGAGATGTTTTAGAAGATATAGAAAAAAAACTGTAGTATTTGCATGATATTTCTAAATTTTATATTTTACATTAACTTGATGACCCTTCCTCCCCCCCACCTTAATTTAATACTGTTAAACTTTCGAAAATGGACTTGGTCTACAAAGCCCCCTCCTCTGATAACGCGTGAGCCCCCCTGGATATCAATTATAGCTACTTTCTGACATACCCAGACTTTCGTCTCCAAATGTAGAAGTTCCCAAGTCCAAAGTGCGGTGTTGCCACACGCCTGATTTTTGTCCAGTCGTAAATGACACCTTCTGCTGTCCACATGCACCCTTCACTGGAAGTTCAGGAAGAGGCAGGGAATGGAAGACCCATTCATTTCCTAACTTGGACGGTCGTTAGGCTTAACGGTGCCTTGGACCCCAAACTGTTGCTCCAAGGCATAAGTTTTGCAATATAGCACAAGAATTCCCCGTCACCATGGCAACTGGTCCAACCTGATTGGTTCAGGGATTCATGTGATCCTCCCTATCTTCCGACGCAAAAGGCAAAAATAGAATTTCAAGTTTGTACTTTGATCGTATGGCCTTTACTGTATAATGTTTTGTTTGTAAGCATTCACGCCCTTGTCATACACAGTGTACTAGTCTTGTCTTCCTAAGAAAAGTGAAACTGTGACGATGGCGATAAGATACGAAGTCCAACAGTCGCATAAATATTGTTTTATAGCATGAAGCTTATTATAGAAATTGAATAGCCTACATAACCTCTGTGGCATATTTGCTCCCATCGCAAGTAACCGCACAATCAGCAAACAATACATATTCCAACAAACGGCAAGTGTTGCGATGTGACACTTCTATTCCTCTACTGGAGGTAGGTTCAACCAATGACCAAATACCGGAAGGCTGCCGTCACGATGATCATGTTTATTTCCTTAGTTTTGAGCACTGGAGTAACGAAGTTTACGGTGGATTCGAACAGCTTATCCAGACGCTCGTATCAAGATAGACCCACCGAACGTGCAGGTGTTGCGAACGAGGATGGCACGAAAATGAACCTTGCTTGGATAGAGGGTGATATTGTCAGCCAGCGCTCCTCGGGGCAAAGGATTGCCGCTGTGGTCGACAAACACAAACACGGAAACTTGAGTGAGGACACCTTATGGTCGATCCTTGCACGTTACGGAAACTTGACACCCGCACGTGGGATATCAAAAACAGAGTTGCAGGGAAATACCGTTCTTGAACGGAAAGTGATGAAACCAGCAGATGACAACGAGAAAGAACGCAGCGGTGAAGCCTCAGTACCTCTTCTTTCAGGTTTGTTGACCAGGATGAACAAAGGAACTAGGATAAGACGACCAATAAACGTGGAGCAAACGGAAGCGCAGCAGAAAGTCGAAGCTGAAGGGTTGAAGATAAGGAAATTCGATGATTTGCGCAGAAGGATGTGGCGGAAGCGGTGTAGAAGAATAGGTGATGTAAAGTCTAGTCAGACGTGCCGTAAGAGATTGATGGCTGCTGCGAGGAAACAAAATCGAACCTTCTCACCATGGGAACCAAGCGACAAAGCTTGGGTAACAGAACAAAGTAACACTGACATGCAAACTACAAGTTACATGAAAGGATATAAAGAGCTAAAAATATACTTCTCACAAGAAAGATTGCCGAGCAGATTAGCACGAAGAGTGAAGCGAAGAGAAGAATATCGAACGGCTGCGAAAGAGAACAGTTTCCACTTAAGAAGAATTAGGAACGATGAAGAGACGAAGAAAGATTTACTGGAACGAGGTCGACAGTTAAGTGTCAGCAAATCGGAAGTTATAAGCAACACAATTACCGCAGATTTGCCAAATGCCGAAATGACTCTCATTAAAATCATGGAAAAAGCGATCGTGGCGCCAGCTGCCTGTCCTCCCACAGACGACCATCGAAAGGACATAGAGGACATCGCGAGAAGCGAATGTAAAGAAGGCAGAAGAAAAGTAGATGCCGAAGGAGCAACACATTACTTCGGGAACGAAGTCAATGCCTATGCAGCGACAAGTGTCCGGCGATTGAGGAACAGAACTAATAGCGTCGCAGATAATTCTGAAGTGCCCAAACATACGACGATGAAGAAGGAGAAGGAAAAGTTTGCCAAAATCGAGAAGCTAGCGGTTTCGACTCTGGAGGACAAGAAGTGGGAGACCAATAGGAGAGCGAGAATCTTGTTGAAAGAAGTTGACAAGGAGCTCTCAAAGGCGCATTACATGAATACGGTCGCTCAGTGGGAATACGAGACTAACATAACGGAAGAAAATAAACGGCGAGCGGTAAGTTCACCCATTCTACAGAGTTCAAATGCTCTGTATGCCTAGACTAGAGACGAGCTAAGTGGCATCACATTTAGGCAGAATCGTATGCTACTTTGGTATCCTCTGGCTCGTGAGAAACGGGATTGTATGTTTACCAATGAAGTAAGCATACCGAAGTACAAAAAGGTGACGATGTAGAAGACTTCTTGTTGCCGGATGGTGCCGTGCCTTGTTTGAAAGATCGACCACTGAGGATCTGTTATGAGGAAATGAAGGTGAAGCTGTAAGAGTTAGAAAGTATTCCAAATCATTTCGTTTACCTCAACAATTTCCATTTAAGCCGACCCCCGTGGTCGAGTGGTTATCACAGAGCGTTATGACGCCAGGTGTCTCGGGTTCGAATCCGACCCGGTTATGGAAGTTCTTTTTGATTATCTCTTCATCAATCCCATCACATCATCACTCACCCTGATCTTCGCGACTTGCCAAAAGTGGCAGAATAGCCAAGTTAAGTAAACCAAATCAATCAAGTAATTCCATTATTTGAATCATTGTTACTGATCACTTAGTTTAGTGATTCCCATTTCTGATTGCCAATTCTCGCAGGTGGAGGCCGCCCAACGCCTGGCAGACACCGAGAAGGCCATCTGGATCAAAATCATCCCCCTCAGAGGGCTGAACTGCAGGGACGCCACCGTCAGACGACAACTGAAACTCCTTTTCGTTCTCGGGATGGCCATGCTGCCGCCCAAAATGAACAGAATGGTAAGTGGACGCTTCTTAAATTCATGGGCAGTGCTGCGGTTGCATTGAAACAGAGTATCATTCCCCTCAAACGGAATTCGTTTCTTCCCATAACCTTGTCCTTTGTGGAAATACTTCCAAAGTATTTTTTTTCTTTTCTTCTCTTTCTTTGAAGGGTCAAAACTATTGTTACAAGAAAACACGAACATGATACTATATACACAAGATAAGATGCTACTCAGTGAAATTCTTCTCCGTCCCTTCCTAAATACAAAACAATTCAACGCGCCTCCCCGATGGCACAGTGGTAGCGTCGTCGCCTTGTAATCAAGGGGTCCCGGGTTCGATATCCGGTGGAGTAGTTCGGATTACACTTTAAACTGTAGGTCCAGAAATGTGAGAATTCGCCGGCCCCCGTGGCGGAGTGGTTATCACATCGCGCTACAACGTTAGGGGTCCCGGGTTCGAATCGCGGCCTGGGCATGGATGTTTGTGAGTGTTCATGTCATCACTCATCTCCATCTTCGCAAATTAGCCAAAAGTTGCACAAAAAGCGAAGTAAAATAAAGCAATTGAATCAATCAAAATATGAGAATTCGTCCGAAGATCAATTTCCATCGGGGAGTGGCAATCCCATGGCCTCCTGAACTCTTTAAATTTTATGACAATTATTACCAACAGGCACGATTACTGGATATACATAGAAAATGAACGAAATGATCAGGTGATAACCTACAGAATATCGGGCGTGGATGTCTGTAGCACTTTACGGTCACCAGAAGACTTTCTTTTCTACAATTCAAGAGAAGAAAAGAAAAGGCCAAGATTTCTCATTAGAAGTAACTTCAGCAAGTAGTATAACACACAGAAGATATAGTAGAAGTACATATATAATAATAGATATATGTATATGTACAATAGGGTAGGAATTAAATAGAGACCTATTTCTTTCCTAATCAGTTCCAGAATTTGGTGACTGACATGCAGATGACTTACAGTACAGCGGAGGTCTGTGACATGGAGGAAAAGGACTGCGATATTGACCTCAATGGTAAGTGAAGGTTTATATGAGTTCTAATGCCTCTCTAAATAGAAAGGTTGTAAGTTTGTTTCTAAATAAATATAATTATATGACTGTTCAAGACCGTTAATTTTCGCTGCCACCGTGAAAAATGGCCATAACTGTTTTTAAAGTATTAACAATCACATAGTTAACCAAATCAATGTACTTTTAATTACTCATTTCATAAAAGTATATTTATGGTGCAAGGAACTGCAATTTATAATTGTTATCTATTTTTATGCATGATAAAGTATTAAAATTTAATAAAAAAGAACGTTGCGTCCCATTTTTGTAAATTAACAGGCAGACATGAATTTTAACGGTAGAATATTGAAAATTTTAAGGTACCTTGCCACAATAGGACAAGCTTATTTATCTTTTGAGGTGTAAGGGGTGGCCATTTCTCAATACACCAATGTTGCAAGCCAACGAGGCTCTGACGTGTGGACCTACGGCCAGTAGAATCATGTGTGTTGTCCTATGTTTCGTCTTTATTATATGTGCTGAGTTCCCCTTTACAGCCTCAGCTTTTAATTAGGTAAGAATATTCTAGTCCTCAGACACATGTGTTTATTTTAGTTATGGTAAGGGGCTGAGACCCGTATAATGTGACGAGTGCAAAATAGCCTAAGTGCTGGAGCACCCACAATTTTAATTTCAATCAATCAATATATTAATTCTTTATCTTTTAATTAAGATGTGTAGGAGGTAGTCTTTTTTAATAAAGTAAATTATACTTAATTTAACGAAGCACTTCTTACCAAACGAAAAACATTCTAAGTTATCTTCGACTTATCCATTTTGTGCTATTTGTTATTTTAATTGTTGTATCTTCATTGTTGATTATATAGGCGTGAAATAAAGTTTTCACCTGTGCAGGCAAGTAAGCACAGACAGGCAGAGTGGCTAAAGCCTAGACAGAATGGCTTCCTCCTGGCAGGGATTTCCTAACGGTCTGCCAGTTCCAGCATTGCAAGCAGATGTAACTTATCTCTAATCTTCCCTTAGATCTGACGGAGATCTTCAGGCAGTCGAGGAACGCCGCCACGCTGCAGCACTACTGGCAGGAGTGGAGCAGAGCCACGGGGGAAAAGATGAGGGACGGCTACGAAGAGTACGTGGAGCTGCTCAACATCGGAGCCCGCTTGAATAGTTAGTAGAACCTCGAATTGTGTGAACATGGCAGCGCGCAGAGATATTTTAGCCCCCACCCCCCAAACCAGACACTTTGCGATCCTTCGATATCTCCTTCTAATGCCATGGTTTGCAATATTTACGTACATCCTAAAAATTTAAAATGATGAAACAAAAAACGCATTGAAAAATAATATATTTAAGGATTCGTAGTCTGATTTTTTTATTTTAAAAAAGTTTAGCATATTTCAGAAAATTTCAGTTATATCTTACTGCTTAAAGAACATCTATAAAAACGTACCATTACTGCTACTTTGGGAAACATATAATTCCAGCAGTGTGCTGCCAGAATATAAGGGATCCTATGAAAAGAAACATTTCGGGGTAAGTTGAGAAAGTAAGTTAGCATGATGTAAAATATTGTATCTATAAAGGGTACGTCATGTACAGAGTTAATGGTGACATCTATTTCCACGTGCTGACCCCGCAAAGGAAATGGGTCACTTCATCACTTGAAGATCTTCAATGGGAACAAGAGTCCATTAACACCTGACCTCTGCGAGATGTAAATTTCTCCGTCGCATATTCTGTTGGCATCAAAGAAAAACTTTAAATGGCGCCCTAGGCATCAGCCCCCCTAACCTACCCCTCGCTACGGGCCTGGTCCGCATGATATTTCCTAAGGGGAGGAGGACGGAGTCGAAATCGAAAAGTTGATTTCCTTAAATGTAATATACGTGTTATCGTGACATCTTAAGGAAATAGGAGAAAACACTGTAAGAATAAGAGATATGAATAAGACACACATGCACACACTCAGTCATAGAGAAAAGGGGAGAAGAAAGATACATACAAAAGTGAGAGAATCAAAGAGGGAGAATGAAACAGGATTTACAATATAGAGATGGAGAGATAAGAAAAATGAAGTAGTAAGAGACACAAAAGCGAAATTAAGATGGGGTGAGACGTAACTAATATTGAAATCTCATCCAGTGATTTCTAATTACGGTCACAGAACTAAGTAAAATAAAAATACATAAACCATGTTAGTAATGTCCATTCCAGTAGCAGAAACGTTTGCACTCTTAACACAGAATTTTAAGATAAATATTCAATATCCAACTGATCAGGGGATTCAGCACTGTAATCAACACTTAGCTCAGTAACAAAATAATTAAATAATCCTTTTAGAAAATGCAAAACACTTTTTTAAACAAGTGGTTCCCCAATACAATTTTACACACAGAATTTTATTTGTTTTATCAACAAGAATTATGAGCAAAAATAAGAAAACGCATATAATGCTCAATTGGCAGTTTCAGCCCATCATTGTTTTTCTCATTGCGAAGCAGTTTTCATTTGGAAATCAGAGTACATATAAACTCAACATTATTATTATTATTCGGGATTGAGCACATCTCAAGGGGTGAGAATAAAGAAGAAAAGGCTACAGAAAACATAGTAAAAAAAGGTAAAAATCAAGAAGAAAGGGAGTAAGCACGAATAAAGAAACACAAGGACTCAGAAAAAGCAGGCCGAAAGACAAAAGGAAATATTACATAAAGAAGAAGGGGAGATTAACTTGGGTGGCAAGTCGACTTGAAGCGCTCGCAGACAGCATCTTCTCGATCCTTACTATATATTATCTGCAATTCTTATAGATTAACATTGCATTTTTCTTCTTCCGAGATTTCACAGATGCTGTGGACCATTGGCTGAAGCCCTACGAGACTGATAATTTCCCCCGGATGCTGAGGAAGATGTGGCTGAACCTTCGTCCTCTGTACCTGGAGCTCCACGCTTACGTCAGGCGACGACTGAGGGACTTCTATGGCGAGGAGACAATTTCCGCGCGCGGTTCGATCCCCGTTCATTTGCTAGGTACGCATAAATATTTCACTTGCGTATAAGCAGCAGCTTCTGAAGTTGAACATGGTTTGCCGAGTTTGACAATATTTTATATACAGAGTGATCACATGTGCTTGGTATCTAAATGCTGGTGCCATAGGTTTTACTGCGATGGCATGTGAAAGGATAAGTGTCCATGGCTATTACCATTCGTTATCTGTTACAAAGAACCCAAGTTCAGAACGAGAACAAAACTAAACCAACAATTAAATAATTGAGAATTGTTGAAAATTCACATATACCCAGCCCATTTATTGCAAGTGAATATACTTAAAAAACTAGGTCTTAAAAAAAAGAACCCATCCTTCGTTACAAGGTTCAAAGCACAGAACATTTTCACAGGAGAGTTATTGCTTGATTACAGTCATTTGAAGTGAACATTTTGTGATGGAAGACACCTTTATTTCTGATATACGTTACTTAAAATCGCTTTTCGCATCTCGAGGTTTAATCATATGAGGATGATTGGACGAAATTGGTAAGCCGGCTCGTTAAGTGGTCAACGTTCGACCTCGCAACCGAAGTTTCATGTTCTAGCCTCGACCACATTTCCGTGAGTGTCCCTTCATCGATTTTATCACATCGTCGCGAGTATTCGAAAAGCGGCAGAAAAGCGTCGCTAAACAACAAAAATACAAATACGAAATTGATGAAGAGACAAAAAAACAAAGGAACATCTATGAATCGCGCCGTGAATCTCTGGTAGTAAAAGATTGTGAGTCGGTCATCCATGTCTTCTAATGTGTCCACAAGCTTACAATTCTTACAAGAATCTTAAAAGTCATGTACGAGGGTAAGTCAATAAGTAGTTCACAAACGTTTATGTAAAAAAATCTAGATGAGATACTGCCTTGAAAACCCCGTACACTTCTAGAGCACGGTCGCCATGTTTAAACTGAGCTGGCAATGCGTGTGTATGCAATATAGCGACTGCTAACTAAATATTATCACCGTGGATTATGCTGCCACCTAATGGCACCTTTAGAAACTACTCACTAGTATTTTCAACTATTCAATATCAGTTTGTGACCTATTTACGAACTTCCCCTCCTGCAAATAGCAAATTTTTATAACGCTCATTGCATCTAAGGTCTCAATTTTTCGAGAAAGGACAGTGGTTATCTCTCTCGCAGTCCTGGAATCGATCCCGCTGAGGCTTCCAAACTTCAGTCGTTGACAAAGCGTCAGTGGAACAAATCTTGTAAAGAAATAACGGAATCCTGTCCAGGAAACTACGTAGATAAGAGCGGCGATGAAATTATGCGCTGACCACGCGTAGCCCAATGGAAACTGGCAGTCCTTTGACCTCGGAGGGCTATTCTGCTACGGCGTTTAGTTTAATACACATAAGACCAAATATGACACGCGCGCACTACTTCTCCTTTGTTTTCTAGGTGACCTTTGGGGACAAGAATGGACCAATATATACTCGTGGACAGCCCCGTATCCCAGCAAGGTTTTCCTCAACATGACCCATTGCATGAAGCAGCAGGTAAGTGAATACGAGAGTACACTCACCGGCAATAACATTTAGACACCTATCTCCTGGCATGATAGCTTCCCTGCAATGCTTACGTGCTGCATAACGACGATGACCGAACCTCATGACCAGGCCCATTTCAGGTGGGGCTCATCCCTTATCAGCAGCCGCCATCTAAAGGCGAAAAAGTTGAGGGGTAGAAGCCCTGAAAATGAATTTCTCAGTATATTACAACTTATTATGCAAGATGTTTAATCCTACTAACGAAGTAAAATTAATTACCACTACACACTATTTGAAATAGATATTTGTAGGATTTCGATTGGGGCCTCATCCCCCCAAGCCGACCCGCTGGCAACATTCCTGAATATGGCAGTGGCGAAAACAAAGCACGCACGGTCAATCATTTCTGCGGCGTGACTTTCATGACTTAAATCAAGAAAAAGCAAAATTACGGTGACAGGTCTGTTACCATCAGATAAAAAGTTACCACATTTTGTTTGAGAAATCATATTCTGAATGTTGGTCAAACATATTACTTAGTGAAACCTAGAGAAATTGGGCAAGTAATGCGTTTTATATGAAAATATGATTGTATCAAAATATGTAGTAAGACATTCTTGTACTTGTATATCATTCAGAACAGTATCATTTGCTGACATTTGCAATTTCTACTAGGCCACAAAGAAAGAAAAACGTAATTACAAAATCAGGTTCCTTAATAGCTCAGCATTTAAATATCAGCAATTAATTAATTAACCCAAGATGTGTTACGTGCGGGAACACCTAGTCAGCGAAGTCGCCCTCAAAATTCTTTACAACGCACCTATATTATGGAATATGTACAGTCACCAGCATTAAAATGGGACATCTAGATCTTCAAATACGTAGCCTACTAACGTTCCTGCAGGGTGTTGCGTGTTGTATAACTCTGCGACTATAAGTGGATTTTAATAGCAAATTTTTAATGACAAGTTCTGCCACCGCCGTGGAGTTAGGCAACACACATAACGCCTTGCAGGAAAGCGAGTATTTCAGATCTAGATGTTCCGTTTTTATTGTTGGTGACTACATCAGTAAGTAAGCAGAGTTATGTCACAGTATACTTCCTTGCCACATAGGATAGAAGATAATGTTCAGCAGAGGGTTTCTCTAGACTGAGACCAGGAGGATTAAACAATTTCAAATATTGAAATATGGGACAAGAACCTGTCCCGAGGACTTCCGTTGGGACAACAGGACGCCTTAACGAAAGACTGTAATCCAAATACATGGGATCATCTGTGCTTACTCAGTGCACGGTTATAAAGGACAAAACTATTTCTTCCCAGTAAGGTTAAACACGTCTCGTTTCACAATAACGTATCTTCTAAAAATTAAATTCGAAAAGTTCTGAAATCAAATTATCTTTAAAATATGTTAACGCAGTTTAACTTTTTCCTCTTTCACCTGTATGCTACAGCTCTTGCCATGCACTCCCTCTCTCTCTAGCCTTTTTAAACCCGAAAGTTTATGGCTGCAGCAACACAGGCCTTCCACCTGTCCCTATCCTGAGCAAGATCTATATACTTTTTTCCATACCCACTGATTTCCTTTAGGTCCATCTCAACGTTATCCCTCCATCTTCGTCTTGGACTTCCTACAGGTCTCTTACCATCAGGTTTCCCAACAAGAAGCCTGTAAACTCCTCTTTCCTCTCCCATTGGCGCCACATGGCCTGCCCACCTAAGTCTTCTTGATTTAATCATTCTAATAATATCTGGACATGAATACAAATTATGTAGTTCTAAATTATGTAACCTTCTCCATTCACATGTCTCCTCATCCCTTTTAGTTCCAAATATTTTGCTAAGGATTTTATTTTCAAATACTCTCAATTTATGTTCCTCTTTCAATGTAAGGGACCAAGTTTCGCATCCATATAATAATACAATATGCCATACACACGCCGTTGAATTTAGAAAGAAAAAACACACTTTTAAAAGCTTGTGTCTAATTTAATGTTACCTTCGCATCAGGACTACACAGTTGAAAAAATGTTGAAGCTCGCCGAAGACTTTTTCGTCTCTCTTGGACTGAAGCAAGTGCCGCATACGTTTTGGAACAATTCGATATTCAAGAAACCAAACGACAGGGACATGGTGTGCCATGCGTCGGCGTGGGACTTCAACAACAAGCAAGATTTCAGGTACGTGGACATTCCCAAATCATTCTCCCAAACGGGGTGTGAAATCTTGGCCTCAAAAAGTCCCCAACCCAAAATTTCCGGGGGGGGGGAGTTTTTGTTATAACAAAAGATAAGCGAGTAGTTTGGACTTCAACCTTTACTAAAGATGACATTGAAACTACCTCTTTCAAGATATCATTAACAGATGTACACCAATAGCAATATATGCACAGTAGAATACAAGATAAATACACGAAATCTAATTGTTTTATATGTATAGAAAGAATACTAAATATAAACTATTTTATTTCAACTATTACATAATGAATGTATTCCTACTATTTTGTAATTTATTGACATCTTTAACCAGTTAGTAGAGGAATTAGTTTGCTACTTTTAAGTATATATTCATATATAACAAATTAATTCCTTTATATATATTCAATAATAACGTATTTTCAATTATTTAGTAATTTACTTTTATATACTGCTGGACAAAGAAAACCGGACACTTTAATATTAGACATCTGAATTGCAATTACTTATGAATTACGCTCTCAGTTTGGTAGTTTTCTGTAACTTTCGTTTTTGTTCTAATTTAACTTATTAATGTATGTAGAACATCCTCAAAGTTTGTTTTCTGTTGAATATATTTCCAATAACTTAGTTAGCCTTCGAATCAGAATGTATGCGTTACCACAAAAAATGCAAGTGTCCGTTTTTTTTTGTCCAGCAGTGTATTTAATAACATTATAAATAAGCATATGATATATCTGCGCGCGTGTGTGTAGATTAAGATCTTTGTCTCCCAACCAATCTTCAATGATTTCACACCCTCCTCCCAATACCGTAAAAGCGGGGACAAGTCAAGGAAACGCATGTTCCTTTTGGAATGGTAATTGTATCGCGTTACTTTTTAGTAGCATTCCCAACTCTGATGCATGTTTAAGCTGCAGTAATACACACACACGCATTCCATACCATTGCCTCGAAATGTCAACGCTACAGCCCTCTACTTTATGTCAATTCGGTCAGGATTGCATTCAGCTTTGATCCACGTCATTGTATCTTACTGTTCATGTCCTTCACAGGCAAAGCACGTTGTTTTGGGCGACATAGATCAGGCCCGTAGCGAGGGGTGTTACTCAACTCTTGTATCTATTGGAGATTTTTGAGTGATGAAGTGATCCGTAGATACTTCCTTTGGGAGATCATCACGTGCAAATAGATGTCATCATTCAACTCGATACCATTATTATTCGTAACTCTTTTTTTTATTTGTAGGCTTATATTCTGGTAACACGCTCCTGATATTTCTGTTTCCCAAAGTAGTAATAATAGTACATTTTTAAAATTGTTCTTAAGACACTAAGACATAACTGAAATATTCTTAAATATACTAAACAGTTTTTAAGTCAGAAATGCAATCTAGGAATATATTATTTGTAACGAATTTTTCTTTGTTTCTTCATTTCAAAATTTGTAAGATGTAAATATCACAAACCATGGTTTAAGAAAATATCGAATATTACATGTTCGTTCTTGGTGGTGGGGAGAAGGGGGCGGGGTACCACTTTCCTGCCTAGGGCGCCAAAATATCAAGCTACGGGGCTGTCATAGATGATACTTGAGATACGTTTCATAACTATATGAATCACTTATATTTAGCTGTTATAACAGGATATCCAGTACCGGCATACATGTACGATGATGTTGAGGACGATCAAGAGAATGCTTTGAGAATCTGAGGGCAATCGAAAGTAATGGCCAGTCTTGAGGACGATGAAAATTAGTAGATGTCGCTGAAGGTTTGAGTAATCAAGGTCAGAAGATGGTGCAGAGGGTTAGAGAACCATGGCGAGTATAGTCTAGTTCTTAGACAATTAAGATTTGTGTTTACTATTGAGGATCTGAGAACTATACTCAAACTAACTCTCTAGCCTGGGCCTTCTTAAACCCGAATGTTTATGGCTGCAGCAACAGAAGCCTTCCATCTGTCCTATCCGGGGCAAGATCAATCCAATCTTTTCCATCCTTACCGATTTCCTTTAGGCCCATCTCAACGTTATCTCTCCATCTTCATCTTGGCCTTCCTACTGATCTCTTACCATCAGGTTTCCCAACAAGAATCCTGTAAACTCTTCTTTTCTCTCCCATTCGTGCATCACGACCTGCCCATCTAAGTCTTCTTGATATAATTATACTAATAACATCTGGACATGAATGCATATTATGCAGTTCTAAATTATGTAACCTTCTCCACTCGCCTGTATCCTCATCCCTTTTCGGTCTAAATATTTTTCTAAGGATTTTATTTTCAAATGCTCTAAATTTATGTTCCTCTATTAATGTAATAAGAAATGTAGGATCTGAGAACTCTGTAAAGGGCTGTTGGTGAGTCACTGAGAATGACAGACAGTGGAGATAGGATAGCTGCAGTGGCAGAAAGAGAGGAGGACAGCGGGAAGAGGAAGGGGAGTGGGTGGAGAAGATGGGAGAGGGGACAAGTAGTATTTATCTGTAATTTACACTGTGCCTGGTTTTCTTTACTTATGGTATATCATTTCAGAATCAAGATGTGCTGTAAGGTCAACATGCACGACCTCCTAGCTGTCCACCACGAAATGGGACACATCCAGTACTTCCTCCAGTATAAACATCAGCCCTTTGTGTTCAGAACTGGAGCTAATCCAGGTAAATTGGGTTTCTGATAAGCTTTTTTTTTCTGTTTTAAAGTTTGGGTCGGGAAGAATCAACCTTTGGGAGAGAGATAACAATCTCTTGAACATGCGCATGCCAGTTAATGCTGTATTCCATTCATACTGGAAAAAAGTAAGATATCCATTCTTCATGTCAAGTAATGCCTGAATCACACGAGGCTGGAAGTAGATGGTATCACCGCCAAGGACTGTTTGTGCCCTCGGGCGTTTAATATTCGCAATTTATTCGCATGTACTTATAACTAATTTGCACGGGTTTTAATTAATTCGCACGTACTTAGAATTCATTTGCAAGTATTTAGAATACTTTACATTTATGTATTTGCATGTTTATAACTTTTTATGAATATATATTTATTTATTTTATGAAAAATATGTATATAGCAGGTAATTAGAGGTACTAAACGGTATGCATATGTTTTTATATTCATTACTGCAAAGTATGTAATGTATGAAACTATAATAATTAATGTTTATAATATTGAAAATAAGTTTTCTATGGTTTATGAACCGCTATGAACGGTGGTAATGGGTGTAGGTACAGGTCCAATTACGATTGGGGACGGTCCCGGTACTCGAACCCGCGATATGTAATGTTATTAATTAGTACTATGCAGTAATTTCATCATGTTATGAAACACGATGGTGCAACACGCTAGACAGAATACTGTATCCGAATCTCGACTCCGCTCTGATGCCAGACAGACAAGGGGAACTCCGCGCAGGTAGACGAGAAAGGAATTTGGGGGAAGAGCGCTCAAGGTCAAATGACGTCACAACGTCAGAACAAAGGAAGAAGCTGATTCACCAATCAGAGAACGCGTCGGTAGATTTTCAGAACCGGTTTTTTCAAGGTTAACCAGTACGCAATAACAGGGGAAAGCTATGCAATACTGTAGGGCAGGGGAGGTATTCAACCAGACAACAAAGGATGTCTGAGAATGCGCAGCAAGGGTCAAATCTCTGAAGCTATGCGGTTTCCGCCGCCAATTAATATTCCGCTCAGGTTTGCCTCCAAGGCACAGGACGCTTTAGCGCAGGTTTTTTTTATCTGTACTATGAAGAAGGGAGAGCTATTAGGGACGGGGCCTACAGTTTTCACCATTTGCTTTTATCACGGGGTAACGAACCTAGGACCCTTTGATTATTGATTTAGGTAGTAAATGTATGTTACTGTGTGCTATTTAACTTAATTTTGAGTTTATTTTTTACCAAACTTTGACTTTATGTCAAACATTTTCACAGCTTATCCTTATTTTTACCAAAATAACACTATTTATACTATTCAGGCAACACTTTTATTAAATTTTGGACTCGCAAAGACATTTTTTTCAACTTTTAACTTATTATTTTACAACTTTAAGTTAATTTTTTACCAAAATAACACTATTTGTACTATTCAAGCAACATTTTTTATTAAATTTTGCACTCACAAAAAACATTTTTTCAATTTTTAACTTATTATGTTACAATTTTATGCCTATTTTTTACCAAAATAACACTATTTGTACTATTCAGGCAACATTTTTTATTAAATTTTGGACTCGCAAAGACATTTTTTTCAACTTTTAACTTATTATTTTACAACTTTATGTTAATTTTTACCAAAATAACACTATTTATACTATTCAGGCAACATTTTTTTATTAAATTTTGGATTCACAAAGACATTTTTTTCAACTTTAAATTAATATTTTACAATTTTATACCTATTTTTACCAAAATAACACTATTTATACTATTCAGGAAAGACTTTTAGATATATTTTCGACACACAAAGTGTGTTTTTTCAACTTCTATCTGTTTATTTCACAAGTTTATACCTATTTTTAACCTAAATAACACTATTTATACTATTAAGGAAAGACTTTTAGTTATATTTTCGACACACAAAGTGTGTGTTCTCAACTTCTATCTGTTTATTTCACAAGTTTAGGCTTATTATTACCAAAATAATACAATTCAATCTGTTCAGGAAAGACTTTTAGTCGCATTTTCGACACACAAAGTGTGTGTTCTCAACTTCTATCTGTTTATTAGGCTTATTAGTACTCAAATAACATTATTTATACTATTCAGGCAACATTTTTTATTAAATTTTGGACTCAGAAAGATATTTTTACAACTTTTTAACTTATTATTTTACAAGTTTATACCTATTTTTAACCTAAATAACACTATTTACACTATTCAGGAAAGACTTTTAGTTACATTTTCGACATACAAAGTGTGTGTTCTCAACTTTTATCTGTTTATTTCACAAGTTTATTCTAATATTTACTCAAATAACACGATTTGAACGTGTTTTTTATTACATTTTGGACACACACACACACATTACACACTTGCACAGACACACACACACATACACACACACACACACACTTACACACTTACACACACACACACACACACACACACACAGAGAGAGAGAGAGAGAGAGAGAGAGAGAGAGAGAGAGAGAGAGAGAGAGATTTTCCAAGTTTACAGGATTATTCTCTAGTTTACTCAAATAACACAATTTAGATGTGTTTTGAATTATATTTTGGATGCAAAAGTATATTTTGACAAGTTCTACCCTTTTATTTTACAAGTTTAGGATTTTTATTACTCAAATAACACAATTTAATCCAGTCAGGAAGGATTTGTTATTATATTTTGGATGCACAAAGAGATGTTTTCAACTTTTTTAATGATTTTTTGCAGGGTATGTATTAATTTGTATTTATTTTGTTTCGTATCATATATACATTTACAAATTTTTAATTTAGAGTTTAGTATTTATTTAATTTTTTTTTCAAAAACACTAAAGAAAAAGTACTTTTAGCTAAAATGTAAGCCACAGAATATATTATTATTATTATTATTATTATTATTAGGGTTTACTGATTTCCACTATGCTATTTTTGGTTCTGTATTTCTATATGTATTTATTTAGGTCAGGTTACGCCTGCTAAGTAGGAAAGTTTGTTTATTTTAGAGTTTGCTGAGTATTTTGTTACTTTTATACTAGGTAAAGTTTTCTAAATATATCAGGAAGGGCTCCATCCATATACTTTTGTTTTTGCTGTTTGGAGATGATGTGATCAGCATCACTCTCCATCTGCTTTTTATTTTATGTACCCAATATTATTTTGAGGCTTAGTGAATTCTAGAGCCTATTTATGCAGGAGAGAGGGCTTGAAATTTTTGATCTCGGATAACCCACAACTATTTGTCAGAGTATTTTAAAGGATATTTTATATTTATTATGTGCCACTAGAATGTCAAAGCTTGCTTAATTTTTATGTCTGTAACGCTGTTATTGTATTTCTAGCTAAGCCTTACTGGATAAAGTACACGAAATGTTTATCATTTCGACTATTTACCTTAATACGAGGCCAAATTTTTTAGTGTAACGAAAATTATGATGTGTCTATGAGGTCTGAAACCCCTTTACCGAGTGTCCATATTTGGACGCTTACCAACATTGTTTCTTTTCTTTTTTAAATATAACAATTTAACAATATAATTACAAGACGAAGTTCACACACGACTGACTATATGAACCATAGGTCCACTTGCTAAACTTTTTTACTATTCTAGAAGAATAATTTAGCCTTATAGCTTTTTTCAAGGTATTTTTGAAGTATAACTGGGTTTTTTGGTTGCATCAACACTTGGGTTATTTCCATTTGGTTTATTATACGAGGCTACAATCACTATATGTCTATGAGGACTAAAATCCTCTGATTGAAACTAAAACCTTAGGCTGTAACTAGGGACTTAGTATGTGTATAACGACAATTTATAGGACAACACGAACTTTACAAAGGATTGTAGGTGATGTAGGCCCACACGCCAGAGCTTTGTTAATCTGCAAGAAGCATTTACAGCTAATGCTATGAGGAAATGAGGTTGATTTTTTACTGTTTCAAAAGAATGCTATCTTTTTACACAACCAATATTTGCTTTTTCAAGTAACTACATGTACCAGAAGCACACATGCCAACTCTAACTAGACTTCGATTTATGTAAATTTATAAAGAACTATGATTGTGTATATTTTTGAGAATCCAACTATATCAGGATTTTTCTATGTAAGTATATTTTTATTGACTGGATTATTTAACAGATCAAACAGGAAGACTGCAAAATTCATTAAATGTAGGTCTATCGTATAGGTGGTTTCAGAGATATAAAAAAAAACAAATATAAGATTTCGCTTTTTTTTGCTTCTGAGGCTAATCGCGACGCTAAGGGTAAATGGCGAGGAAATGTAACGGAGGAGAAACACTCCCAAAAGTTATGGGCTGCATGTAAGTTAATACCACAGAGATATTACAGTAGGTGTAGGTTCTACCACCAGAACTTTTCTATCATAATAATAATGGTTATGCTGTACTGTTAGCTAAAGATGCTGATATTTGAGAAACTTAAAAGCTTATTTGCAAAATTTTAAGATAAATAATAATCTGTTAGACTGTAAACATATTTTATATCCATTCTGCGCAAGATCCGATGACAAAATTTAAAAATTGTAATCGCCCAGACAGGGACTCGAACCCTGGACAGATAGGTTAAAAGCCTAACGCTATACCAACTAAGCTATCTGGGCACAAGGTATTTTTTTCTTGAAAAGTTAGTTATGTTAAGAAATATATTGAAACATTTGAGAACACTTTTGATCTGGTTCGACAGAGAAGGAGACAACATTTCCAAATTTTTACAGACTGGGTGTATTTTTCCACTATAGAGGCCTTCACTATATGTAATTCGAAACGCTAAAGTTCAGCTAGCTTCCAAAATCCAAAATTGAGGTAAAGATTGTGTTTGGCGAGATTAACAAGTTACAATTATATCCAGTTACGGACAAATAAAGCTAAAACTCTCAGATTTACTGTACTAGCCAAGTTTTAGTAACATTTTCCTTCGCTATAGTACTAATACCAAAGAAATAGGTATATTTTATTTATAATTTGACAAAATGTACTAGTATTTAATTCACAAAGTTAGGTAAAAAAACAGTATTTTAAAAAAATATTGTTGCTGCCTTCAAATTTTATGTTATTTAGCCACTAACAACTGATTTACACTGTTTGACATCCTTTAAATAGCAAAAGAAGGAATTATTTGTTTAGTATTTTTACTTTATATTTATATTTATTTAAGAAAACAATTCTACAGTTTAACTTAATTTTAACAAATTGTTACTAATTTATATATCAAAGTTATGTTATTTAGAGTGTATGAAGGCGTATAAAGTTAATATTTGTACTTATCAGTTCAACTAACAATTATATTTTACACACAAAAGATAATGTTTACAGTTAAATTACTTGAATCAGAGAATAATATTTTACAGTAATTGATTCATTCACCACTAGTCAGTACTTTTATGCATCAGAAAGTTTTCTTAATTTTCTATTACGCATGCTATTTTGGGCTATTTTTAAAATGTATTTCTAGGGCAAACTGGTTTAATTTTCTGCTTATAATGCAAAGTTGACAGTTTTCGCACAATGCATTGTACATTTGTTATATTCTCTACTTACAATCCAAATATTATGCTTATTTAATGTATAACTAACTAACTCTCTAGCCTTCTTAAACCCGAATGTTCATGGGTGCAGCAACTCATGCCTTTCATCTGTCCCTGTCCTGAGCAAGATTTATATACTTCTTTCCTTCCCTACCAATTTCCTTTAGGTCCATCTCTATATTATCCCTTCATCTTTGTTTTGGTCTTCCTATTGGTCTTTTTACCATCAGGTTTCCCAACAAGAATCCTGTATACTCTTCTTTCCTCTCCCATTCGTACCACATGATCTACACACCTAAGTCTTCTTGATTTAATTATTCTAATAATATCTGGACATGAATACAAATTATGTACTTCTAAATTATGTAATCTTCTCCACTCATCTGCCTCCTCATCTGTTTTAGGCCCAAATATTTTCCTAAGGATCTTATTTTCAAATACTCTCAATTTATGTTCCTAGCTTATACTGTAGTTATTATATCTTTATCTATCAGCTTATTTTGAAATTAATATTATTAGGTATAGTCTTTGATTTATAACTATATTGCTTTTTTTTATCAATTTATCTAAGAGTACACACAGACAAACACATGTGTACACACTTTTATGTACATAGATATGCCTTTTTCAATATTTTAGTATGAAGATTGCACTTTAGCTATTCAAGCAAGGGTAGGAAAGGTAGGATTTCTGAGAATTTGATGCAGGATTTTGTTGTCCAAGTATAGATGAGAACTGAGCTGAGAGACTGTTTTGAACCTTTTCATGAGAGTTTGCATGTGAACTGTATTCAAATTGACCACTATTGACTGTGCATGCTTCTAAGTTTTGCTGTTATTTTACATCAAGTCTGTGAGACTACAGACAGTTTTCACTTTTCAAGTAGTTTTTATTGATTGTATTTGTATATGTTTTGGGAACTTATCAGTTTTATGTTATGAGGCAGTTTGTTGTAGAATATTTTTACCTGATTGCTTTGAGATATTGAGTGTCTGCTGTTTTACTTGTAATTATTTTCCTTCTTGTGTTTTGTATTTGACTATATTTTGTCCAAGTTCGTAGTATTTAGAATAATTGTTATTGACTTGTAGATGTAGGGAGTAATAATCCTTTGCAAGATGCCCTATACTTGTCTGAACATTATTCTTAGTGTTCACTTTTGAAGCCTTAGTATTCTGGTAGTATTATTAATGTAGAGGTAAATTAGGCTGAAATGTAGGCATTTTTCTGATACATTATACTCACTTAGTTGTTTCAGCAGGTAGAAGTTGCATGATGGTTTACTGCTGATGATGTTAATTTGCTCTTCTTATGTACTACGTATGATGTAGCTTACTTGAGTAATTGGAATTTTCTACTGAAAAAAGGATTGCTTGTCTATTTTATTCCTATGTTGTTGAGTTTGTCCATAAGCAAGCCATGTTTTTACTCTATCCTATGCCTTGGAAGAATCTAGATATATTGTGTTTGCAGTTTTATGTTTCTCTAAGGTTTCAGCTATGTAGTTTTTTAAACTGTGCTATGGGTGTGACTATTGATTTCTCTTTCTGGATGCCATGTTGGTTTCTGTGTATTCCTCTTGCTGCTTGAATTTGACTTAGGTTGTTTGCTCTCTTTTCTTAGATCTTTATATGTTTATTTGTTCAGTATTTTTTATTTTTTTGAATTTTAATTATTTTAATTTTACATTAACTAACATATTTTACTTTAACAACAAAATAATTTACTCTAGTAAAAAAAAACTTCTACTAACAAAAATGTACTATTATAACTTTTAATTTTAGAAAATTGTATTTTTAAAGCTTTAACTTTGAAAAATTGATGTTTAATTACTTTAATTTTACATTAACTTACAAATTTTACATTAACAACAAAATAATTTGCCCTAGTATAAAATCTTCTGCTAACAAAAATATACTATTATAACTTTTAATTTTAGAAAATTGTATTTTTAAAACTTTAACTTTGAAAAATTGAATTTTAACACACTTTGACTTTAACAATGTACTTTGATTTTTTTATGTAAAAGAATATTAAAAAATAAAAAATACTGAACAAATAAACATATAAAGATCTAAGAAAAGAGAGCAAACAACCTAAGTCAAATTCAAGCAGCAAGAGGAATACACAGAAACCAACATGGCATCCAGAAAGAGAAATCAATAGTCACACCCATAGCACAGTTTAAAAAACTACATAGCTGAAACCTTAGAGAAACATAAAACTGCAAACACAATATATCTAGATTCTTCCAAGGCATAGGATAGAGTAAAAACATGGCTTGCTTATGGACAAACTCAACAACATAGGAATAAAATAGACAAGCAATCCTTTTTTCAGTAGAAAATTCCAATTACTCAAGTAAGCTACATCATACGTAGTACATAAGAAGAGCAAATTAACATCATCAGCAGTAAACCATCATGCAACTTCTACCTGCTGAAACAACTAAGTGAGTATAATGTATCAGAAAAATGCCTACATTTCAGCCTAATTTACCTCTACATTAATAATACTACCAGAATACTAAGGCTTCAAAAGTGAACACTAAGAATAATGTTCAGACAAGTATAGGGCATCTTGCAAAGGATTATTACTCCCTACATCTACAAGTCAATAACAATTATTCTAAATACTACGAACTTGGACAAAATATAGTCAAATACAAAACACAAGAAGGAAAATAATTACAAGTAAAACAGCAGACACTCAATATCTCAAAGCAATCAGGTAAAAATATTCTACAACAAACTGCCTCATAACATAAAACTGATAAGTTCCCAAAACATATACAAATACAATCAATAAAAACTACTTGAAAAGTGAAAACTGTCTGTAGTCTCACAGACTTGATGTAAAATAACAGCAAAACTTAGAAGCATGCACAGTCAATAGTGGTCAATTTGAATACAGTTCACATGCAAACTCTCATGAAAAGGTTCAAAACAGTCTCTCAGCTCAGTTCTCATCTATACTTGGACAACAAAATCCTGCATCAAATTCTCAGAAATCCTACCTTTCCTACCCTTGCTTGAATAGCTAAAGTGCAATCTTCATACTAAAATATTGAAAAAGGCATATCTATGTACATAAAAGTGTGTACACATGTGTTTGTCTGTGTGTACTCTTAGATAAATTGATAAAAAAAAGCAATATAGTTATAAATCAAAGACTATACCTAATAATATTAATTTCAAAATAAGCTGATAGATAAAGATATAATAACTACAGTATAAGCTAGGAACATAAATTGAGAGTATTTGAAAATAAGATCCTTAGGAAAATATTTGGGCCTAAAACAGATGAGGAGGCAGATGAGTGGAGAAGATTACATAATTTAGAAGTACATAATTTGTATTCATGTCCAGATATTATTAGAATAATTAAATCAAGAAGACTTAGGTGTGTAGATCATGTGGTACGAATGGGAGAGGAAAGAAGAGTATACAGGATTCTTGTTGGGAAACCTGATGGTAAAAAGACCAATAGGAAGACCAAAACAAAGATGAAGGGATAATATAGAGATGGACCTAAAGGAAATTGGTAGGGAAGGAAAGAAGTATATAAATCTTGCTCAGGACAGGGACAGATGAAAGGCATGAGTTGCTGCACCCATGAACATTCGGGTTTAAGAAGGCTAGAGAGTTAGTTAGTTATACATTAAATAAGCATAATATTTGGATTGTAAGTAGAGAATATAACAAATGTACAATGCATTGTGCGAAAACTGTCAACTTTGCATTATAAGCAGAAAATTAAACCAGTTTGCCCTAGAAATACATTTTAAAAATAGCCCAAAATAGCATGCGTAATAGAAAATTAAGAAAACTTTCTGATGCATAAAAGTACTGACTAGTGGTGAATGAATCAATTACTGTAAAATATTATTCTCTGATTCAAGTAATTTAACTGTAAACATTATCTTTTGTGTGTAAAATATAATTGTTAGTTGAACTGATAAGTACAAATATTAACTTTATACGCCTTCATACACTCTAAATAACATAACTTTGATATATAAATTAGTAACAATTTGTTAAAATTAAGTTAAACTGTAGAATTGTTTTCTTAAATAAATATAAATATAAAGTAAAAATACTAAACAAATAATTCCTTCTTTTGCTATTTAAAGGATGTCAAACAGTGTAAATCAGTTGTTAGTGGCTAAATAACATAAAATTTGAAGGCAGCAACAATATTTTTTTAAAATACTGTTTTTTTACCTAACTTTGTGAATTAAATACTAGTACATTTTGTCAAATTATAAATAAAATATACCTATTTCTTTGGTATTAGTACTATAGCGAAGGAAAATGTTACTAAAACTTGGCTAGTACAGTAAATCTGAGAGTTTTAGCTTTATTTGTCCGTAACTGGATATAATTGTAACTTGTTAATCTCGCCAAACACAATCTTTACCTCAATTTTGGATTTTGGAAGCTAGCTGAACTTTAGCGTTTCGAATTACATATAGTGAAGGCCTCTATAGTGGAAAAATACACCCAGTCTGTAAAAATTTGGAAATGTTGTCTCCTTCTCTGTCGAACCAGATCAAAAGTGTTCTCAAATGTTTCAATATATTTCTTAACATAACTAACTTTTCAAGAAAAAAATACCTTGTGCCCAGATAGCTTAGTTGGTATAGCGTTAGGCTTTTAACCTATCTGTCCAGGGTTCGAGTCCCTGTCTGGGCGATTACAATTTTTAAATTTTGTCATCGGATCTTGCGCAGAATGGATATAAAATATGTTTACAGTCTAACAGATTATTATTTATCTTAAAATTTTGCAAATAAGCTTTTAAGTTTCTCAAATATCAGCATCTTTAGCTAACAGTACAGCATAACCATTATTATTATGATAGAAAAGTTCTGGTGGTAGAACCTACACCTACTGTAATATCTCTGTGGTATTAACTTACATGCAGCCCATAACTTTTGGGAGTGTTTCTCCTCCGTTACATTTCCTCGCCATTTACCCTTAGCGTCGCGATTAGCCTCAGAAGCAAAAAAAAGCGAAATCTTATATTTGTTTTTTTTTATATCTCTGAAACCACCTATACGATAGACCTACATTTAATGAATTTTGCAGTCTTCCTGTTTGATCTGTTAAATAATCCAGTCAATAAAAATATACTTACATAGAAAAATCCTGATATAGTTGGATTCTCAAAAATATACACAATCATAGTTCTTTATAAATTTACATAAATCGAAGTCTAGTTAGAGTTGGCATGTGTGCTTCTGGTACATGTAGTTACTTGAAAAAGCAAATATTGGTTGTGTAAAAAGATAGCATTCTTTTGAAACAGTAAAAAATCAACCTCATTTCCTCATAGCATTAGCTGTAAATGCTTCTTGCAGATTAACAAAGCTCTGGCGTGTGGGCCTACATCACCTACAATCCTTTGTAAAGTTCGTGTTGTCCTATAAATTGTCGTTATACACATACTAAGTCCCTAGTTACAGCCTAAGGTTTTAGTTTCAATCAGAGGATTTTAGTCCTCATAGACATATAGTGATTGTAGCCTCGTATAATAAACCAAATGGAAATAACCCAAGTGTTGATGCAACCAAAAAACCCAGTTATACTTCAAAAATACCTTGAAAAAAGCTATAAGGCTAAATTATTCTTCTAGAATAGTAAAAAAGTTTAGCAAGTGGACCTATGGTTCATATAGTCAGTCGTGTGTGAACTTCGTCTTGTAATTATATTGTTAAATTGTTATATTTAAAAAAGAAAAGAAACAATGTTGGTAAGCGTCCAAATATGGACACTCGGTAAAGGGGTTTCAGACCTCATAGACACATCATAATTTTCGTTACACTAAAAAATTTGGCCTCGTATTAAGGTAAATAGTCGAAATGATAAACATTTCGTGTACTTTATCCAGTAAGGCTTAGCTAGAAATACAATAACAGCGTTACAGACATAAAAATTAAGCAAGCTTTGACATTCTAGTGGCACATAATAAATATAAAATATCCTTTAAAATACTCTGACAAATAGTTGTGGGTTATCCGAGATCAAAAATTTCAAGCCCTCTCTCCTGCATAAATAGGCTCTAGAATTCACTAAGCCTCAAAATAATATTGGGTACATAAAATAAAAAGCAGATGGAGAGTGATGCTGATCACATCATCTCCAAACAGCAAAAACAAAAGTATATGGATGGAGCCCTTCCTGATATATTTAGAAAACTTTACCTAGTATAAAAGTAACAAAATACTCAGCAAACTCTAAAATAAACAAACTTTCCTACTTAGCAGGCGTAACCTGACCTAAATAAATACATATAGAAATACAGAACCAAAAATAGCATAGTGGAAATCAGTAAACCCTAATAATAATAATAATAATAATAATAATATATTCTGTGGCTTACATTTTAGCTAAAAGTACTTTTTCTTTAGTGTTTTTGAAAAAAAAATTAAATAAATACTAAACTCTAAATTAAAAATTTGTAAATGTATATATGATACGAAACAAAATAAATACAAATTAATACATACCCTGCAAAAAATCATTAAAAAAGTTGAAAACATCTCTTTGTGCATCCAAAATATAATAACAAATCCTTCCTGACTGGATTAAATTGTGTTATTTGAGTAATAAAAATCCTAAACTTGTAAAATAAAAGGGTAGAACTTGTCAAAATATACTTTTGCATCCAAAATATAATTCAAAACACATCTAAATTGTGTTATTTGAGTAAACTAGAGAATAATCCTGTAAACTTGGAAAATCTCTCTCTCTCTCTCTCTCTCTCTCTCTCTCTCTCTCTCTCTGTGTGTGTGTGTGTGTGTGTGTGTAAGTGTGTAAGTGTGTGTGTGTGTGTGTATGTGTGTGTGTGTCTGTGCAAGTGTGTAATGTGTGTGTGTGTGTCCAAAATGTAATAAAAAACACGTTCAAATCGTGTTATTTGAGTAAATATTAGAATAAACTTGTGAAATAAACAGATAAAAGTTGAGAACACACACTTTGTATGTCGAAAATGTAACTAAAAGTCTTTCCTGAATAGTGTAAATAGTGTTATTTAGGTTAAAAATAGGTATAAACTTGTAAAATAATAAGTTAAAAAGTTGTAAAAATATCTTTCTGAGTCCAAAATTTAATAAAAAATGTTGCCTGAATAGTATAAATAATGTTATTTGAGTACTAATAAGCCTAATAAACAGATAGAAGTTGAGAACACACACTTTGTGTGTCGAAAATGCGACTAAAAGTCTTTCCTGAACAGATTGAATTGTATTATTTTGGTAATAATAAGCCTAAACTTGTGAAATAAACAGATAGAAGTTGAGAACACACACTTTGTGTGTCGAAAATATAACTAAAAGTCTTTCCTTAATAGTATAAATAGTGTTATTTAGGTTAAAAATAGGTATAAACTTGTGAAATAAACAGATAGAAGTTGAAAAAACCCACTTTGTGTGTCGAAAATATATCTAAAAGTCTTTCCTGAATAGTATAAATAGTGTTATTTTGGTAAAAATAGGTATAAAATTGTAAAATATTAATTTAAAGTTGAAAAAAATGTCTTTGTGAATCCAAAATTTAATAAAAAAATGTTGCCTGAATAGTATAAATAGTGTTATTTTGGTAAAAATTAACATAAAGTTGTAAAATAATAAGTTAAAAGTTGAAAAAAATGTCTTTGCGAGTCCAAAATTTAATAAAAAATGTTGCCTGAATAGTACAAATAGTGTTATTTTGGTAAAAAATAGGCATAAAATTGTAACATAATAAGTTAAAAATTGAAAAAATGTTTTTTGTGAGTGCAAAATTTAATAAAAAATGTTGCTTGAATAGTACAAATAGTGTTATTTTGGTAAAAAATTAACTTAAAGTTGTAAAATAATAAGTTAAAAGTTGAAAAAAATGTCTTTGCGAGTCCAAAATTTAATAAAAGTGTTGCCTGAATAGTATAAATAGTGTTATTTTGGTAAAAATAAGGATAAGCTGTGAAAATGTTTGACATAAAGTCAAAGTTTGGTAAAAAATAAACTCAAAATTAAGTTAAATAGCACACAGTAACATACATTTACTACCTAAATCAATAATCAAAGGGTCCTAGGTTCGTTACCCCGTGATAAAAGCAAATGGTGAAAACTGTAGGCCCCGTCCCTAATAGCTCTCCCTTCTTCATAGTACAGATAAAAAAAACCTGCGCTAAAGCGTCCTGTGCCTTGGAGGCAAACCTGAGCGGAATATTAATTGGCGGCGGAAACCGCATAGCTTCAGAGATTTGACCCTTGCTGCGCATTCTCAGACATCCTTTGTTGTCTGGTTGAATACCTCCCCTGCCCTACAGTATTGCATAGCTTTCCCCTGTTATTGCGTACTGGTTAACCTTGAAAAAACCGGTTCTGAAAATCTACCGACGCGTTCTCTGATTGGTGAATCAGCTTCTTCCTTTGTTCTGACGTTGTGACGTCATTTGACCTTGAGCGCTCTTCCCCCAAATTCCTTTCTCGTCTACCTGCGCGGAGTTCCCCTTGTCTGTCTGGCATCAGAGCGGAGTCGAGATTCGGATACAGTATTCTGTCTAGCGTGTTGCACCATCGTGTTTCATAACATGATGAAATTACTGCATAGTACTAATTAATAACATTACATATCGCGGGTTCGAGTACCGGGACCGTCCCCAATCGTAATTGGACCTGTACCTACACCCATTACCACCGTTCATAGCGGTTCATAAACCATAGAAAACTTATTTTCAATATTATAAACATTAATTATTATAGTTTCATACATTACACACTTTGCAGTAATGAATATAAAAACATATGCATACCGTTTAGTACCTCTAATTACCTGCTATATACATATTTTTCATAAAATAAATAAATATATATTCATAAAAAGTTATAAACATGCAAATACATAAATATAAAGTATTCTAAATACTTGCAAATGAATTCTAAGTACGTGCGAATTAATTAAAACCCGTGCAAATTAGTTATAAGTACATGCGAATAAATTGCGAATATTAAACGCCCGAGGGCACAAACAGTCCTTGGCGGTGATACCATCTACTCCTGGATATTCCAGTTGGATTTGGACTAGTTGTGTGGTACTGGCTCACCTACTGGTTTTCGCCTCACACGATACTCGTTACCGTACTTGTCTGTCTGTATACTTTTCTTCCCCCAAGATATTGCGCAGAGCAGACAAGCTAAAAAATGGATGAGCGATTTGAATAACGTTGTAGGAGAACAGCTACTGCGGTTATTAAAAATTAAAAGAAAAAGAAAAGTATGGGCTAGAAATTTGCTAGAAAGAAAATCGAGGTGTACTCAACAAGCTTTTTAATGAACTCTGGTATATTCATACATGAGACTTGCAGGATTCATTCATTAAAGAAAAACCTTTAATATGAGGGAAAATCAAATTAAAACAGCAATTAATTTTTTCCCACTATTTTAATACAGGGATAATGTTTGATCGTACATTATTTTTCTATATAGTCCCCTCCCAGTTCAATGCACTTCCGCCATCGGATACGTAGTGCTTCAATACCGCGTGAGAAAATTTCTTTCGGTTGACTGTGTAACCACTTGTGCACCGTTGATTGGATGTCTTCATCAGACTTGAACCTCTGCCCTCCAAGGTGCTCCTTTAATTTACCAAAGACATGGAAATCAGATGGTGCCAAATCTGGTGAGTATGGCAGATCTGGTAGGCATCGTCATCGATGGTTTTCATGGTTGCACGAGCAGAATGAGGACGGGCGTTATCGTGTTGAAGCAAAACACATACACTCAGCAATCCCCTTCGGTTTGTGCGTATCGCTGGCCTCAAATGGCACTAGTCACTGTCGTACGTGGGGGCATGTAGTGTTTCAGAATAGGACCTTTCTTATCCCAGAATAAAGTCAACATGACTTTCCCTGCAGAGGGCTGGCTACGAAACTTCTTTGGTTTCGGCGAAGACGAATGTCGCCATTCTTTGCTTGCACGTTTCGTCTCCGGTTGAAAATGGTGCACCCAACTTTCATCTCCGTGGACAATGTGAGCTAGAAAACCCTCACCCTCCTCTTCATAACGCCTCAGCAGCTCCAGACATGCGTCAACCTGACGGACTTTCAGTTCCTGCGTCAGCTGTTGAGGAACCCACCTGGCGGACACTTTTCTGTAGCGGAGTTCGTCATGCACTATGTGTTGTACAGAACCGAAGCTCATATTCAGCAAGGAAGCCATTTCAGGCAGGGTGACACGCCGGTTTTCCTGAATAAGCCGATCTGATGCGGCTATGGACTCCTCTGTCACAACTCGCTGAGCCTGACCCGGACGGGGAGCATCAGTCAATAAAGTCGTACCTTCTGCGAATTTCTTGCACCAATCGTAGACTTGCCGCAGTGACAGACAGGCGTCCACATACTTCGTCTGCATTCAACGATGAATATCAACCGGTTTCACACCTTCACTCCATAAAAATCGAATAACTCCACGCTGTTTCTGCTTGGTGCAACTGCGTAGTGGTGCCGTCATCTTGAATCAGCTGTTACTCACATCCAACCCCACCTACCGGCACTGGATCGTACTACCAGCTTGGAGAGACGTCAAGGACTGTGTCTGCAAATTTCCAAATGCCTAGAAAGAAAGAAAACATATTTTTAATGGCACTTTTGCGTTTTTCATTTGATTCTCCCTCGCACATTGGTAATAGTAGTGTATATTAGCCGGTTCAAAATAGTACTTAGTAGGTATTGTTTTTTTTTATCAATTGAATATCACTTTTTGACATATTTTGACAATTTTTTGTCAATGTTTTAGCGTTTAGCGATGTTTTTAGTACAATTTTCAATGCATTATTTTTTTTCCCACTCGTACTTGGTAGGTATGCATTTGTAGCCTCTTTTTTTATCAATTGAATATCAGTTTTTGACATATTTTGACAATTTTTTGTCGATGTTTTAGCGTTTAGCGATGTTTTAGTAAAATTTCCCTTTTTTCCCACTCACACTTGGTAGGTATACCACGATCTTACGTGATATAACTTAACCTATCCTTTTTTTTATTACGTGCTAAACTAAACGAGAGCCTCTACATGCTTTGACCTACTTTAGAGTAGTGCAGGTGCCCGGGTTCAAGGCCCTCAATTGAGGATCAAAAAACCTTAAAAACTCACTTTCTCTCCACGTTCCGCGCCTCATTTATTGCGCTGACGATGTTTTGCAGCGAAGAAAAGAGCACCAAAACATCAAATACTCACTTTACTCATTTGAGGATCACCAAAATCTCAAAAACTCACTTTTATTAATTGAGGTTCACCAAAACCTCAAAACCTCACTTTCTCTCCACGTTCCGCGCCTTCATTCGTTGCGCCGACACAGCGTGATGAGTAAATAATGCACTCTCTCTCATCCTTGAAGGATGAATGCACCTTATCGTAATTTTCCAAGTCCTGGTCAAATGTTTATATATATATATATATCGTGACTTTTGCAAACCTCTTTCGGAAACGATGTGCCGAACACACGCGCGCGCGCGCCTATATTGTGACGCAAGCAAACAAACAAATAATATTTTTTTTAAGATTCTTGGCCCCTAACCCCACTTCCGGTCGCCATTTTGGATTTCCGAACATAGGTTGTATTCATATTTTACTCACATATAGGCGTACGTGATGAATCCGCAAACAGATTTTTCCTAAGTCTTACCGTTTCCAAGATAACCCCACTTCCGGTCGCCATTTTGGATTTCCGAGCATAGGTTCTATTCATACTTTTTCTCACATATAGACGTACGTGATGAATTCGCAAACAGATTTTTCCTAAGTCTTACCGTTTCCAAGATAACCCCACTTCCGGTCGCCATTTTGGATTTCCGAGCATAGGTTCTATTCATACTTTTTCTCACATATAGGCGTACGTGATGAATCCGCAAACAGATTTTTCCTAAGTCTTACCGTTTCCAAGATAATCCCACTTCCGGTCGCCATTTTGGATTTCCGAGCATAGGTTCTATTCATACTTTTTCTCACGTGTAGGTGTACGTGATGAATCTGCAAACAGATTTTTCCTAAGTCTTACCGTTTACAAGATAACCCCACTTCCGGTTGCCATTTTGGATTTCCGATCATAGGTTCTATTGATACTTTTTCTCACGTATAGGTGTACATGATGAATCACCAAACAGATTTTTCCTAAGTCATGAATTGCAGGGTTCTATGAGAACCTATATTAATTCTCGTAAGAGAACAAAAAACACACACAAAAAAAAAAAAATACTGTGGTCACTACAACAAATAGTCTTCTTCAACCCCAATCCAACAACCCAAAAATCATCATCCTAACTAGAACCATGTAACTATCTGCCATCTGTTAGAGGTTTTGTGAACTAAGTGGTGTTTTGTTTGTGTGTAAAAAAAAAAGAAATGCAATGCTTTTTACACTTGGTTATCATCACCTAACATGTTATTAATTGTTTTTTAAAATTAATTACAACTGAAAACTAATAAATAATATTATCTAAAGTTACTAATTAATATTATACAATTAATTGATATATTTTTTTTGTTCTTGTTGCTAGTGTTGGGTAATTATAGTTGTTGCAAAATATAGCTCTCGCGTATGACAGTTTCTGAGTTTTGTTGGGTATATAAGAACAATTTTACACGACCTTTTTCGGTTCTCCTCCGTAGCCGTGCTTGTTAAGGCGTTCACTCGTTCTTGTCATTGTTCGTTCTACGTGTGGCCTATAGGTTCGAACCCGGTCGTGGTCGAAAGTTTTTCAGCGTGTCTAGGAGTCTTGATCAGCGTGTATATTTACTTCTCTGTGTTGAGTCTACGATTCTGAACGGGGTTGTTTAATGTATACGTTGATCTTGATATATATATATATATATATGATGTTCATGTATGTATCCAAAGCACATTGGAAACAATATTCGATCATTAGCTGCGTTCAACCACTGCTTCGGAGGAGTGACCACCCCCTGTCCCCGGGGGTCCCCCCCCCTGTCCCCGGGCTCGTGTTCCCGGTTAAGTTAGGTTAAGTTGTCTAATGTCTATGTCTATATGTAATGTCTATGTCCATGTCTATGTCCATGTCTCTGTCTTTGTAGGTTTTTTTTTTGTCGTAAGATTTTTTTTTAACGCTGGACTTAGAAAATTTTCGATTGATGAAAAAAATTGGTACCATGACGACCTATGTTTATTTTGGTATGGGTGGACAGAGGACACCGAGACTCGACCGACACACTAAACCCAACCTCTCTACGCGTACTCTACATCACCAAAAAAAAGGTTAAAGGTTCTAAATAACAATAGTTAGAGTTTCCCCAATCTTGTAAAGTGGATTTGTTGAAATCTCCAAGGCGTATTTTGCATTTTTTTTTCAAATATGAACACGTTAAAACTGAACTGTCTCGGATTTTTGAGTTTTGTATTCGCCATGAGAAAATTCTATATAAAATAACATACCTGAAAATTATATTCACAGTAGATTGATTTTTTTGAGTTTTGTAATCACCTCAAGAAATTCTATATAAAATAACATACCTGAAAATTGTATTCACAGTAGATTGAATTCTTGAGTTTTGTATTCGCACACAAGAAATTCTATATAAATAACATACCTGAAATTCTATTTACAGTAGATTGAATTTTTGAGTTTTGTAATCACTCCAAGAAATTCTATATAAAATAACATACCTGAAAATTGTATCGCTATATACTAGACTTTTTGATTTCTGTGATTTTGGAGAAAGCAATGGCATCCACCACCAGCTTCAATCGTAAAAATGATAAAACTGAATGTGTTACTTGTGGGAAGCTAATCTCAAGGAACAATTTATCGGTACACAGGGCAAGATGTAGCGAAACAGGTTCGAGAATTAATCGTTCGTCACCTTCTAAGTCTTGTGCTCGATGCGGAAAGATGATTAGCATTACAAATTTAAGTAAACATTTGAAAATTTGCAAACCATCGACCGAACAAGGAACATTGAAAAGAAAAATCGATAATGCAGATACGGAAGCTTCCACTTCCAAGCAAATTAAATTATCTAATGAACGCAAACCAATTAGATCTGCATTCAACGACCAACTCCAGGATTTTTCAATTAAGTCAGAACCAGGCCGTGACATCCTTAGTTTCTTGGATGAAACGAAAACATCTGTACTAAATATTTTGAAAGATAAACTTGAAAACAACTCTATAAAAGTATACGTTGTTCTGTTTTCTGAATACGAGAAAGTTGATGGCACAACGAGTATTTTTTATCATCGTACAAAAAACCAGACTCTTCATTTGGCGGACGTCGAAAATTTAGACAACTTCTATTATAAAGTTTCCAACGAGCTGGTTAAGAAACATGACGGTTTCGAGGCTAAAGGGTCGGGATGGTCTCTGTGTGGAAGTCCTCACACGTTAACTGTTTACGTGAACCGATTCTCGCCTCTTCGCGCTTCCAGCTACGTTCCTCTTCCACCGAACATTCAACACAAGAGGGCTGTGTTAAATATACAGAACAGCGATAACAAGTGTTTCCTTTGGTGTATATTGGCTGCACTGCATCCTGTTCATTGCAAAAATAATCCACAGTGGGTTGGACATTACAAACAATACGAGACCGAGTTTGAAAGTGTAATGTCTGACATTGAATACCCGGTGACATTGTCGGATATAACAAAGTTCGAAAATCGTGCCGGAAAACGCATCGCTATTAATGTATATTCCTTCACGTCAGATAAATATCTCGTGCATCCCGTCAGGATAAGCGATATCGACGATGACGATGCTCGTGTAATAAATCTCCTTCTCATTTCCAACGAGGATGTCTATCATTACACGCTAATTCGTTCAATGTCTCGATTACTAGGAAGCCAAACAACCAAGCATGAACATTGCATCGAAGTTTGCCCGAGATGCCTAACCACGTTCGACGATCAAAAACAACTCAATTATCGAAAATACACCGGACGTCAAACTGCTGTCGATAAACTTGCCGAACATAAAATTTATTGCGGTGACAACAGACCGGCTAGAATGTTGATGCCCGAAACGAACGAAGTCGAAGAATTCAAAATGCACAAGGCATTGTTAGAACATCCCGCAATCATCGTCGCAGATTTCGAGTCTTTCCTGAAACCACTCTCCTACTGCGAACCGGATCCTGAAATTTCCTCCACAACGCCGTACCAGCTTCATCAACCTAATAGTTTCGGCTATGTTGTTGTGCGACGTGATAAAATAAATGAAGCATATATATACCGCGGGTCAAATGTAATCGAACACTTCCTGGAAAAAATGGTGGAGGAGGTTGAGGTAATTGGTAGCGTACTGCTTACATCAAAACCGATGGCACCTTTAACTGAAAATGAACTTCAAAATTACAATTCCACTGAGGTGTGTCCGGTATGTGATCAAAGTTTCACTGATGAGAACAAAAAAATATTCCACCACGATCATTTCAGCGGAAACTACATAGGTGGAATTTGCAACACGTGCAATCTTAAAATCCAGAAACCTAAATTCATCCCCATATTCTTTCACAACGGAAGCGGATATGATTTTCACCACCTGGTGAGACATCTTGGCTACGATCCGAAACGTATAGGTGTCTTGGCCGAGAATGAAGAACGCTACATTAGTCTCAGCAAGCAAGTGTCGATTACGGGAACGAAAAATACAATCGAGATGCGCTTCCTGGATTCGTATAGATTTCTCTCTGCAAGTCTGGATGCTTTAGCGAACAAACTCACCGACGATCAATTTAAAATAACTAGAGCTAGTTTTTCCAACGTAGACATAGAACTCGTTAGACGTAAAGGTGTTTATCCTTACGAATATGTCAGTGATGGTTCTAAATTTAACGACAACGCTCTTCCACCTCCAAGAGAATTTTACAGCAGACTCAGAGAGAAAGGAATCACGGACGAAGAATACCACCACGCGCAACTCATGTGGGAGAAATTAGAATGTAGGACACTCGGAGACTACCACGATGCCTACTTAAAATTAGACGTGACGATACTCGCGGATGTTTTTCAAGCGTTCAGGAAAACGGCAACGAATATTTACAAATTAGATCCAGCGTATTTCTACAGCCTACCGGGATTAGCGTGGTCGGCAATGTTATTCCAAACAAAGGTCAAGCTGGAACTGATATCGGACGTGGACATGTTGCTATTTATCGAAAGAGGGATACGAGGTGGAATGGTGCAATGCGTACAGAGACATGCAAAAGCTAATAACGTACACATGAAAGAAGATTACGATTCAAATCGAGCATCGAATTACATCTTCTACGCCGACGTTAATAATCTCTACGGACATGCCATGGTTCAGAAACTTCCTTACGGCGGATTCGAATGGTTAGATCCCACTTCGATAGACATTATTCATTTCGACGATAGCGAGTGTGGTTTCTTCGCAGAGGTAGATCTCCAATTCTCCGACCACCTGCACGACACGTTTTCGGATTTGCCTCCGACTCCCGAAATCAAATGTCCACCCGACTCGGTTCAAGACAAGCTTTTGTTAACATTGGACCCTAAACAGAGATACGTCGTCCACTACAAGAATCTCCGGTTTTTGATTGGGAAGGGTGTTCAGATAGTAAATGTTAGAAGAATACTAAAGTTTAAACATTCCACGTGGTTAAGACCTTACATAGAAACTAACACACAACATAGAACAGCTGCCACTTCCGATTTAGACAAGGACTTCTTTAAATTAATGAACAATGCGGTGTACGGAAAGACCATGGAGAATGTTAGAAAGCACGTAGACGTGAAATTAATTTCCGATAAGAATAAATGTCGGAAGTGGATAGCCGATCCTAGATTCAAGTCGAGAAAAATTTACAACGAGAATTTGGCACTTTTCAATCTAGATATAAAATTGATGAAATTCAGAAAACCAATTTACGTTGGCGCAACGGTTCTCGACTTGTCGAAACTTTACATGTTCGAATTTCATTACGACGTGATGAAACCCTTCTACAATGATAAGATATCACTTTTGTACACGGACACCGACAGCTTCATTTACAGCATACAAACACCTAACCTATACGAAGACATAAAAAATCCTTCCATGCTTGAGTATTTCGATACTTCTGCGTATCCTCAACCCAACAGATTTGGGATTCCATCTCGTAACAAAAAAGTCCTAGGTAAACTGAAAGATGAATGTAACGGTGATATTATTGTCGAGTTCGCGGGTTTGCGTTCGAAGATGTATGCCATGAGAACAGAGAGTAGCGTCACGAAGAAAGCAAAAGGTGTGGGCAAGAATACGGTGGAGAACAAACTCACCTTCCACGATTACATCGATTGCCTTTACTCACAATCGACGATACTAAGTATAGAACAAAGAATCCAAAGTGTAGACCACGTGATTACAACAAACGAAGTTAGGAAAGTAGCATTAGATCCGCACGACGATAAAAGATGTATTTTGTCTTGTGGAATCCACACGTTGCCTTGGGGACACTATCGTTTAGAAAATAGTAAAAATTGTAGGCAATGCAATTGAAAAAAAAATAAACTTAAATAACTATAACTAAAATAAAAAAAACTTTGACTGTCTCAAATTATCACATACACAATAAAGAACTAGCAAGGACAATGAATCTCTTGGTTTCCGAAAGCAAACAATGAAGACTGTACACCGCAAGGCAGATCATGAATTTCTACCTTCCATGTTATCTAAACTCAACGGCCTGTTGATCAATCAATTTTCGGAACGCTGCTCTTCTTGCTGGAACAGGGACGATTTCGGATTCGCGACGATCGACGTGACGAGGAAACCCAACGACGGAAAATACAGAAACAAAATCAACGACTTTCTAAACGTTGCAACGTTGTTTTTTTTATTTTAGTTATAGTTATTTAAGTTTATTTTTTTTTCAATTGCATTGTCTACAATTTTTACTATTTTCTAAACGATAGTGTCCCCAAGGCAACGTGTGGATTCCACAAGACAAAATACATCTGTTATCGTCGTGCGGATCTAATGCTACTTTCCTAACTTCGTTTGTTGTAATCACGTGGTCTACACTTTGGATTCTTTGTTCTATACTGTAACGGTATATTTTGTGCTTTTAAGCTGATTCTCAGCAACATACACAATATACACAACCATACATTTTTGAATCCTTGTCCCGAGGTTCAAAACTTGCAGTACCTGAAGTTCTGTGGATGCTAGTTTAGGCAATAGACACGTACTTCTTCAAATTACAACTTAACGCCCATTTCCTTTTAGATATATATAGGTTTATTCATAATATATTTACAGAAATTAATTCTTGGCCGTTATTCACAAAATTACATTCCGGTGTACCCTGTACCCCCTTCCCGAAGAGAGTGTGTAGACTCGCGTAGCCACTGGCTCCACGAGTAAAAAAAATATATAACCCTCAGTACCAAAAAAGGTGGCTGAAGGTATGTGTGTTGTGTACCCGGTTTCCCACATGAAATAAACTATTGGAATAATATGAAAAGAGCAAGTGTGTGTATTAAAAGAAAGAAAGTTAACATCCCCGCCGTCGGTTCACATAGTAAGGAAAGAAAGCTCGCCCAGCCGCTCCCCTTAGAGAAAAAGATACCTCTTACATTGCTGTACTCCGCCAAATATCTGAGGCCGACTGCTCCCCTGCCCTTCCTATTTATAGGCCCCGCTAATGACCTAAACCGTTACTGGAAACTTACCGCTCCCCCCAACGGCCAAGAACCCAAACGTACAGGAATACATAGACATACACAATTTATAACATAAAAAAGGATCCAGTAATGATCGCATCATTACATAGTCCCCTCTTCCTGAAGAGAGAAAAATCAAAGTTCTGTAACCTAGAAAAATAATAATAATATACACAAAGCACTTGTCCGCAGTTTCTGTTCACTACAAACACACTTTCATTAGATCACACGACACTGACAGTCAATGTTCACTCTAATTTTGTCCACAAGTGTACTTCGAGATCCGCGATCTTCCCTCAGCACTGGAGCTGGTTAACCCACGTCGATTCTCACCCACTCAGCATCTCTTCCATCCTCCCTCCTGGACCAATGAGAGACAGTCTCCTGGAAATCCATCCAAATCACCAAGGCTGCTGGTTCGACTCCCGGCAACGCCACTGCTCTGCGCTCCTGCCGAGATCGGAAGTCACCGCTTCGACCGGTTTCCACATGAATGGATCGAACTGGCTCTACATCCGAACATGTCACTGCTATGCCCGGCGCTAGAACTGCGTTCACTCGCCACCGAACTTCGACTTCTCGACGAAATTACACGGTAAAAGAATACGCACTAACTTTGCGTTACTTTCGCGATGAAATTGACTGCGGAACGACACTTTTGTATGAGTACTGTATGAGGTATGAGGTAGAGAAAATAAGTGAATGATAGAATAAAGAAAAGATAAATAAGTCCCTATGTACAATATTTACAAAAAATCCCCCTTTGAAATTAGACTAGAATCTGTTTCTCAGCTTGTAACGCATCCGGGATATATCTTCGTCTTGCTCCTCCTGCCGAAGTTACGTGCGTTGTCTTTGCTGAATTGGGTTCGGCTACTTTCCTTGCAAAGTCAGGTGGCGAAGAATAAGGCTTCAACTGGTCACTGTTGGCTCTCAATATTCTTCCGTCCCCGCTGTGTTTCATTTTGAAAGTATTTGCCGAAGTTTGCTCCACAATTGCGTGTGATCCAGAGGACTTCCCCGAGAATTTACTGCTTACTCTGCGGGCCTTACCAGAGATAGGATGTTCCTTAAGCCAAGCTTTATCCCCCACCTCAAACGTGCATTTGCGGCGTTTCCTATCACAAGCTTTCTTCTTGGCGTCTTCCATCCTGAATTTTGTTTCCTCCTTACTTGACATGAAATCTTGCTTCTTATTCCTGTCATCTTTTAATACGCAGCATGGCTGGCACGACTTACAATACTGGATAACGTCTTTAGTTAGGCCTATCCAAGTGTATTGTTCCCTAACCTTCGCTAACGTTTTCAATCTCCCAGGATGACAAGCGAATGCATTATCATGCAACGACACGAGAATTTGCTAACGTAGAGAAGTAGGTGCCCATATTTTCCCTTTTCCCTTCTCTTTGTACTTTTCCGTAGGCAAATTTCTCCTAAGAATTCCCTCGTTGTCGAAATACGAAGATTTGGCCTGGGTCTTCACCTTTTCCTTGTACTTCTTCGTTCCTTCCACCTCCTCATTCCTTGTAACCCTCGCTACGTCAGCAAGAAACTTGTCTTTCATTTGCTCGGAAATGAGGGAGGCTGTGTCCAGAAGCTTACGTGGCTCCTCAGAATTGTATTCTTCATTTTCCTCAGTGGCGGAGAATGGCAACAATGAAGAATGTTCCATTTCTTTACTTTCAGAGAGACGAACCATGGGCAGTTTTGTGCTCCGAAGCAAATTTTCCCTCTGTTTCTTCCTCATTTGCTTCGCACTTTCTGCAGTACACAAAGCGCTGAAATCTGCAACTGATTTCTGCACAGTGTCAGTCGAACATTCAACACGGTCAATCATGTCCTCAGTTTCGGGGTGTGGTTTGCAATCTCCCATCGTCGCGGTTGCTTCAGCAACAGTTTCATTTCTTTCCATCGTCGCAGTCATCGTCGCGGTTAGCCCAGCTCCAGCTTCCACAGTCGACGTCCTCCCCTCCTGCGAGAACGGAAGCCTCTTTCCCACTTCCCTCTTCTCCGCAGAAAATAAATGAATGACTTTACTGTTCTCAAAACTGTAGCCTCCCTGCTTCAAATGTAGCGATATGCCGGCCTTCCTTATGAACCCACGACCTGCGATAAATCCCGTGAAACAATTGCGCAGAACGACGAATTTATGCTTAAATTTCATCCCATTCAAATGTACAGTAAGATACATTTCCCCACATGATTGTACAGAGCCTACTGCCAAAGAAATATTAATACGTTTATTGTTAATCTTATTTCCTTGTTTTTCCAGTTCTCTTGCGATCTCAACAGACACGGTGCTCACAGACGCACCAGAATCCAAATATAGCGAGAAGTCCTTTCCCTGAACCTTACAGGTGACTAACGGTTTTTTGTCACCAGAAGTGAAATTTCTGCAGTTGCGTATTTCCCTATTCTTCCTCCTGTTTTGCTATCCTTCTACGTGTGCAAGAACCGGAGTTATCTGTTCTGGTCTAACGGTATCTTCAGAGACGGCACAGGTGGCGCCTTTCTGCCGACCATCATACCCCCTTCTCCTCGTCGGTTCTTCTGCTCTCGACGGGGTTCCAAAATTCCCGGAAAGGCTCAAGCGGTTGAAAAGACCCGGGTTTATGGCACTCATTGATACTTCTGTTCCCACGCGGCCGAAAGGGTTTGTTGCCCCCGCAGCTACTAATTGCCTTGCGACACTCCCTGAAGTTGACGCTAGTGGTAAACTGCTATCTCTTAGCTCTGGACAATAGTACAGAGCTTCTGAATACAATCTCTTTTGAATGTCCATAGAATGGGTTTCCAAATCTTTGATTGTTGCGAATGTTCTGTTGTACAAGTGTGTTCTGAAATTAGGATGGGAAAATTTCAAAACATGCTGGATGACCTCCTCTTCTGTCCCCCGTTTCTCCCTCATTGCAAAAAGCTTCCTGGTGTGTCGAATAAATGCAAGGAGAGACTGGTCTGGTGACTGGTAATTGTTCTGAATGATCCTTGCTATTTCCGAATCATAATCGACACTAAAGAATTCCTCAAGAAAAGCCTTCTCGAATTCCCTAAAAGTGCCGAAAGGTCTCGAAAATCTGAACCAATCTGCAGCGATTTCCTTCAACGAAAGCGGCAAGATTCTAAGAGAAAAGTATCCCCAATTTCCATGATTTCCTGATAATTGCGCAATTCATACAAATAATCGTGTGGACTTACATCGCCGACGTTTCCCTTAAAGATCGGAATGTTAATGTTGCTTTTTTCCAAGATTTTGCTCATTTTTTCCTCGCCGGTCCTTATCGAAGTTCCTTGTGTAACATTTAGAGAAAGTCTCTCAAGTTCCCCCACAATATCTTCCTCAGGCCTTCCTTCCAAGTTCGCATTGCCTAGCAACTTACCAATGAGCTCCCTGTCTATTTGAATTGCCATTTTGTCTTCTGTTACTTTCTTTCCACTTCGCAATAACATATGCCTTCAGTACTTCTCACAAGAAAATATCCCTGACTGAGCCCCCAGTATGTAACGGTATATTTTGTGCTTTTAAGCTGATTCTCAGCAACATACACAATATACACAACCATACATTTTTGAATCCTTGTCCCGAGGTTCAAAACTTGCAGTACCTGAAGTTCTGTGGATGCTAGTTTAGGCAATAGACACGTACTTCTTCAAATTACAACTTAACGCCCATTTCCTTTTAGATATATATAGGTTTATTCATAATATATTTACAGAAATTAATTCTTGGCCGTTATTCACAAAATTACATTCCGGTGTACCCTGTACCCCCTTCCCGAAGAGAGTGTGTAGACTCGCGTAGCCACTGGCTCCACGAGTAAAAAAAATATATAACCCTCAGTACCAAAAAAGGTGGCTGAAGGTATGTGTGTTGTGTACCCGGTTTCCCACATGAAATAAACTATTGGAATAATATGAAAAGAGCAAGTGTGTGTATTAAAAGAAAGAAAGTTAACATCCCCGCCGTCGGTTCACATAGTAAGGAAAGAAAGCTCGCCCAGCCGCTCCCCTTAGAGAAAAAGATACCTCTTACATTGCTGTACTCCGCCAAATATCTGAGGCCGACTGCTCCCCTGCCCTTCCTATTTATAGGCCCCGCTAATGACCTAAACCGTTACTGGAAACTTACCGCTCCCCCCAACGGCCAAGAACCCAAACGTACAGGAATACATAGACATACACAATTTATAACATAAAAAAGGATCCAGTAATGATCGCATCATTTATCGTCGTGCGGATCTAATGCTACTTTCCTAACTTCGTTTGTTGTAATCACGTGGTCTACACTTTGGATTCTTTGTTCTATACTTAGTATCGTCGATTGTGAGTAAAGGCAATCGATGTAATCGTGGAAGGTGAGTTTGTTCTCCACCGTATTCTTGCCCACACCTTTTGCTTTCTTCGTGACGCTACTCTCTGTTCTCATGGCATACATCTTCGAACGCAAACCCGCGAACTCGACAATAATATCACCGTTACATTCATCTTTCAGTTTACCTAGGACTTTTTTGTTACGAGATGGAATCCCAAATCTGTTGGGTTGAGGATACGCAGAAGTATCGAAATACTCAAGCATGGAAGGATTTTTTATGTCTTCGTATAGGTTAGGTGTTTGTATGCTGTAAATGAAGCTGTCGGTGTCCGTGTACAAAAGTGATATCTTATCATTGTAGAAGGGTTTCATCACGTCGTAATGAAATTCGAACATGTAAAGTTTCGACAAGTCGAGAACCGTTGCGCCAACGTAAATTGGTTTTCTGAATTTCATCAATTTTATATCTAGATTGAAAAGTGCCAAATTCTCGTTGTAAATTTTTCTCGACTTGAATCTAGGATCGGCTATCCACTTCCGACATTTATTCTTATCGGAAATTAATTTCACGTCTACGTGCTTTCTAACATTCTCCATGGTCTTTCCGTACACCGCATTGTTCATTAATTTAAAGAAGTCCTTGTCTAAATCGGAAGTGGCAGCTGTTCTATGTTGTGTGTTAGTTTCTATGTAAGGTCTTAACCACGTGGAATGTTTAAACTTTAGTATTCTTCTAACATTTACTATCTGAACACCCTTCCCAATCAAAAACCGGAGATTCTTGTAGTGGACGACGTATCTCTGTTTAGGGTCCAATGTTAACAAAAGCTTGTCTTGAACCGAGTCGGGTGGACATTTGATTTCGGGAGTCGGAGGCAAATCCGAAAACGTGTCGTGCAGGTGGTCGGAGAATTGGAGATCTACCTCTGCGAAGAAACCACACTCGCTATCGTCGAAATGAATAATGTCTATCGAAGTGGGATCTAACCATTCGAATCCGCCGTAAGGAAGTTTCTGAACCATGGCATGTCCGTAGAGATTATTAACGTCGGCGTAGAAGATGTAATTCGATGCTCGATTTGAATCGTAATCTTCTTTCATGTGTACGTTATTAGCTTTTGCATGTCTCTGTACGCATTGCACCATTCCACCTCGTATCCCTCTTTCGATAAATAGCAACATGTCCACGTCCGATATCAGTTCCAGCTTGACCTTTGTCTGGAATAACATTGCCGACCACGCTAATCCCGGTAGGCTGTAGAAATACGCTGGATCTAATTTGTAAATATTCGTTGCCGTTTTCCTGAACGCTTGAAAAACATCCGCGAGTATCGTCACGTCTAATTTTAAGTAGGCATCGTGGTAGTCTCCGAGTGTCCTACATTCTAATTTCTCCCACATGAGTTGCGCGTGGTGGTATTCTTCGTCCGTGATTCCTTTCTCTCTGAGTCTGCTGTAAAATTCTCTTGGAGGTGGAAGAGCGTTGTCGTTAAATTTAAAACCATCACTGACATATTCGTAAGGATAAACCCCTTTACGTCTAACGAGTTCTATGTCTAAGTTGGAAAAACTAGCTCTAGTTATTTTAAATTGATCGTCGGTGAGTTTGTTCGCTAAAGCATCCAGACTTGCAGAGAGAAATCTATACGAATCCAGGAAGCGCATCTCGATTGTATTTTTCGTTCCCGTAATCGACACTTGCTTGCTGAGACTAATGTAGCGTTCTTCATTCTCGGCCAAGACACCTATACGTTTCGGATCGTAGCCAAGATGTCTCACCAGGTGGTGAAAATCATATCCGCTTCCGTTGTGAAAGAATATGGGGATGAATTTAGGTTTCTGGATTTTAAGATTGCACGTGTTGCAAATTCCACCTATGTAGTTTCCGCTGAAATGATCGTGGTGGAATATTTTTTTGTTCTCATCAGTGAAACTTTGATCACATACCGGACACACCTCAGTGGAATTGTAATTTTGAAGTTCATTTTCAGTTAAAGGTGCCATCGGTTTTGATGTAAGCAGTACGCTACCAATTACCTCAACCTCCTCCACCATTTTTTCCAGGAAGTGTTCGATTACATTTGACCCGCGGTATATATATGCTTCATTTATTTTATCACGTCGCACAACAACATAGCCGAAACTATTAGGTTGATGAAGCTGGTACGGCGTTGTGGAGGAAATTTCAGGATCCGGTTCGCAGTAGGAGAGTGGTTTCAGGAAAGACTCGAAATCTGCGACGATGATTGCGGGATGTTCTAACAATGCCTTGTGCATTTTGAATTCTTCGACTTCGTTCGTTTCGGGCATCAACATTCTAGCCGGTCTGTTGTCACCGCAATAAATTTTATGTTCGGCAAGTTTATCGACAGCAGTTTGACGTCCGGTGTATTTTCGATAATTGAGTTGTTTTTGATCGTCGAACGTGGTTAGGCATCTCGGGCAAACTTCGATGCAATGTTCATGCTTGGTTGTTTGGCTTCCTAGTAATCGAGACATTGAACGAATTAGCGTGTAATGATAGACATCCTCGTTGGAAATGAGAAGGAGATTTATTACACGAGCATCGTCATCGTCGATATCGCTTATCCTGACGGGATGCACGAGATATTTATCTGACGTGAAGGAATATACATTAATAGCGATGCGTTTTCCGGCACGATTTTCGAACTTTGTTATATCCGACAATGTCACCGGGTATTCAATGTCAGACATTACACTTTCAAACTCGGTCTCGTATTGTTTGTAATGTCCAACCCACTGTGGATTATTTTTGCAATGAACAGGATGCAGTGCAGCCAATATACACCAAAGGAAACACTTGTTATCGCTGTTCTGTATATTTAACACAGCCCTCTTGTGTTGAATGTTCGGTGGAAGAGGAACGTAGCTGGAAGCGCGAAGAGGCGAGAATCGGTTCACGTAAACAGTTAACGTGTGAGGACTTCCACACAGAGACCATCCCGACCCTTTAGCCTCGAAACCGTCATGTTTCTTAACCAGCTCGTTGGAAACTTTATAATAGAAGTTGTCTAAATTTTCGACGTCAGCCAAATGAAGAGTCTGGTTTTTTGTACGATGATAAAAAATACTCGTTGTGCCATCAACTTTCTCGTATTCAGAAAACAGAACAACGTATACTTTTATAGAGTTGTTTTCAAGTTTATCTTTCAAAATATTTAGTACAGATGTTTTTGTTTCATCCAAGAAACTAAGGATGTCACGGCCTGGTTCTGACTTAATTGAAAAATCCTGGAGTTGGTCGTTGAATGCAGATCTAATTGGTTTGCGTTCATTAGATAATTTAATTTGCTTGGAAGTGGAAGCTTCCGTATCTGCATTATCGATTTTTCTTTTCAATGTTCCTTGTTCGGTCGATGGTTTGCAAATTTTCAAATGTTTACTTAAATTTGTAATGCTAATCATCTTTCCGCATCGAGCACAAGACTTAGAAGGTGACGAACGATTAATTCTCGAACCTGTTTCGCTACATCTTGCCCTGTGTACCGATAAATTGTTCCTTGAGATTAGCTTCCCACAAGTAACACATTCAGTTTTATCATTTTTACGATTGAAGCTGGTGGTGGATGCCATTGCTTTCTCCAAAATCACAGAAATCAAAAAGTCTAGTATATAGCGATACAATTTTCAGGTATGTTATTTTATATAGAATTTCTTGGAGTGATTACAAAACTCAAAAATTCAATCTACTGTAAATAGAATTTCAGGTATGTTATTTATATAGAATTTCTTGTGTGCGAATACAAAACTCAAGAATTCAATCTACTGTGAATACAATTTTCAGGTATGTTATTTTATATAGAATTTCTTGAGGTGATTACAAAACTCAAAAAAATCAATCTACTGTGAATATAATTTTCAGGTATGTTATTTTATATAGAATTTTCTCATGGCGAATACAAAACTCAAAAATCCGAGACAGTTCAGTTTTAACGTGTTCATATTTGAAAAAAAAATGCAAAATACGCCTTGGAGATTTCAACCAATCCACTTTACAAGATTGGGGAAACTCTAACTATTGTTATTTAGAAACTTTAACCTTTTTTTTGGTGATGTAGAGTACGCGTAGAGAGGTTGGGTTTAGTGTGTCGGTCGAGTCTCGGTGTCCTCTGTCCACCCATACCAAAATAAACATAGGTCGTCATGGTACCAATTTTTTTCATCAATCGAAAATTTTCTAAGTCCAGCGTTAAAAAAAATCTTACGACAAAAAAAACCCTACAAAGACAGAGACATGGACATAGACATGGACATAGACATTACATATAGACATAGACATTAGACAACTTAACCTAACTTAACCGGGAACACGAGCCCGGGGACAGGGGGGGGGACCCCCGGGGACAGGGGGTGGTCACTCCTCCGAAGCAGTGGTTGAACGCAGCTAATGATCGAATATTGTTTCCAATGTGCTTTGGATACATACATGAACATCATATATATATATATATATATCAAGATCAACGTATACATTAAACAACCCCGTTCAGAATCGTAGACTCAACACAGAGAAGTAAATATACACGCTGATCAAGACTCCTAGACACGCTGAAAAACTTTCGACCACGACCGGGTTCGAACCTATAGGCCACACGTAGAACGAACAATGACAAGAACGAGTGAACGCCTTAACATGCACGGCTACGGAGGAGAACCGAAAAAGGTCGTGTAAAATTGTTCTTATATACCCAACAAAACTCAGAAACTGTCATACGCGAGAGCTATATTTTGCAACAACTATAATTACCCAACACTAGCAACAAGAACAAAAAAAATATATCAATTAATTGTATAATATTAATTAGTAACTTTAGATAATATTAATTATTAGTTTTCAGTTGTAATTAATTTTAAAAAACAATTAATAACATGTTAGGTGATGATAACCAAGTGTAAAAAGCATTGCATTTCTTTTTTTTTTACACACAAACAAAACACCACTTAGTTCACAAAACCTCTAACAGATGGCAGATAGTTACATGGTTCTAGTTAGGATGATGATTTTTGGGTTGTTGGATTGGGGTTGAAGAAGACTATTTGTTGTAGTGACCACAGTATTTTTTTTTTTGTGTGTGTGTGTTTTTTGTTCTCTTACGAGAATTAATATAGGTTCTCATAGAACCCTGCAATTCATGACTTAGGAAAAATCTGTTTGGTGATTCATCATGTACACCTATACGTGAGAAAAAGTATCAATAGAACCTATGATCGGAAATCCAAAATGGCAACCGGAAGTGGGGTTATCTTGTAAACGGTAAGACTTAGGAAAAATCTGTTTGCAGATTCATCACGTACACCTACACGTGAGAAAAAGTATGAATAGAACCTATGCTCGGAAATCCAAAATGGCGACCGGAAGTGGGATTATCTTGGAAACGGTAAGACTTAGGAAAAATCTGTTTGCGGATTCATCACGTACGCCTATATGTGAGAAAAAGTATGAATAGAACCTATGCTCGGAAATCCAAAATGGCGACCGGAAGTGGGGTTATCTTGGAAACGGTAAGACTTAGGAAAAATCTGTTTGCGGATTCATCACGTACGCCTATATGTGAGAAAAAGTATGAATAGAACCTATGCTCGGAAATCCAAAATGGCGACCGGAAGTGGGGTTATCTTGGAAACGGTAAGACTTAGGAAAAATCTGTTTGCGGATTCATCACGTACGTCTATATGTGAGTAAAATATAAATACAACCTATGTTCGGAAATCCAAAATGGCGACCGGAAGTGGGGTTAGAGGCCAAGGATCTTAAAAAAAATATTATTTGTTTGTTTGCTTGCGTCACAATATAGGCGCGCGCGCGCGTGTGTGCGGCACATCGTTTCCGAAAGAGGTTTGCAAAAGTCACGATATATATATATATATAAACATTTGACCAGGACTTGGAAAATTACGATAAGGTGCATTCATCCTTCAAGGATGAGAGAGAGTGCATTATTTACTCATCACGCTGTGTCGGCGCAACGAATGAAGGCGCGGAACGTGGAGAGAAAGTGAGGTTTTGAGGTTTTGGTGAACCTCAATTAATAAAAGTGAGTTTTTGAGATTTTGGTGATCCTCAAATGAGTAAAGTGAGTATTTGATGTTTTGGTGCTCTTTTCTTCGCTGCAAAACATCGTCAGCGCAATAAATGAGGCGCGGAACGTGGAGAGAAAGTGAGTTTTTAAGGTTTTTTGATCCTCAATTGAGGGCCTTGAACCCGGGCACCTGCACTACTCTAAAGTAGGTCAAAGCATGTAGAGGCTCTCGTTTAGTTTAGCACGTAATAAAAAAAAGGATAGGTTAAGTTATATCACGTAAGATCGTGGTATACCTACCAAGTGTGAGTGGGAAAAAAGGGAAATTTTACTAAAACATCGCTAAACGCTAAAACATCGACAAAAAATTGTCAAAATATGTCAAAAACTGATATTCAATTGATAAAAAAAGAGGCTACAAATGCATACCTACCAAGTACGAGTGGGAAAAAAAATAATGCATTGAAAATTGTACTAAAAACATCGCTAAACGCTAAAACATGGACAAAAAATTGTCAAAATATGTCAAAAAGTGATATTCAATTGATAAAAAAAAACAATACCTACTAAGTACTATTTTGAACCGGCTAATATACACTACTGGTAATAATGATTTTTATTATCGGTTAATCATATTTATCGTGTACAAATCTCATCGCTTTGGATAAATTTCCTAAATAATGAACACAAATGCACATAATCTGTTACTGTTTCTTCCATCGAGCAGCGAACAAAAACAACCAACGCTCGGAAACCACAGACAAAAAACTTTCCCTTGCCAAACTCACAGATTATCTTCCCATGACCAAACTTTAGCTCCTATTGGCTGTTCCACAGAAAGCCAGTTGCAATAAAAACAGGGTCTAGTCATCAAAACAGCCTGGAAGCCAAAATTTCCAGCCAGGTAACCAGTCCAGCGCCAACTGGGGCATTCCTACTGATGATCCAGTCCCGTGTGATTCGGCCTTAAGTGATTCCAATTTCGTTGCAGGCTTTCACGAGGCTATAGGTGACGTAATAGCTCTGTCAGTCTCCACACCGAAACATCTCAGCCGAATAGGTCTCCTGAAGATCGCCGAGGACGAAGAGACTGACGTCAACTTTCTGTACAGGATGGCGCTCAGCAAGGTTGCCTTCCTCCCCTACGCCTACCTCGTGGATCTGTGGCGATGGGATGTCTTCCAGGGGGAAGTCCCCAGTGACCAATACAACAGCTATTGGTGGGAGCTGAGGTTAGTGGGAAGTAGGGTGGACACAATAAAGTTGCCCTACTAAGAGCACTCTGGGGCTCGTTCGAAGAAACGGATTCCGCTAAAACTTGGTATATAGGCTATAGAAACCATAGGAAAGCGACTGCTGACGAAAAAAACTAGTTCAAATTTTCAACACCAGGTGGAAATATGGCGCATAAAATTAAATTTTCCTTACTGAGAGCCCTCTGGAGCTCGGTCGAAGGAACGGATTGCGGTGAAACTTGATATAGAGGCTATGGGGACTATGGGGAAGCGAATGCCAAAGGAAAGAAGTAGTTAAAATGTTCACCACCAGGTGTAATGTGGCGCTGAAGTAAAAACAACCAATAATTTCAGTTTATGTCGGAACAGCAATGTTCAATATGCGCCCTGTCAACGCGAAAGACCCTTTGGAAGCATCAGGATTAGAGTTTAAAATTTTGGGTGCGTCAGCACTTAGGCTATCTTGCACCCGCCACGTTATACGGGGTCCAGCCCCTTACCATAACAAATAACATAATTGTAATGTCGCATAACTAAAATCTTTAAAAAATTCTGACAGGTTAAATACTGAGGCTGTAAAGGAGCACTCAGCACGCATAAGGACAAAAAAAAACAACAGAAAAACACAGAGAATTATACTGGCCATAAGGCCAATCGCCAGAGCCTCGTTAGTCTGCAAAAAGCAGTCCAGGGTGTACTACGTGGAAGTGAGGTTGACATTTGGGTATACTACGTGGAAGGTCACCCCTTACACCCCGGGAGCATAAGAAGCGCGATCAACGATCGCGCGAAGCGTTTCTCGTGATGTTTTTCACTGTGCACTAGATTTCAGCGCCACATTAAAACCTGGTGGTTAATATTTGAACTTTTTCGTCAGCATTCGCTTCCCCATGGTCTCCATAGCCTATATACCAAGTTTCAGTGCAATCCGTTGCTTCAGATGGACTTCAGGTGGTCTGAGTAAGGGAATTTTAATTCTAAGCGCCACATTTCCACCTGCTGGTGAAAATTGGAACTTTAAAAAAATCAGCGTTCACTTCCCCATGGTCTTCATAGCTCTATACCAAGTTTTATTGCAATCCGATGCTTCGAATGGGCTCCAGACGGCTCTGAGTAGGGGAACTTTAATTCTGATCACACGGTATATTAATACTTACTGTTATCAGTTGAACCACAGATAAAAGCATATGCCTTTTTCTGTGGTTGAACGTTAAGAGAGGATAGTAGTAACGAAAAAAGTAATTTCTACTTCTTGCAGAGAGGAGTACCAAGGCGTGAGGCCCCCCACGAACCGATCAGAGAGAGATTTCGACCCTGGAGGGAAATATCATATAGCGGCTAATGTTCCTTATACCCGGTATGTACACCCTTTACAACACAATCAATCAAGTATTCCATAGCTTAGATGTGTGTGTAGCCGTAAGTTAAAGATGGAGACCAAGCAGAGAGAATAAACTAAATAGAAACACAGGATTAGAGAAAGAGAATGTGACAAATATTGGAAGAGAATGTGAGAGGAAAAGAGGGGAATGGTAAAAGTGTGAGAGGAGAGAAAGAGAAAGATAATGTATTCTTAAATTTACGTCGCTTTCCTTACTTTTTAGGCTAATTACGACAATATGGATAAAACTGATGAAGAGATATTCATAAAGAAGCGCCTACACCCGCGGTAGGAATCGAATCTTAGACCGTTGACTGAGAACGTGGAGTCCAGCACTGAACGTGCTCGGTGTGAAGAAAGGGGCTGAGAAGGACAAGGAGAAAAGAGAGAGGAAAAAGATTAAGAAATAGGAAAAGGATTATAAAAGGAGTGAGAGAAGAAGGAGATCGTAGAAATAGTGGGAGAGACAGTGAGAGAGTGAAAGAAAAAGAAGGGATTTTGAGACAAATAGGGGAAAAACAAAGAGATTGAGAGGGAAACAGAGTGAAAAGGAAACTGACATAAAAAGAAAGTATAAAAAGAAAGCAGAGATATACAAAAACAGAAATAAGATAAAATTAGAGCAAAACCAAAAAAGATGTAAAAAAGAAGGGGGAGAGTAATTTTAGTGGATTTTAATTATCCCCAAACGTTCGAGTACCACCTTGTACCTTATTCATTATTCCGTTGTTTTTCTGGCCAATTGTTACAATCTTCATTACATTTCGCAGACGTCTCATTATTCGTTCTTGCTCATTGTTATTGACAAATAGCAACGGTGTTGTATCGAAAACACCAAAAGAATAATGTATAATATAGAAATAACTACTGAACTTTAATGTTGTTATGAATTTTGTAGCATATCGACATTTTGGAAATTGTTGGGGGAAAATTATTTCAGTACCATACATTCACCATATATTTAATATTAAGGCTTTTGTGAAGTCTCCATTGACGAGATTAGGAGCTACAAAATAACAAAAGGAAAGCTGAGTAAAATATCTCCACATAATTTTACAGCGGAATTGACATAAAATATATTCATATAATTTTGCAACAATAAAACTTACAACGCGTGCTTTAACGGCAGCTTATTGCAAAGTAACTAGAATCATGACGATGTCGCTATCTTCTAGTAACATATTTACTCTTCGAGGACAAAATTCACAAGTTATTTAGGTTTCACTGTTGTACTGAAAACTGCACTGAAAGACAACAATCTTCCTTGAACTAGGGATGGTTATAAATTTGAAATTATCCCACATCCGTTTCGGATGCCACGGATAATCTGAATATTCGAATATCCGGGTAGAAGATTTGTAAAAAATCCGTACAATGAAATACGAACATGACGAGTGTATGGACAGTAATATGTGTATGGACAGTAAAACGATTGGTTGATTTGGTGTTCGCTTTATGCACAGTAAGTCTAATCGGGACTGAAGCTACAGTTTAAAGTGGGATCCGAATCACTATGTGTCTCCACCGGGTATCGAACCCAGGACCCCTTAATTACAAGTCGACGACGAGACCGTAAAACGAATAAACGACAGAACTGCCAGGATAATATAGACATTCGGATATATGGACATATCGCATAATCCGAATATCGGATATCCGGATAATCTGGACAATTCGGATAACCGGATAATCTGGACAATTTGGATATCCGGATAATCTGGACAATTTGTATATCCGGGTAATCTGGACAATTCGGATATCCGGGTAATATGGACAATTCGGATATCCGGATAATCTGGACAATTCGGATATCGGGTAATCTGGACAATTCGGATATCCAGATAATCTGGATAATTCAGATATCCCGGTAATGTGGACAATTCATATATCAGAATATCCCATATATGGATATTTGAAATCCGGATAAAATTTTGCCTTCCAGGTACTTCGTGAGCACGGTGACTCAATTCCAGTTCCACAGAGCCCTCTGTCGAGTGGCTGGAGAGTACGACCCAAAGAACCCTTCAAAGAATCTACACAAATGCGACATCTACAACAGCAAGAAGGCAGGATCGCTGCTTCGGTAAGTAAAGGACATTCCAAAAACTAAATAACCACGTGTTGAGCGTAATGAAACCGCGACAAAATCAGTTTCTTTTCTGAAGCAACCATGTGGGATAGCTCTTTGTTCATTTTGCATCCAGCAGCCAAATCAGAAGGAAATCACCACGATACGTTCTTTCGGGTTAACTGAAAACGAAAGGTTGAGAATAAATCTAGGCTGTTCTGGAAAATGCCATTTTACAGCAGACAGTTATTTATTCTTTTAATATCTTTACACTTGCTCAATATAAAGTTATACTTATAATATTTAATTTAATTGATTCAGTGTCACTTAAATGAACGTGAAAAAATAAATATGCTGACCAAGGCAGTAATTTATTTTATTAAAGACATAAATTAAACGTAACGTTTCAACCTTCTAGCAAGGTCTTCTTCAGACTCTGTATCAAATACAAAAGTCTTTTTGACTACTATTTCTAGTTACACTTTTTTTTTTGTATGCAACTAATTCCCATGTATTTTTTTCCTTTCTTCATTTTTTGTATGTGTAATTCTTTTTTACGTTCAGCTTACTGCTCCATACGCAGTTTATATCATCTCATGTGTATTATCAGGTGACAGAGCAGCCCTTGGCTGAACCTCGCCCGCTGAATAAAGAAAATTTATTATTATTATTATTATTATACGCCCGACCTCTACACTTGCATTAACGATATTTCAGTTATTATCGAACTCATCTTTGTTTTAAAATATAGCAAGAAAGATTTGTTGCGTAGAACAGCATCAAAAATTACCGGTGGGTCTTTTCTTAATTCAGTCGTTTCCAGTTGATGTACGGTAGCTAGTCAGTGGGACTACATTCCAGTCGCGGAAAGCTAGACATGGGCTAAAATATGCGCAGGAGCCGAATTGCAGAAAGGAAAGCGATGAGTAGGAAGTGCATGTATGGTTCACAACCACCCAAAAGAACACAAAATAAGAACTTTACAGACATGGAGTGGTCTTAATATAAAAACAGCAAGAAATAAATAATTTGTGATTGCTTTGAAGGGAGTTGTTTCTGAATGACAGAAATAACTGTACTTGTATGAAGGTTAATGTTTCAACTTGATCTAAAGTTTGAACATCTACACTTCCACACTACCCCCCCCCCCCAAAAAAAAGAAGGGACGCAGCTCGTTTGAGCACGATTCGTATTATATAATTTTCTTTCATGGTATTATCATCATTACTATTATTGAGGAAATTGATGTTAAAGAAGGGTGTGTGTGTGGTACAAAACAAGGAATGTGGAAGCACCACTCCTTATTTTCCTGGTGACTTCTATGCTTAAGGCTAGGCTGGACCTTTGGCCGACATCAGCGAAGACGTTTTCAAAATTTCTTCTCCTTTCGATAAACCGCTATGATATTCCAAATTCTGAAAAAATACATTAATTCTAGGGCATTCACATGAATCCTCCTGTGACTTGCTTTCGCTATTGTCTAGATAATCATGGCTACGTGAACTTACTAAACTATTGCGAATATCTATACAACAGCGAAAGCAAAAGACACAAATACAATGTAACCAAAAAAGTTCTTGCCGTTTTTAACATCACATGGGAAGAAGTGATCACTGATAGGAAAATATTTGTGCCACGTGCCGGAAAAGTGGTTCAGGTGGGAGTGGGGACATTGGTCTTGCCCGATACAGACACATTGCGCACTCATAGCAGCCATAGCTTGAGCAGGGGCGAAGAGAAATGGATGTGTTGAAGCAGCTCGTTTGGAGTTGTCTGCATTATGACTTTAAGGTGGGATTGTCCGGAGCAGAATCAAGTCGCCGTATATGTCAAGCCTTTGGGGATAATGCTGTGAATGAACGCACCAATAGGAATTGGTTCTAGAAGTTCAGGTTGGAAGATCTCTCACTTTGTGACGAACCCAGCAGTGGCCGACCACAGGTCCTGGATGACGAGGCTCTGAAGGCAGCCATACAGGAGGACAGCAGCCTAAGGTGTGGTGATCTTGCCAACCACTTCCAGGTTTCCGATAAAACAGCCAGACTGCACCTGCATCATATAGGAAAGACGTTCAAGTTGAGCAAGAGGGTACCTCATACACCGTCAGAAGGCAAGAAGCAACAACAAGTGACAGCCTGTTTCTCGTTGCTTTCTTTGCACAGCAACACACCCATATTCGTTCGAATGCTCACCAGTTACGAAAAGTGGGTCCTATATGACACTCCCAAGTGTGCCCGACGTTGGTTGTCAACACCGGACTTTGTGCCTCACGCCACAAGACTACCTTCACACCCATGCAAGATCATGCTCTGTATGGTGGACTAGTCGCCAAGTGGTGCACTATGAGCTGCTACCAACGGGCCAAACTATCACTGGGGACCTCTACTCGCAGCAGTTGCAACGTGCGTAACAGGCACTGAAGCAAAAGGAGCCAGCATTGGTTAATCGCAAGTGTGTACTGCTTCTTCACGACAATGCCAAGCCGCATGTGGTGCGCGGGTGGCCAAGGATACCAAAGGATACCATACAGTGAATTGGCTGGGAGATACTGTGCCATCCACGGTACTTTCCAGACCTTGAGCCAACAGATTATCACCTCTTCCATTCCCTGGACAACCATCTTCGTGGGAAATACTTCGCAAATGAGGCAGACTTGCGGCAAGCACTCACGGACTTCTTTCCGTCCGAGACCTCGAGATTTATTGCCAGGGCACTGCACAGCTGGAGGCATGTTGACAAAAGGTGCTGGATGCCGATGGGGATTACTTTGAGGACTAACAGTATGTAACATTCTTTACATACCGTTTTGTTTCTGATGATCAAAATCGGCAAGAACCTTTTTGGTTACCTTGTATTAGCGTGAATGCTCTAGAAGGAATTCTAAGAAAATGTAATTTTAGATTTCGGAATGCTATAGCGGTTTATGGTCACTCTCGCGACTCGCATTGTACTAGTGCATAAAATTGTGACCAGGGACATTTTGGAAACAAGACGTCTATACTGAAACTTGATGCTAAAATATATATCCTCATAGATAGAGCACGTCTACTCTTCTACATGACCAAGCGGTGCATTGCTTCAAATAGAGGCCCAATGCTACCAGGCACGTAGTCGGAAGGAGGGCTCGGGGTGCTTAATCCGACACCAAATTACACAATGGTAATTAATTTTACATCCTCAGCATGATTAAACATCTTGTATAATAAGTTGTAATATACTAAGACTAAGAAATTCATGTTCATGGCTTCTATCCACCTTTACATGGCGGTTGCTGATAAGGGCTGTTGAGTCCCCCACCCCGAAATAAATTCTGGCAACAGGCCTGACTGCTACTTTAACTTCAATCCTTATGTATGTGTTTCCTGTTTATTCAGCAATGCCATGAAGCTCGGGTTTTCTAAGCCGTGGCCGGAGGTTATGAAGGTGCTTACAGGTGGGGAGAAGGAAATGGACGCCAGCGCCCTCAGGACGTACTTCCTCCCCCTGGAGAGGTGGCTGAAGAAGGAGAACAAAAAGACGAACGAAATCATCGGATGGACCAAAGGTAAGGGAACGAAATGAAACTGGAAGGCCTCAAGACGCAGAAAAAGATACGTAAAACTGAGACAAAACAAAACTACCGGAGCAGCAGTGACGAGCTGACACGCAGCGCCATACTCAGCAGTGTCCATTCTGCATCTACAAAAGGGAAAATTAATAGAGGAAGTGGGTTCCAAAAAGAGAAGCATTAAATACTGGGCAAAACAGATGACCATGGAGAGGGGAAATTTGAAGAAACTCGGTGTACAATAACAGATAAGTGGGGGTGAATGGGAGGCAATGGGTAGCAAAGATATAGACGGAATTATACGGTACAAGGCTGGGATGGGTTTGGGAAGAGGGGGTAGAGGTGAGAATTGATGCAGATGCTAGGGGCCATACGTGACAGACTGGAAGACATTAACAAACATAAAATTTTGCCGGAATGCGGCGCAAAAATATAGTCAACATCGGCAGAACTAGTGGATACGGATCGAGAATGAGGAAGGAGGAACTACATGGATTTGTGTGAGGCAAAAGAAAGCTCAGGATTGGTGTGGTTCAGATTGGGGAGGACACAAGTTAAACTCGAACGAGATGATGGGAGCGTAAAATACCCGCTATGCGGTAAAGATGAGAGGGGGAGAGGCGCAAATAAGGAATCTGGGAACTTTCCTACACTATATCTGAGCAAAAGAGCTCATTGGGGATAGCGAAAATGAGTGAAAGGAGGTTACTAAATAAATACATAAACAAATCTAAGAAAAATCTAGAAATCACTTAGGTAAGAGTTTAGTGAAATATTGTAGTGAAAGTAAGGGAAATGAAAGACGGTGTTTGTGAACCCCCAAGCAGTGCGAAGAGGAAGTAGACAAGAGGAGGAGAGGTGTAGGGAAATTGCACTAAAATTTTTCATCTTTGCATGGTATGCACAGCTGTAAAGGCTCATACTTGAAAATAAATTCAATTCTATTCCATTCTGCATCTGGAGTCTTGAAAACACGTTGGCACCGCAACAAATAGAATGTACCTGGGATGTTCGAGAGAGGAGAGTGACAATATTGCGATTGTGGAGGTTAGGTTGTCAGCACGTGTTTCAGAAGATAAATTTACGATAGGAGATTCACCCATTACAGATCTTCAACAATGTGCTCACTTCATTTATCCAATATATATATAGCCCCAATCCCACCACTCACTCACTGACTCACTGACATAAATGTTCTCCATGAAGGAAGCCCCGGAGGCGAAAAACGCCTGATTACGACCCCCCATGAAATCGTCCCAAAAGACCGAGAAAATTCAAAAATCGCTCAATTGGCCCTTTCTTAAGGGTGAAAATGCCCTTTTTTCACGTCCTTAGCAACCGTTGCCACGGGCATTTCTTTTGCACACATTGTTTCCTTCAATTCTTAATTGTCGAGATACATTATAGTTCTCACAGATCAACAAAAGATGAATCAACTTTTGGTTAGAAAAGGTGCTTCAAACAAGGGTGACATCTACTACATAAGCAGTTTCAGCCCAGGTACAATTACGTATAGGTACTTATATTAGTAAACTCAATGCGAATATATTTACATCGTGGTTGTTTTAATTAAATGTTTAGAGGTATAATAACAAACAAATATTTAGAGAGTTTCCGATACTTGTTGTTCACCATGGAAACGGAAGTTGCTAAGGAACTTAAAGAAAGTTTATTATCACCCCGAAAACTACTGTAAGTGAAATATACTAGACTTTTCGTATTTCAAAATTCAAGCGTCAGAATTTATTAGAGAGGCAAGGCAGGAATTTGAGGGAAATAAAGTAAGACAATAATTTTCCAATTACGTTTAAAAATGTGAAAATGACAAAAGACGTAAATATTGCATTTTCAATTTAGTGTCGTTATTGAATTCGTTTATGCAAGACATCCAGCTAATAATCTTGAAACGGTTATTAATTACTCAGTTTATTATTAAGAAAATAGACAATAATGCTTTGAATATTTGTGCCTTATTAGAGCCCATACACACACAAAGTTACTTTCTAAACTTTTAAAATTAGTGAACTTATACACTTGTCCCCCTACATCCAATAAAACATGCAGACATTTTATCCCATCTATAATATGATTACGCCCACAAAGTGGCCGAAGGTCACGCATGCGAGCGTACAAGACGTGGCCTTGGCCACGTCGAAAGTACGCGAGTCCAATATATATAAAGCCCCAATCCCACCACTCACTCACTGACTCACTGACATAAATGTTCTCCATGAAGGAAGCCCCGGAGGCGAAAAACGCCCGATTACGACCCCCCATGAAATCGTCCCAAAAGTCCAAGAAAATTCAAAAATCGCTCAATCGGCCCTTCCTTAAGGGTGAAAATGCCCTTTTTTCACGTCCCTGGCAACCGTTGCCACGGGCATTTCTTTCGCACACATTGTTTCCTTCAATTCTTAATTGTCGAGATACATTATATTTCTCACAGATCAATAGCACACAGATGAATGAACTCATGGTTTTGAATAGGTGCCTGAAACAAGAGTGACATCTACATAATAAGGAGTTTCAGCCCAGATACAATTACGTATATATTGTTATACTCAATGCGTAAATATCTACATCGTGCTTGTTTTAACTAAATGTTTAGGGAGTATAATGACATGCAATTCCTTAGAGCTTGCCGTGCCCGTTGTTGTCCATGGAAACGGACGTTGCTAGGGAACTTAAAGAATGTTTATTTTCACCCCGAAAACTACTGTAAGGGAATTATGCTAGACTCTTCGAATTTCAAAATACGAGCATCAGAATTTATTACAGAGGCAAGGAAGGCAAAAGAGGGAAATGACGGAAAACAGTTATTATCCAATTACGTTCAAAAATGTGAAAATGACAAAAGAAGTAAATATAACATTTTCAATTTAGTGTCGTAATTTAATTCGTAAATGCAAAACATCCAACTAATTATCTTGAAATGGTTATTACTTACTCAGTTCATTATTAGGAAAATAGACAATAATAGTTTGAATATTTGTACCTTATTAGAGCCTATACACACATAAAGTTAATTTCTAAACTTTTAAAACTTATACATATGTTCCCCATTATCCAATACAACACGCAGACATTTTCAAATTCATTAAGATCTATGAAGAACCCCATCTATAACATGATTGCGACCACAATGTGTCCGAAGGTCACGCATGCGAGCGTACAAGACGTGGCCAAAGGCCACGTCGAAAGTACGCGATTCAGTACATATAGCTGCAATCACGGGGAGCCGTTGAAACTTTCCTAAAGAGAAGGTTAGGGGAGGGTCAAAATCTTAAAAGTTTTGTACGTGCTATAACTAGTGTTGCCCACGAGACGAGACTTTTCTCGTCTCGTGGAAATGCTGTGAAATGCTGTCTCGTCTCGGAAATATTTGTTTGTCTCGGGACACATCATCAATCTCGTCTCGTCTCGAATTTTTAATAGCCTGTCCCGTCTCGTCCCGTGGGCAACACTAGCTATAACGTAAAAGAAGTGATTTAAGAAGATAAAAAATGAAAGTATATCAAAGGAGCCTTATAGAATTGGAGAAAGGAAAACAGAGGAGTAACAAATAAGCTAGGAAGGTGGAGGAAAGAGGAAAGGAAATAATGAAACAAGATAAATCAGGGAGAGAGAGAGTTAAAGAGAAGGGAAGAGAAAGAGAGGAATTGAAATAAAGCAGAAACACACACACACACACGCAGAGAGAGAGAAGGAAAGAGGAAGAGAAATCAAGAAATGAGGTAAAACAAAAAGAGATAAGAAACAAGAGGAGTTAAAGAGAGAATAAAAGTAAAAAGAAGGTCGTTAGAAGAGAGAATGAGGTGTAAAGAGAGCACGAATATAAACACACACGCACAGAGAGAGAGAGAGAGAGAGAGACAGGAGAGAAATAATGTAAAATAAGAAGATAGAGACAGAAAAGAGGGGAAGAGAGAAAGGAAAGAGGAAATCAAGAGGTGAGGGGAACAGAAAGAGATGAGAAACAAACGAAGGAGATAGATTGATAGAAAGAGGGGGGTAGAAAACGGCGGAAGCACAAGAGATAAAACATTGTAACACGAAGAGTGATAGTAATCATGAAGAGGAAGTTACAAAAATAGAAAAAGAGGTGGAAATTAAGAAAGAAGGTACAAGAGAAGAATAACAGAAAGAGGAAAAGGAATAAAGATTGGAGTAGGATGTAATGAATTTTCCTTGTCACCTTGAGGGTTCGAGTTGCAACTATGCGTTTCAAACAATGCGGGTAGACGAAAGAAAAAAACAATTTTTAAGTATCTACCTTTTGTGCTGGCCTGTAAAAATTACAAAAATTATATTTATTTTCAGAAAGTCCTACATCTACGACCTCCACAACAAGTAAAACATCCAGTACAGAAACTACATCAACAACGACTAAGAAGAAAAGTGGCGATGAGTAAAAATATTTCCATTCTGATAAGTGTATTATTATTAAATTTCCAAATAAAACAATCTTGTAAAGAATGTTACAAAAATTACTGGCAAAACTTTTAAAATGCGTGCACATCATCATGCTCACTCTTAATGTGCATTATACAAAGGATGTCGCAGAGAAGGTGAGACTAATTCCTGTATAGGAAAGCAGCGACCTCCATTGGCTAGCAATTGTACTAGGGTGAAAATTTGGTTCATTAGCTGCCGATTGAGTCCAAAATGAGCACAATAGTACAAAAAGTCGTGACTGTGTAGCAGTTAAATGACAAGCATGTACATGGACCCCTCCAAGAATCATTAAAATGAAACAAAGAAAGTGCAAACCACAAAATTTTTATTCAGAATCAGCCATATCGAGTAGACGTACATCTTTTTCAAAATAGGCACCATTGACAGCTAAGCAAGTATTCATACGCTCCTGCCACTTCGTGAATGTCTTTGAAAATTCGTCGTCAGGTAGCAAACTGAAGAAAACTTGCGATCACTTCTTTGTTCGTCATGAAATGACGACCACGTAAAGCGGCCTTTAAAAGTGGAAATAGCCAAAACTCGCAGGGTGCAAGGTCCGGGCTGTATGCTGTATGCGGGAAAATGTCTATAATAAAAAAGCCCGCGATGTATGCAACCGTATTCACTAGCGTCTCGCTAATCATGGACGGTCTTTGTCTAGGATGCGCCTGATTCGCGCCCATCTTCAAACAACTTGTGCCATCGGTACTCTGTGGCTCTACTTAGTCTGTCTTGATCGGCATATGCCTGTTGACACATTGCATATGTTTTCGCAGCACTTTTCCCTAAACGCCAACAAAATTTTATGGCATGCCGCTGTTCATCTTGAATACTCATCGCGAAAAACAATGTTATACACAAAAACCTGGAGGGGTAAACGAAACACATTCCACGTAAATCAACACAGCTGCTCACTAACGTGGTTTCGCAACATGTGACAACTTGCTACGGAAACAGAATGAGTCATCCTACACGACATAACTAGTGCCGAAACCATAGGCAGTGTTGCCAAGCCAGGAAAGATTCTGTCTCACCTTCTCTGCGACAGCCTTTGTATTTGCCTATATGCCTGAATTTACATGCTCTTTGTCTTTTCCTGTTGATTTTTATGTTTTATCCAGGCGATTCCTGGAATTTCAAACATGTGTCCTACAGGTAATGCTGTCTTTCTTATGTTTACAATGACCCTCACCCCCCCCCCCTGACGTACGCACACACACACTCGGAAAGCATGTTCATATCACGCGAGGCTCTGACGCCTTGGCCCGTCGTCAGGATAATCTTCTATGAGATCTTGTCGTCCTGTGTTTGTCTATTTGTTGTTGAATGCCCCCTTTGTAGCCTCGAGTTCTAGCTATGGTATGGAGATTTTATCCTCAGAGACAGTATAGGTTTAGTTGGTAGTAGTAGTCTAGGACAGTATTAGTTTTAGCAAATTGATTTAGGAAGTTCTTAACAGGTATACTTTATTTTCTTGTTATGGTCCTGTTAGTTTTGTTCTAAGGAAAAAATATTGAAAGGGATCATTCTTGTGGGCAATAAAATTAAAACATTCTGTTCTTATCTGGTTTTAAATTCTATTTAAACGTTATAATTTGAATGAATGCGTGAAATCAGGGGCGTAACATACAGGCAGCGCGTCCTGAGCCTAAGGAAGCGCGAAAGAAGTCAAAATTATCGTCGTATTTCTCGTGTGGAACATTTACGCAAAGGTACACGATAACTTTATTGGACATTTTTCTCTCCATGTAATATTTTCTTGAGTTAAAAAACTCTGCCTTGTATTTTATTATTTCTCTTGACTTTGCACTCCCAATTTTAATGTTAACAATAAAGCACCTCCAACTGGCACGAAGCAAGTGTGAAGCATTTAAACAGCCAGATTTCAGCTTCCGGAAAATTGAGAAAGATACTATTAGAGTGAGTGAAATTATTGAATATAATTTCTGTCAATAATTTTTTATCATTATTTAAATATGATAAATTGCTTACGTATCCCTGACGATATTATATGGATTCACATTCAGATTTCAAATGTAAAGAACGGATGTTGGCCTCGTATTATAATCTCGCCCAGGGCCTCGCGATATGCTGCTACGCCACTGCTTAACACCGTATTGTGGAACGAGCAAATCAATCAATCAATCACAGTCTTACTTAATCCTGCATTGCATCCAGAAATGACATGTGCCTTCATTGTTAGTGAACTGAAAGAAATACTTAACAATCACTTATTTAATTTTTATTCTGACAATGTGCCATTGTGTGTATTATTGTTGCCATGGAATTAAAATTACACAGATTAACGAGAAACAAGAGATGGTACCAGTTAATAAGATAGAATATTTCCAGTTTGTGAAGCTTGGATGACTGATTCAACTGTGAAAACAGAGGAAAAAGAAGTTTTGTCTGCAAGCGTCATCTCTACAAGGTAAATAATAACATGCCACGATATCTGGATTCTCCCAAACGAAAGGAATGTACCGTACAATGGATTTTGAGGCTTATTAACCTAGATCCGTCATAGTGTTAATTAGGTTAATCTTAATGCATTATGTTTATGCTATTTCCCCCATTAGATTGCGCTACTTTCTTACAGTTTCATATATTGTCAATTCCAGGGTATTTGCTTAGGCTGTGAAAGGATAAAATTCAAATTCAATTCCAGTCAATATAAGAAACGTGCGAGTGTATGTAAATAGACTCGTGCGCTTTTTACGTGCTCGCATGTTGAGACGGGATGCCCCAATACATGGAAATGTCAGTATGTAGTGCTACACCCTTGGGGGGTACGTACTTAAATGTTATTTACCACGGCAACAGAAATATCTTAATCTCAGGGGATAGGTTCTTTATTCGAGAATTCCAAATAAGAAAGCGTTTTATAGCCAAGAGGATATAGGGATATAGTTAAATGCGGATCTATATTCTGGAAACTATACACAATACAGAGAAAATGTATAACGAAGCTTGTATCTACATTGAAATATATATATATATATATATATATATATATATATATATATATATATATATATGCTGATTCCAAATTTACGTCGGTTATATTCTTCTCATACATATATGAATAATTGAAAGGAAATCTTCTTCTTCTTTCTTCTCTTAATTTCTGCGAAAAGGCTTCTTCTTCCTTCCTATCTTTGATCTGGGAAAAGACTTCTTCTTTTCTTCTTTATATTTTTGGAAAAGACTTCTTCTTCTTTTCTTCTTTCTATTTAGGAAAATCTTCTTCTTCTTTTCTTCCTTCTAATTTTGGAGAAGGCTTATTCTTCTTTCCTTTCTTCTAATTTTGGAAAATACTTCTTCTTCTTTTCTTCTTTATATTTTTGGAAAAGACTTCTTCTTCTTTTCTTCTTTCTATTTAGGAAAAGGCTTCTTCTTTCTAATTTTGGAGAAGGCTTATTCTTATTTTCTTTCTTCTATTTTTGGAAAATACTTCTTCTTCTTTTCTATTTAGGAAAAGGCTTCTTCTTCTTTCTAATTTTTGAGAAGGCTTATTCTTCTTTTCTTTCTTCTAATTTATTGTCTTTCCTTTTAAAGCGTAATCTTATTCATTACATATATGCCCTCGCTTTCCCCGCTTCACAAGCTATACTTATAGAAAGATAAGGGGCGTCTAAACTGACAATAGCGCCACCTCCTATGTAACGATCAAAAGAGGAATAGCCCAGGATCGCTAACAGCAAGCGTTGCCTATGGCCCAGTGCGTCTAATAAGAAGCGCAACCGTAAGTGCTTCGGGGCGTCTAATTGAACACAGTGCCACCGAGGGACGGACAAATACAAAAGCTGACGATGTTCTCCTCGTCAGAGGATCAAAAAGGAGAGAGATACATTTCTGAATTCATTTGCTCACTTATTAACTTTCCTGATTGTTTCAAATACGAGCATATTCTTATTTATCTTAATTTGCTATATACAACATTTTCTTCACTCCTTCTATAATTTTTATACTCTTCTTTTATATATTTTGCATTTACTATAATATATATAATCGCTCTTCTCCGCTCCTAGTTTCTACAATGAGCTCTGCTCTTCTTTATATGACGTGCTGCCATCTATCGTTGCTCTCGGGAAACATTTCTTCCTTGCATTTCTCATTGTGTCGTCGGAACTGGCACGTGACAGTAGTAAATAGTGAAGATAAACAACCGAGTTGTTCTTTTAATTATTTTGGCAATTTTATTTTATCTCTGGTTTGTTATGGATTGTGTTGTGTATTCCATTTTGTGTATTTGTGAAATCCTATTTTTGTATTGGGTAGTAAGTCATAATTGTTTATGTAATTTTGGACTGAAGATTATGTAGTAGATGTCATCCTTCTTTAAATCCTATTTAGTATCTATATGTATATCTGTACTGATCTTGAGGAAAGTATAAGAGGATTTCGCCCGAGAAATGAACACTGCGAGGAACGATAAATATAGCTCATTTTTTATAGTTTTCAGGGTTAAAATGCACTTTTTCAGAGTTCCTCGCATCGTTAACTACTCAAAGACTTGACGTTTATTTTAGCAGGTGTTGAAAATGTGCTAACGTAGGTATTTTAACATAATTTGCAAGTTGTTTAATGATTGTCACGGAAACACGTTAACTGTTTCTTTGGTAACGCTGCAAGCACCCCTCCCCCACCCCGAAAAGAGAGAGAATTTTGACCCTGGATACTAAGGAAAATGAGCGATATTGGAATTTCTTCAATATAGGGTGGGTAGTATGGAGCCTTTTCTGGCTCCGAGGCTTCCTTCATGGTGAGAATTTATGTCAGTGAGTGAGTCAGTGGGATTTGGGGCATTATGTATATTGGATGTTCCTTTCTCTAAGGAATTAGATGGCCAGAAACAATGACTAGCATGTAGCTATGGAGAGAAGAAAAGGAAGTGCAGAAAGTTATCAGATACAGGAAAAGGATATGACATACATCGAAGAGATTGGAACCCATGAGGTACAAGGAAGACTAAGAGAAAGACCCATAAATACATAAATACCTTTTGTCAAAAAAACAAAACAGGAATTTGTAATTCAAAAGGTCCTCGCTAATATTTTTTTAAAAATCTTCTTTCCGTAAGTTGGTAGCACTGTACTTTATTACTATGCCAAACATGAGCGCGATCTGTCAACAAGTTTGTTTACAGCAGCTGGTTGAATCAGTCCACTTCAGTAGTGCATCACGATTTTTACAATGAACGAAATTACTGAACAAAGATATAAATTTTGTGTTGCGAACGGAATTTCGTGTGCTGACTCGCTAAAAATGTTAGAAAAGACTTATGGTGAATCAGTTTTATCAAAATCACGGGCTTACGAGTGGTACAAAGCGTTCAGGGAGGGCCGAGAGATCGTCGAAGACATGCCTCGTTCTGGATGACCTTCGACCTCTTCAACCGATGAAAACATCGAAAAAGTGAAGGAAATTGTGATCGATAATCGCCATTCACGAGTCTGTTCGTTCGATTTTGGTGGATATTTTGGGCATGAGACGCGTTCGCCGCACGGCTTGTTCCAAAAGAGCTGAATTTTCTTCAAAAACAGTACCGTGAGTAGGTCTCTTTAGATCGCGCCAATTCTGATCCCACATTCATGGAACGCATCATAACTGGTGACGAGACATGGGTCTACGAGTTTGACATGCAAACAAGTCAACAGTCATCAGAATGGAGGACAAAAGACGAGCCGAAACCGAAAAAACCACGTCAAAGTCGCTCAAAAGTCAAGGTGATGCTCATTGTTTTCTTCGATATTCGTGGTTTGGTGCATCATGAATTCGTTCCAGAGGGACAGTCGGTCAATAAAGAATACTATCTGGCCGTATTGAAACGTTTGCGTGAGAAAATCCGTCAGAGACGGCCAGATTTTTGGAAGAACAATTCGTGGATTTTACACGACGATAATGCGTCATCGCATAGAGCGACAGTTGTAACCGAATTTAAGGCCAAAAACACAATAAATACCATCGATCAACCACCGTATTCACCAGATCTGGCCCGGTGTGACTTTTTTACGTTCCCGAAACTAAAATTGCCGCTCCGGGGTACCAGTTTTGACTCGATTGAAGCCATAAAGCAAAATTTGTGGAAGGAGCTGAAGGTCATACCGGAAAGCGCCTATAAAAAGTGTTTCCAAGACTGAAAAATACGTTGGCATATGTGTGTTGCATCAAATGGGGCCTACTTTGAAGGCGAAAAAATAAATATTGATGAATAAATTAAAATTGTGCGTTTCATTTAACAATTTCCGGTACTTTTTATGACAGAATATATATCGTATGAACTAATGATGCAATCAGCTGCATTACATTCTAGTACAGAGAAGCATTCCAGAATTTCGCTTGGTTCATCTTAGTACCTTGTTTTCACTTGATGCATTTTAAAAATGCATCGGATCGGACGTTTAGAACAGCAACGAATGAAGAAAACTGCAATTGCACTGAAGGTTGTATCAATTGATACATTTCAAATGAATAAATTATACTTGATATGTTTCTTTGTCTGTGTGTGGCTTCGAACCCTGATTAAGGCATGGATGGATCATTGTGTTTGTCCAATCATCTAATTCATCGGTGCATCATTGATCTTCATCCCAAGAGAAATAAGAGCGATGTAAAAATGGCCGTAAAACAGAAAAAGATGATGATAGCCTCCCATTTATTTTTATTATTAACAGATGTCTACACATTACGCAAGAAGGAAGATCGACCTACCTATAGTTGGAAGACACACAGGTTGATAAAGGTTTAGCTCTGTTTCTTATCCAGATACGTGAGAATGCATAAAGAAAGGTAAGAATGGCAGGTACCTCTCTACGAGCGCCACTTTCCTGTCATCAGCAAGTTAGGACTCTCCTATACGAACGCCACCTTCCCATCTCCAATATTCACGATGTCACGACGACAACTTTCCTAACATGACATTCTGGACGAAATTATTATTTCTTTCGCCTGGACAAGAGATGGCGTAACGAGCGTATCGTCCCACAGTTCCGTGTATCCACACATGCGTTGAAAACTCCTGTCAGCGCGCATCGTTCGTAGTATAGGGCAGTTGATTGACGCGTCAACAACAGCATTTTGTAGTCAACTGAACATGGCGCAGTTCGTGCCAGATAAAGTGTTTTTGCGGGGTGTTCTGCTTCATTACTTTAACATGCAGAAAAGTGCTACCGAAAGTCATCGTATTTTGGTGGAAGTGTATGGTGACCATGCGCTAGCTGAGCGAAGGTGTCAGAAGTGGTTTGCACGGTTTAGAAGTGATGATTTCGGCCTGGAAGACCAAGAGCGACCTGGACAGCCAAAAAAATTTGAAGACGAAGAATTGAGAGCATTGCTCGATCAGGATTCGTGTCAAACGCAGGAAGAACTTGCAGAAGCATTAGGCGTTGATCAAACAACAGTTTCCAAACGCATCGAAGCCATGGGAATGATTCAAAAGATGTCACATTGGGTTCCACATGAATTGAAAGACAGAGACGTTGAAAGACGAAAAACCATTTGCGAATTGCTGCTTCAAAGACAGAAAAGAAAGGGGTTTTTGCATCGCATTGTTACTAGCGATGAGAAGTGGATCCATTACGAGAACCCGAAACGAAAAAAGGCCTGGGTGAAGCCAGGTGAACCAGGTCCATCACAACCGAAACGAGATATTCACTGTGCAAAGGTTATGCTGTGCATATGGTGGGATATGGAAGGTGTGGTGTACTATGAGCTGCTGGAACCGGGTGAAACTATTAATGGAGAACGTTATCGACGACAATTAATGCGTTTGAAGCAAGCTCTGGCCAGGAAACGACCAGAATGGGAGAACAGACATGATAAACTTATTTTTCAACATGATAACGCTCGCCCACATGTCGCAAAACCGGTCAACCGGAAGTTTTACCCAACCCGCCGTATTCACCAGACGTTGCTCCTTCGGACTACTACTTGTTCGATTGCATGAATAACGATTTGATTGGACAGTGGTTCACTTCTTCAGAAGATATCGAAAAATGGGTCTCTGACTGGATCGCTTCAAAGGATGAGGACTTCTTTCGCCACGGAATCCGTAACTTGCCTGACAGATGGGCGAAAGTGGTGGCTCGCGATGGACAATATTTTTCTTAAGGTATTTATGTATTTTGTGTTTGAACTACAGCTTCAATGTGTGCGTAACAACCGCACGAATTAATTCCTAGACCTAAATAGAACAGCAAATATTAATTATATTTCACTTAATATTAACTCTGCAGAAATTAAGAAAGATTATAATCTCAAAAGATTTCTTATTTTTTATAAAAAAATTGGAGTATTGCTTATAAATTATGGAAAGCCAGAAGAGCTAATATCTAAATTATCACCTTATCAACGCTCAGACAGTTGAATACTACATAGCAACGCAATCAACAAATTCCGGCTATAAAAGCAGCTAAATTTCACAGAAACAACAAGACACACTGGGTATTTACTCGTGTGCTCTCCATCCCAACTGTCCCGCCAACTGGGTATCTACTCGTTGATTGAAGACATCGCTGCCTGAGGATCTTTACGGAAACTTGGAAGGCCGAGAGGCATTTGCCTAAACTTAACCAGGACTATCGTTTGGTCATCACCAGCGTCGTCAGCAGTTAAGGCGACCCAGCGTATTCACTCGGGTACCTAATTCTCACCGCTAACGAGACATTTGATTTATTCACAGGAATCAGCAGCATCGATAAGTTAATCCAGCTATACGTTAAGGAGATGCGATCCTGGAATGAGCGGTGCAACGTGAACTGGTGACGTCAAGGAGCAAATAAATCTCAATACAAAATTATTGTTGATAATAATTTGACACTTGAATATAAATCTGTTCGAGAGAACAGATAGATTCCGACCTGTAACTTCTGGCAACGGACGAGCCTTAGAAAATTAGTCCGATAAAGAAAGGTAACGATACCTGTGGTGTCCAAAGGAGCCGGACATAGGTACGTGACAGGGATGACTACTGTATTCTTAAATCGAAATATTTTTGAGGACGGTGCAACCCTAAGTAAATACTAGGAAGCCTCCTCCGATGTCCTGCTAGTTAAGACTGTCGCCTTGTAATCAATGATTCCGGGCTGCATTCCGGTGGAGGCTGTATTTCTTGTTTCAACCACTTTACTTCAAATGAAAGTGCGGCATCATCTCATTTAAAGAACCAATTCCATTTCATGCAGTCTTCGGACCATCTGAGAATTTGGTTTTATTCCTATACACCAATGGTTCTCAAAGTGTTCTAATATTTTCACTGAAATGACACTTATTCCAAATATATGCTTATTTAGTACTTTTTTACATGCAATATGTTTCTGAATTTGATATATGTGCAACCTAACCACACTAGCTGAGCGTTGCAAGTGTTAGGTAGGCATACAGTCTGACTTGGGCGCCGCCGAAAAATCTTGAAACACTAAGGGCGCCGTAAACAAAAATGTTTGGGAACCCCTCCTATACACCATGTGTATTTATTTAGGTTCGAGCTCTGTTCCGAAGATTTTGCACGAGTCTTATTTTCAGTTTCTTTCGGGTAAGGTGAGAATGGTGCCCCTTTTCACCCCTGCAAAAATTATATTCTTTTTTCACTGGCTCAGATAAATCAATGCAAATTATCTTGCGTTTTTATTCAACAGGTTCGTACAGAAACTTACTGCGAGAAATATAAAGAAGTACGCATCGAGCTCATAATCTCACAACACCAATAAAATATTTACAAAATAAAAATTATACGTATTATACATATATAAAAATAAGATTACAAGCATTATATATTATCATGCTGTAGCGTGTTAAATAAATGTTTTAATTAAATTAATTTACTGCCATCTAGCGACAAAATAAAACAACTGACAGCAGCACCTTTTCCTTAATAATGTCTATATATCGTAGTAATAATTCATTGCAGTTTGCAAAAAATAAGTGATATAAGTCACTCAGTCGTTCAGATGTTCAATAGAATTTTCCACTGTATTTTATGTAATATGGAAATAATTTGCGTTAAATTTGTGGGTTTTTACAGAAAATTTTTATTTTATTTTGAATGCTGAATTAAATATGCTGTATTATTTTATATTTCATTCTGATTGTGATGTACAATTATAATACTCAAAAAGTATTTCTAGAATTAGATCGAGAGTGAGAAATGAAATTCTAATGAAGGAAGTCCTGAAGTACTAACAGAAAGCTAGTTTATTGGCAAAGATGTAACAAAGAGAGTATGTTTTATTAGAAAAAAGGTAAATTTCTTATCTCCGGAAAACGGCATAAATTTGCTAGTTCATTTAATTTCAATATTCGTACTTACGTATTCTGAATTGAGAAACATTGCTGAAGGTGGCATTTCGCTTAATTCACGGAAATAAGCTCTATTTGAGATATCGAGTAAGTTTTCTTCGTTCCTTTTTGCCTTCGGTAACACGCAAAATGGCGGTCACAGTTTCACTACCGTACTCGGCATGCAGTGTTTCCACCACACTGCACCCAAAAATAGCTATGTAGCCCCACACACCATTCATACATAGCCCCACGAACCATTTCCGGTAAGGTTAGGTAAGGTAGGGTCACGTTTAGGTTACAATAGTTAAAAATAGGTTTAGAAAAAATATGCGTAGCCCCACGCACCATTCTCGCATAGCCCCACGAACATTGACACATAACCCCACAAACCATTTGCGGAAACGTACCTTCTTCAGTTACAATAACACGTGTTTGGAGAAACTGACTGGGATTGACCGAGATTACGTCATCACACACAGGCTAGATCCACCTGGAAGTAAATGGATGCAAAAGCTTTCGTGCATCGGTCACACATTTATATCAAAAAATATATGATTTACCGGCAAAATTCAATGAACGATGCGAGAAAACACTTCCCCGAACTTCCATAACTATAAAGAAACTGCATTCGGTAAGTAATTCCTCCTGTAAATTTGAAGAAATCCGTTTTCCGGAGATTAGAAATTTACCGAATAAAATGCAAATAAAAGGGGACACTATATATATCAGTCCTAAAACTACAAGGCGAAAGTTTGCCTACTTTACACGATATAAAAGAAAACTACCAGCCTTACAATGCACATTTATTGTACTGATTCGTTGTCTTATCGTTTGAGATTTAGTTTTCATTTATTTTATTGTGGTTTAGTGAAGGTTGCTTTGTTCCCAAGGCACATCGCTTTTCTAACTGGGAGAGTGCTAAAACCAACTTCTTCAGATCGTTCCCGCGCCGACCTCTGTGAAGGAGTGGTTATAACACCGCTACGACGCGAGGGATCGCGGGTTCTAATCCCGGCATGGGAAGGGGTGTTCTTTCTGCGTGTTCCTTCATCAATTTCACCATAGCATCACTCATCTACATCTTCGTGAGTGGCCAAAAGTGGAAGAAGATGGAAATAAAATAACAAAATTAATCATCTAGACGGCCCCCATGGCGGAGTGGTTATCACATCGTGCTACGATGCCAGAGGTCCCGGGTTCGAATCCCGACCTGGGCATGGATGTTTATGAGTTGTTCATCCATCAATTTCATCGTATCATCACTCATCCCCATCTTCGGAATTAGCCGAAAGTGGCACAAAAGCGAAGTAAAATAACGCTACTCAATCAATTTTTGCCCCCCTCTCATTGCCATCATTGAGTTGTTGGTTGAGTTGGTGTTTTAAGTCCACTTTATGCACAGTAAGGCTAATCGGGACAGGACCTACAGTTTAAAGTGGGATCCGAACCACTGTGTGCCTCTACCGGGCATCATTGGGTTGTACGTTTGAAGGCAACAAGAAGACAATTGTTCCACTAGTTACCGGAAATACAAGGGTTCTTTGTTGAAAAATCTCTCCCAGGCTCTAAATTTGTTTTTTATGGGCGACTGATCGCTTTGCACAAACTGCCGAAAGAGCAAAACAGCAGCCATCGCCAGGTGGTATGCGAGTCTGGCATTTTTGGAAAACAGGCTGTCTGGTTAGACTCGCCCCATCATCCATTCAAGATACGTAACCTGATTCTTTCGTTTACATGAACCCATTCAATCCTTTATGGGTAAAGTATAGGCTGGAAAAGTGTACAGTAAGCGGCGCACGAAAGTTTGAACGTAAACATGTTATCTTTAGTTTGGTTTTTATTTTGGCAGGAAGTTCGTCGTTACAAACTAAACATTCAAGACCAGGTTTTATATATGGGGAAGCTCGGGCTAACGTAAGCAAGGCTCTGTAGCTGAGTGGTTATTGCAGCGGCTACGATGCTAGGGACCGTAGGTTCGAATCCTACTAAAGACATGGGCGGTTTTATATGGGTTTTTCCATGAGGTAACGGGGAACAAGCTTAGCGCTATCAAGCCCACCATTGTTGCATGGCGTTCCTCGTTCATCTCGTCGAGAAGAGATAATTTTAACTCGACTTCGAATTGGGCACAGGTTTCTCACCCATGATCAATTGCTACAAGGGCTGGACTCTTCGCTGTGTCGTGTATGTATTAATGTTCTTTTAAGTGTTCGGCAAATTCTAAGTGTTGATTTTACTTTTCTCAAACAGAGTTTTAAACTTCCCAATGATTTGTCTTTCATTCATGTTGAGATGATGATAGAGTTTTAACAATGTTCTTAGCTTTTTGATAATTCGGGAAAAATGAACTGCGCAGAACCGCGACTCCTGTGCATCGTACTCCCGCGTGGAGGGGAGGGACAGAGTGGAGCAGCCTTCCTTATGGCCCGAGTTGAACCGATAGAGGGGAAGGTGCGCAGAGACTTTTGGCCGAAGGTTCTTTTGTGGAGACTCTGTAAAGAAAATCCATTATTGAATGTTGCACGTTCATTCTTTTTCGAATTACCCTGTTACTTATATGTTTTTCTCTTCTTCAGATTCTTGCAGAGTAACTGCAAAAAAATTCTGTTTATCATAATTTTGATTCAGTTCTTCATTTCAAATGACAAACGTGTGCTCCATATCTTGTAATATTGTAATGTTAATTTAGTTATAACTAGCTTATACGGTCATTGTTGGTTTCAGTTTGTTTTAAGTCTACTTTATGCACAGAATGGCTAATTGGGACTGGACCTACAGTTTAAAGAGGGATCCGAACCACTGTATACCTCACCGGTATCGAACAGGGGACCCCTTGATTACAAGGCCACTACGTTATGACAGGAACTGTAACTGAATATGGCTGCACGTATAATAAATATTATGAGCAAAATAATATAAATTTGAAAAATTGGCAATGCACTTTCGTGTACTATTGCAAGTGACTTCTTTTATGAAGCCGTGGAGTCGCTCTTTGGGCCTTGTATACTAATGAACACTGGCTTTACCATGATGACGTAATCTATTTCGGACAAACAATTGCAACAAAGGGTGTTTGCTCTCCACTCGTGCGTCCATGTCGCACACAACAATGCACCCGGGCATCGACAATGGACAGCTCCCCTCAGGCATGCCAACCCTAGGGGTGGCACACAATGGAACGGCTGGAGGCAAGTTCTTCTCCAGTCAAGGATAAACCTTGCGTAACCGTTGCAATTAACCTCACGACACGGAATTCGAGACTTTCTTGGATTATAATTTCCCCTCGCCAGGCGCCGCTTGCATCGTGCCAATCTAAAAGGGGTATTATTAGCTTCGTTTTAACGTTCTAACAACCTCGCCTTTCATCCGAGCCGGTGGCCAAGCGTGGTGCGTTTCCAGTTGTCCATCGTAGAGACGCGAGATGAGGGTTTGCGTGTGGATCGTCTGCTTGGTGGTCGCGGCTTCGACGCCGGAGGGACGCTCTCAGGACGCCGAAACGTTTCTGGAACAGTTTTACGAAAGCGCGAAGAAGCTCATAAAGGTGTTCAAGTTAGCCAAGTGGGAATACATGACCGATCTTCTGGATGACGGCAAAAAGGATCACATGGTAAGTGATTTGTTAGTCGATTTAATTAACTTTTGGTTAATTTCGTGGTTCACAGCGCGCTACGACATCAGGGGTCCCGAGTCCAAACCACGGCCTACGCATGGGTGTTCTTTGCGAGCGTCCAGTGGCGTGGCGAAAGGAGAGGGTTACGTGTACTTTTTCTTCAGTAATCAGCCCGCATTTTGTCATCCTTTCCTGCCTTTGGCGTTCCTTTTTTTTTAAGGAATACTGGACCAAAAAGGGGGGTCGTGATCCCAACCAATCCCCGTTGGGTATGCCACTGTGAGTGTCCCTTCATCAATTTCGTTATATCATCAGTCACCCTCATCGTCACGATTAGTAGCAGAAAGTAGCAGAAAAGCGACGCTAAATAAAAATCGAAATCAAAACATCGAGAAGGCAAGTGAATGATGGAGGGAGCTTCCGTAACCTTCAATGTGCTGTACCATCCCAACATTCGGATGAAGTGACAGAAACACTACTACCAATCAAGCATCGACGAAAGTTCCGTCGGGAAATGAAAAACTACAATGCCCACTCTGTTTTTACCTTCGTGGCGGAATGATTAGCACAGCGAACTACTACCACAGGGGTCTTGAGTTCGAATCCAGGCTTAGGCATGGGTGTCCCTCATAAGATTTTTCCATCGAATCGTCACTTTTCCTCATATTCGCGATTAGCCAAAAGTGTCAGAAAAGCAACGCTAAATAGGAAATCAAATCAGGCATACAGCAGATTCAAAATAATTATCAGCAATTTCTTCTGCTGGCAGACACAGATAGCGCAAGTAGTGAAGAAAGTATGTGAGCATGTTAATAACAAGCTATGGAACTTAGTGAGATATTCCAATTACATAAAAAATAATTCACCCCTTGTTGCTTCATCGGCTTGAAATTGCTTCCTCGTTTTTCAAGAAGAAAATATTACTTAATAACGGCGATAAGATCCCTCTACACTAAATTTCTAAGTTAAAATATTCACCTAAACATAAAAAAATATTTTTAGTCCATTATTCAATTTCATCATCGACAGTAAAAAAAGACAGTAGATGAAGATGAAGTACTAAAATTGCAGTACTGTTTTGTGTTCGTTCTACAAGTTGTGTGATTGCAGTGTCGAATTACATCGCTTTTCTGCCACTTTTGTCTTGGTTGCGATGGTTGCGGATGAAACAGGTGAAATGACACATACACATAACACCCACACCCAAGGGCGCACGCAGGGGGGGGCAGGGGGCACTCCCCCGGAGATTTCTGGAAAGAGTTAATGTAATTCAAATGGTGAAATTGTAGCGATACTTTATAACAAAAATATTGTTTCCTGTGACTTACAGGCCATAAGTTACAACTATTATTATTATTATTATTATTTACAGTACACTTCGGTACGTAAAAACTAAATGCTCTCCGACTCGGATTGATATCTGTGCATTGTGAAAAAGTTAAAAAAGAAAAAGAACTGTTCATCAACAAAGAGGTAATGTTTATTGAAGAGGCAAAGCGAATCCAGTTTCTATCTAAATAATAGACTCGAGTCTGAACTTGTATACAACGCCAAAGCATTTTCAATTCAATTTGAATTTTATGATTTGTAAAGTAGTAGTAATAATAATAAAAAATTCTATGACTGCCCCCCCTGAGAAAAAAATCCTTCGGGCCCCCTTGATAACGCCCACACCGTAAGCTTCGGTGGCAAGATGGAAAGTCGACCTTGAATAACATGCAGCCCTCTTAAAAATATCCTCGTTATTATTAATAGCTTCCAATAATAGCCGTAGAAAAACACACCAGTAAAATATAGGATACTATAAACCTTTTCGAGCAGGCCTTATCTCCAGGAAGCTATCAACTCGGGGCAAGCCCCGGCACTTAACGACCTGTTGGGTGAGATAAGTCAAGGCAAGGATACTATAAACCTTTTCCTAGTATCCTTGCCTTAACTCATCTCACCCAACAGGTCGTTAGGCGAGCCCTCAAAACATTCCCTATGAATTCGTGGAGAAATAGTTCATTCATAAGAATTTAGTCTAACTTATAAATTATTATTAACTGAATGTTGCATACATAATGTAAATCGTCATTTGAGTGCAATACCTAAAACCTTTTTATTTTCTCCATTATTAAGCTAAAAATATCATCTGATTTTTATGTATAAGAAACTACTACAACTTGGTATTGACAAAAATGATCTTATAAAGTTTACAACAGTAGTTGCCAAAATGACCACAGCGTACTTGTACTATCGCACTTACATAACACATAGATTTTTAGGATGCCTATTCAATTTGCACAACGCAAATGTATGTAGGTTACTTAAGAGAATAGAGCCATTACTCGCCAAAAAAGTGACTATAACAAAAGATAGAAGTATGACACAAGAAAAAATACTGAAAATTCTCGCTGATGTTCTGTTAATTACAAGAAGTATTTTTCTCAGATATTCTCGGGTTTAGTTTTAGACTATAAGAACGCAAAATACTGACCACCTTTGTAGCTTCTTGCGATTGATGTTCTCAAATAAATTTACAGGAATGTTCTGCCATCTACAGACAAAAAATGAAAGCTTGATATCTACAGAGGGTAAATTCATTGTCAATCAAGAGTAGATTAATGGAGGTCACAGTCAGTACTGGCAAAAAGAAGGGCAGGCAGTTTCCGAAATTTTGAATTTGAATTTGTTACTTCACATATATAAACCATATACATTGGTATTTGGATGGTACAGTACAGTTCACTTTATTCAGTACAAGACGCCGCCTCGCGTCTTCAAACTATCAAGAGATTAATGATTATGAAAGTTGAAATTTGCAATTTAACAAAGCCTGAAGCTGAAAACGCCGTTACTTACTTGGTGGTGGTGGTGGGGAAAAGGGGGGGTGAAGTTATCCAAAAGTTTCTAGGGGAATAGAGGAAGTCTATGAAATGTGGGCCCTCATTTTGTTTTTCCTGCATATCAAGGAAACCATCAGACCAAATTGAATGACACCAAGGCCTGAAATGTACTTGTTTAGTATGTCTCCTACCATAGCGAGAAATAAATGGCTTCATTGTGAAAATCCGATTTTTTCGAAGAGATGCATTTTTGAACATTTGAAAGAAACGTTCCTAAAGTGTCCCCCTTAAATTTAGTACAATTTAAAACAGCAACAGCATAAATTATACTGATATAAGCTGAAATACAATACATGTATTGCTGTGGAATAAAATAAACGTTTTCTGAATGTTGAGCACACAAAATAATGCAAGAATATTAGCTTTTTTATTTCAAATCCATCGTTTTAATTCGTATGGCATCTATCTGGCCATGTTATCTTTATTTCCCGTTCTTATTTTCTTCCCTGTTTTCGCCATATCTATTCCCTTGGAACCTGTACCAGAATTCCATGATTAGAATTTGGGCGAAACACATTCTGTGCTTGTTTTACCACAACGCAGGGGGCCCACTTTAGGACCACGAGTGCTTGTTTCTTTAAGCTAGTTATTTCTCTTGCATTCTCGTCAATGGCTTTCCAATAACATACAAAGATAGCTCCTATATTTAAGATTAAGAATGTAGAAGAGTTGACCTCTGAAATGACCGAAGTACGGCAATTAAAAGTGGGAGTAATAAAACTATCTACTTGCACAAAATCACTCACGAGCTGATTGGAGAACAACACACGCAGTAATCAACATGGGTGCAAGTACTGCAATCGACAATAACGTAAACTACCATCGCAATGTATTTCCACCAGGCTACTGCACCATCCAGAGCAGAAACGCATGGGTCCCGCTTTAAAGACGGGGCCCGCATTTGGTACACTTCCTCTATCAATTTCACTTTTCAGTAGTCGCGTCCATCTACGCCTACGTATACTCAACGGCAGGGTTGGGAACGTTTAAAAAAATTACCTCACCAAACAACAAATAACGTACTTTTTATGAATATGGTTGAATGGAAGAAAAGGTTCAGCACCACCTGAACTCCGCAAGTAAATATAATATATAAATAAATAGTGTTTTTCACGGAAAATATAAAATACTTAAATTAACTTTTATCAGTAAAACTGACAGTCAAGTTTATGTTACATGAACTAAACCTAAAATATTGGGTAGCCAACGTGAGGGTTTTTCCCCCATATTCTTGTAGAACAACATTTCTTTGATACTAAACCGACAAGCTTTCTTGGGCAATCGGACTGAAATATGGCGGCCAACAAACTACAACCGCCTCCTCTTACATGCGGTTACAAAATCATTTTTCAACTTAAAAACTTGGAGAATTCGGCAATCGATACAATTTTACTTAAATGCCTCGTCAAACAGAAAGCGATCTTCCCGCGCGGGTAGATCGCGCTACGTTACGCCGTCGCTATCCAGTCCAACAGTACGCGGGCAGACTCGGTGAGACGATCCAGATCGCGGAGGTCAGTTTTCGGGTTGTAATTTTTCTGAAAGACAGCGGCGATCACAACACCCGATGACTACGTTGAAAAACTTATAGACCTTGTGCGGTCAACTCCCTCCACTGGGTCGTTCTGTTTGGCATTCGAGATCGACAACAGAGCGATATGCCCGCGCGGGAAGATCGCTTTCTGTTTGACGAGGCCTTAAAACTTGTAATATAACTAACTACCTAAGTAACTCCCTAGCCTTCTTAAACCCGAAGGTTCATGGCTGCAGCAACACAGGCCTTCCATCTTTCCCTATCTTGAGCAAGTTCTATATACTCTTTTCCATCCCTACCGATTTCCCTTAGGTTCATCTCAACGTTGTCCCTCCATCTTTGTCTTGGCCTTCCTACAGGTCTCTTACCATCAGGTTTCCCAACAAGAATCCTGTAAACTCCTCTTTCCTCTCCCATTCGTGCCACATGGCCTGCACACCTAAGTCTTCTTGATTTAATTATTCTAATAATATCTGGACATGAATACAAATTATGTAGTTCTAAATTATGTAACCTTCTCCACTCACCTGTCTCCTCGTCCCTTTTAGGTCCAAAGATTTTCCTAAGGATCTTATTTTCAAATACTCTCAATTTATGTTCCTCTTTCAATGTAAGGGACCAAGTTTCACATCCATATAATACTACAGGCAAAATTACTGTTTTGTATATTTTAACTTTTAGTTTCTTAGATATTAAACGAGAAGACAAAAATTTATGAAGAGAGAAGTAACATGCATTCCCTGAATTAAGCCTACTTTTTATTTCCTCTTTAATATAATTTTCCTTTGTTAATATTACTCCTAAGTATTTGAATTTGGAAACTGGTTCAAACGAGTTGTTATCAATAATTAGATTTTGATTATTACCTAACACTTGGTTTCGGCCTGTAAGCATATATTTAGTTTTCTCTTTGTTAACTTCCAAACCTATCTCTTTAGCAGTTTTGAAAAATATTTTAGCATTATTCTTAATTGTATTCATATCATCCCCCAGTAAGTCTACATCATCTGCATATGCTAACAACTGAGTCACACCATTTAATTTTAGTCCTTCTTTAGTTTCTTTTACCTTCCTAACAGCATATTCTAAGGCAAAATTAAAGAGCAATGGAGATAATGCATCTCCTTGTTTTAACCCATCATTAATTGTAAATTTGTTAGACATATTAATACCCACACGAATTTTACTTTCTGTTTCACTGGTGCATATTTTTATCATACTAACAAGCTTCTTAGGTATTCCAAACTCTACTAATATATTATATAATTTATCTCTTTTGACCGAATCATATGCTTTCTTGAAATCAATGAATAGCTGATGGACATTTTGATTATATTCCCACTTTTTTTCAATTGTCTGTCTGATGTGAAAAATTTGATCTGTAGTTGATCTGTTACGTTTAAATCCACATTGATAATCACCTATAATTTCATTAGCATATGGGGTTAGTCTTGTTAAAAGAATGTTAGATAATATTTTATATGTTGTTGAGAGTAGAGAAATTCCACGGTAATTATTGCAGTTCATTTTATCACCTTTTTTAAACACAGGAACAATTATGGATTCTTTCCACTGTTGAGGTATTTCTTCTTTATTCCATATTAAACAAATTAATTTATGGATTTGACATATTAATGAATTTCCACCATATTTAATTAACTCAGCTGGTATTAAATCAATGCCAGGTGCTTTTGTTATTCTTTAGCCTTTTAATAGCATCTTTAACTTCAGTCAAGTTAGTTTCTGGAACTAAAGGTTCTTCTGTGTGTACTTCATTTACTTCTGATTTATCTCCTACATGGACATTTAAAAGGTCATTAAAGTAGTTCTTCCATCTATTTAGAATATCGCTTGGGTCAGCTAGAAGATCACCATCTTTATCTTTTATCAAGTTTACTTTAGGTTGCCACCCCTTTCTAAATTCATTTACACCTTTATATAAATCTCTGATATTTTTATTTTTGCTGTTTGTTTCAATTTCGTTAATTTTGCTTTTCAAGTAATCTCTTTTTTTACTTCTAAACGTGCGGTTAACTTCTCGCTTTATTCTATTATAATTGTTTAGATTTGTATCATCAGAGTTATTATTTAACCACCTAAGTCTAGCCTGATTTCTTATTTCTATTAGATTATGACATTCATTATCAAACCATGGCTTACTTTTTCTCGGTTTATGGTATCCTATACTTTCTTTAGCTGCTGATTCTATTGCATTACGTATATGCTCCCAATTCTTATTTACGTCTGTTTCATTTATATTTTCATCATCATTTAAATCCTGCAAAATATCAAATCTATTTGACAGTTTAATTTGGTAATCTTTCTTAATTCTTTCATCAGTAAACTTTCCTGTATCAAATTTTAGAACTTTTAGATTTTGTTGCTTATGATTTATCACTGAGAGTCTTTCTCTTAATTTAGCAATTACTAAATAATGGTCACTGGCACAGTCAGCACCTCTATGTGTACGAACGTCAATTATACTAGTATGCCTTCTCTTATCAATGAGAATGTGATCTATCTGATTATGAGTTTTACCATCTGGAGAAGACCAGGTATATTTATGGATATCTTTATGTTTAAAAGTGGTACTTTTCACAATTAAATTCTTTGAGGTTGCAAAAGTAATCAATCTTATACCATTATCATTACTTAATTCATGAAGACTTTCTTTACCAATCGTGGGTTTAAATGTCTCTTCTTTGCCAATCTGTGCATTACAGTCACTATAAGATGTAACTTTGGAAATTATAATGTGCAGATTTTTCTAGATATCAAAAACAGCCTCAAATATACACAGTCACTCCCCGACGGGTAGTGGTACCGGATTCGAATCTTGGCCTGGGCATGGGTGTTCTTTGTCAGTGTTCCTTCGTCAATTTGATCATACCATCACGCATCCTGATCGTCACGATTAGCCAAAACTGTCAAAATAGAGACGCAAAATAAAATAAAAATCCAATCGAAAGTGAAAGAAAAGTAATTGATTGATTTGGTTTATTTTACTTGGCTTTTCTGCCATTTTTGGATAATCGCGACGATGAGGATGAATGATGATATTAAATTAGTAAAGGTGTACTCACAAAGAACATCCATTCCCAAGCAGGACCCCTGGCGGCGTCATAGCACGCTATGTTAACCACCCCGCCACGGAGATAGGCTACAAGATAAATTTAAATGGAGTCCATTAGTGGTGACGTCACAAGCAGACGACGAGCTGGAACTGAGTCTACACAACGAGAGAACGTGTTTTCTTCCTATCCAATTCAATGCTATTTTGCTTCGGAAGGGGTAGCTTTAATTATTGCAACAGCAGTTATGAAACAAAATTATGATGCGTATCGTACATCAATGTAAAGATGAGATTTCGGAGAATACGACTATATATCACACATACCTTAGAGAGAATAAGGTAAAGAATAACCAGAGTAAGAAAACCATGCATTTTCATAACATTCCACTTCCGAGCACATGCCGAAGCCGACCCGAACATCACCGATCTCAAGTCGGCCACGCTGCCGCTATGGATGATGGAAAACCAGCAGCCTCAGGCGATTGAACCGACGACGCCCATTGGCTGAGATTTCTTTTGGATTATTCGCTTTACTCGATTTCCTACTCCATTTATTCTTTACATTCTCATCTGTAAGGTATATGTTATATATAGACGTATTCTCCGAAATCTCATCTTTACATTGATGTACGATGCACATCACAATTTTGTTTCGTAACTGCTGTCACACTAATTAAAGCTACCCCTTCCGAAGGAAAATAGCATTGAAATGGATAGGAAGAAAAGCCCGTGTTTATTTGTTTAGACTCAGTCCCAGCGTGTCGTCTGCTGTAACGTCACACTATTGCACTCCATTGTTGTTTTGAGTCCACTTTATGCACACAAAGGCTAATCAGGACTGGACCCATAGTTTAAAGGGCCTCCACCTGGGGCCCTTTGATTACAAGGCGCCGACGATACCACTACACCATCGGGGAGCAATAAGATAAATGAGAATAGCCACATATTCTAGGATTATCGTTTGTGAAGTGATGTAGACATAAAACAACAGCCTCCTAATAAGGTTTCCATTTTGACCTATCATATTCAGAACCTGGTAGTCGAAAGTTGCTGATCTTGCGTAACGTCTCCGCCTGATACAAGCGCCGATCAAGGATAAGAATGCACGATCACGAGGGAAAGCCAAGGAATGCCACACTCGCTAAATACAAGCCAATAACCCTGCGAAGACAATCATTCCGAGGAACACGTGGAAACACGCGAGATGCTTACACAGAAACGTCGATATCGTGAGGCTTTGACCTCTTGTACAGTGACGGACAGTTCTAGGGGCCCAAGTTCCTTTTGTTCCCTAAATGCATTCTACTAAGGTTCCGATTTACTTCTACATTCATTCCCACGCTTCTACGATATTTACTTGTCGACGGAGAATATCTTGTCCATGACGAGTGCGTAAGGTAATTTTGAAGTTGTTCTTTTCAACAAGAATAACATTTTTTTCGAGTCCAAACAGCGCTCATTACTTTAAGGAAGGTTCAAATTTCGTTTGACAATGATTCTACGATAATTAGTCTTTGTTCTAGGAGAAATCATAAAACAATCGGAACCGTTACCGCAGAGTTTCTTGGTGGATGCCTACCAAGGCACCGTCGCGATTAGCGAAAGTGGCTAAGAGCAACGCAAAATCAAGTTATCATACAATCTTGTTTTGAGCTCAGGTTATGCTCAAATGCGCTATTCTGGACAGAAGCTTCAATTTAAAGTGGGAAACGAACCTATGCGCCATGTCCTTGCATGGAGCCCAGTGTATAAAATGTCTGTGTGATGTAAATGCATTGTGCAGTGACGGACACTTTTGGGGTTTAATAAAATCACATAAAGCAATAACAAATTCCATAACACTTTCCATAATTGTCAACAGTTTACAAAAGCATACAGCTACACTCAACGTAAGTTCCAATGATTAACATTGCATCGTCATATAAAACAGATCTGAAGAGTTTCTTTGACTGGGTTTCTATAGATTCAATAAATTGTTCTCATATGGATAATTCGATAAATATCGGTACACAGTGGCGGCGATTAGGAGAGGCAGTTCCCCCTACTTTTTGCCACTTTCGCCCTCGCACTATGCTAAACATTATCTACCAATCAAAAGTAAATTGTCCTTGCCCCCCGTTTCGGAACCCAATCGCCGCCACATACATAGACACCAGAAGCGGACCCAGGATGGGAGTTGTAGAGGCCTCACCCTCTTGAATACAAAGCAAAGGGAAGGACATTTAACCTACGATATCCCAGAGTGCTTCCGAGTAATGTCTGCAAGTTCCACTCAACTTTCTAGAATCGATTCAGTTTTTCACTTCTTCCTAGCTATAGTTCGATACAGGGTTCCCTCATTACGCAATTTTTCATCTCCGCATCTCTTGTCTTTTCTAAACCTACAAACCGCTTATCTCATCAGCGACGTTTGCAGAATAATTTAAGTTATTTATACAAAATTGTGAATGGCAAAATCCGCTGCAACACACTCCTTGAGGAATTCCACTTTCGAGTACCTATGCGCACAACTCTCAACACAAGATTATTTTATACAAAGAAACCTAGACTACAAATTCAAAAAAGATCCCTCTTTTAAAGACTTGCCACACAATACAATAACCTCCCATAAAGAATCGATATATTTTTCTCCGAGTTTGCCTTTCGATCTTCTATTAGAAGAAATGTTTGTAAGTAATATCAAATAGTGCCATCTCTTGCTTATTTCTTTGTCAATTTGCTATTCTCCTTGTGTTATTATGTTACTTTTAATTATTATTTTTTAATATCTTTTTGCTTATTATTATTATTGCTTTTTCATTGTTGACAATTTTAGTGTAAAATGGCCACCTGTGCTGTATCTGGAATTTTCTCAATAAATAAATAAATAAAAAGATATGACAAACGCTGTTGTTCTCTCATGGGCCACGTTCATGAATCTCCCTCGGTGAAGGACTAACACCAAAAGCGCATCTAATCAGTGATTAAATATAGAAAATGGGTGTTATTTTCCATAAGCAAACCTCTGAGCAGAAACTTAAATTTCTAAAATAGTAGTGTAATTGATGATACTACTGGGTCGATAAATGATGAACCCCCCTCATGCAGATTTGCCTACACTTAAAACTTGCTCAACATGCCCATATGAGCTTTTTGCTCAAGTGTGGAACCCTGTCTAATCCAAGATTTTTGTAAAAATGCCCTCGGGAATTTCCTGTGAAATGATGAGGCCCCTCAGATTGATTTGTCTACACTTACAAAAGGCACTTCTGTCAGATTGTTGTCCATAATCCTGTCAAAAATATGCCCCTCTTGATATTTTTTTTGCCCACACCTAAAACTACGCCAAACGTATTAACACACACACACACACACACACACACACATATTTACTTCTGGTTTAAGTTCAATTGGGCACCAGGCTCAACTTGTATATCTAGTATTAAGATAATGTAATTCTTCTAGAATTGCTCTGTGACTCTCTCATTTCTTACATCATAAACATATGATTTTTCACCTATGAGAATAACACTACATATAGTGTTATCAGGGAGTGTTTCGTGGAATTCACAGATAATTTTAATGTTTGTCCTGTCATTAACCACAACTTGTTTTCTTTTTGAAGTGTTGATTACAAACATGGGTCTCTGTGCTTTGAATTCATCTGGTGTGTAATACATGTCAGTATTGCCAGTAGTGACCCTTTTGTATGCTGTAAATGCTTCATATAATTTAAGAAAATCATCCTTGGACATGTCTAAATTATAATTTTCTCTAGGGAATACCTCATTTCTGCCATTTTTAAGATATATGTTCTTGATGTTGCAGTTATCAAATCTACTTGAATTTTTTTTCCTGATTATTGTGTCTTCCAGTCTGAAACAGTACCACCACAAAATCCGGCATGTCGTATTGTATACTGGAGAATGAATTTGTAGCATCAAACTCATAATAAGTACCAGCGGCAGGCTTCTGTACACATTGATATGTATAAAATTGTAAAGGAATCTGTGGATTTTTTATTATATCTGCTTTGTATTTAAGAGCATAACTGGCTTCATATTCAACAACTGGGATTCTTAGCTCCATAGTCTGAATAATGCATTTGCCCTCATCAGGAAGGGTATTAGGCAGAGCTTCCCCTGTAGAGTTTAATGTACTGTACCTCATCAAAGCATTATTGTCATTGGCAGCTCTTCTAAATGTGATTCTTAAACCACCCTTCCACATAATATCTTTGTAATCTGAGAAGAATCCTGGCAACAGGCGCATTGGGAACAGCACTGTGTGGCTCTTGGATAATATTTTATCACCAGCCTCAAATCCACCTATTTTGTAGTAAGAAGCCTCGGTTTTGGATAATTTTAGTGTGGCCAAAGCTGTGGAGGTAATGCCGGGATAATCCACTCTGTTTATAACAACACCATGCTTTCTGATCTCAATTTCAGAGAACAGATGCGGCACAAAATTGTCCACCAATCTTATATTTGAATTTGCCGGATAATCTGCACCATCGAGCTTTACAACATCAAATTTGATGTATAGATCTGCTCTGTGGGGTGTATAAAGCCATCCCCTACATCAAGATCAACCTCAATCTCTGTGTTGGGTTGATTTAAATTTGCAAATGTCCTCCTGTTTGGGGGGAATGATTGTAGCTCATAAATCTCAATATTTTCCATTTTTTTTGTATGTATTTTTATTTAAATATTAATCTCTATGATTGCAGTTGTTGTGGCTCCAGCAAAATCAACTAATTCTTCTTTTTCATTAGTGACCATCAATTCAATGTTATCTATTCTATTATGGCACACAGGAAAATATAATGTTGGGGATGGAGTGTAGATGATGGGCTCCATAAATTCAGAATTAGGTTTAAATGTTGCAATGATGCCAGTTTGTTTGTGAGTGCCTATGCCATTTGATTTGGTGATCATACCCTCGGCCACATTACAGTGAATATTCAGAGTCTCTATGGCTAAGAATTTAGGTATATTAATAGCAGTGTGTTTGATGGCTGGTTCAAGTTTTGTGTTGTTTTCAAAGCCTAACAGCTCTCTTATAGTACCTAGATCCACTGTTTCTGTAGCAGATACAATCTCTACTCTGTGAGTGACAGAATTTTGAGTTAATACTATACCTCTGGGTAATTGAGCATTTAGAGTGGACAGATTATATTGCCCTGGAGTGATGACAATTTTTGATCCCCTACTGCAATTTTGTTGTTGTGGTGTGTAATATTAGGGATCAAGTACATGCCATAAAATGCTCTGAGAGCTATTGTTTTGGGATACACTATATCATCATGTAATTTGAGTTTCAATATTGAATTTTGGCTGGTGAGATGGAATACCCCCATGATGTTTTAAATACCACAAGGCCTTTTGAAAATTTTCAATTGATGGTTTATTTATTTGAGACAGATATCTGAGAACAGATAAACATAAATGTCCACAATTAACATCTTTGAAGTTTTGAACACGGGCATTATTGTAATAAAGATTAGCTGATTTTAGATATTTTACTAAATTTCCAGGTGGATCACCTCCAAATGAATCAAACACAAATGCCTCATCTTTTAAATATTTAAGATAACAAATCCAGTGAGTGCCCTGATTTTTGTACTTATCCAAATTAACAATGCCACACTCTTTGTTGAGTGGTTGCTCTGGCAAAGAATCAGACATGTACACACCTCTAAAATTTTTGATGCCCAGTGGCTTGATTAAAGCTTCAATATCTTGGTTTGTAAGCGGCTCTTGTTTTTTTTTAAACTTATTTATGGCTCTCTTAACACCTTTGCCTTGTTTCTCCATGGCCAGGTTATGGCGCTTCAATTCATCTAATTCTGCCCTATTTTTCTTGGCATCTATTACTGTTTTTGCTATGGCAGCTGATCCCCCAGCCAAGCTCCCAACAGCCCCAAGTGCTGCTAAGATGGCCGGGATAGTAAATATAAATCCACCCACATGCGATTTTTTCCTGGATTGTTGTAATTTTTTTAATTGGGGGGTACTAAGCAACAATTTCATACCATGGCCCTTGGCAATACAAGAATTTTTTTTCTTCCGCTGCTTTTTGGTTAAAAGACTATCAATAGTTTTAAAAGATTTAAGACCTGTATAAGGTATCTGATACATAACACCCTTGGCCTTCATCCTAGGTTTATTATATACATATTCACAGCCCCCACCCCAGTTTTTGTTTGGTGTTCATAGCTATGGTGGTTCCAATGCTGCTATTCTTTCACTTAAAGAAGCATCTTTGCTTACAAATCTACCAAATGCAGACTCTTCTAATTTCTTGTCTGCAACATGTCTCTTATCAAGATCAGAATGTGTGTTGTATGCTATGTCATGGTCTCTACAAGCAGCATCTAGGGGATTAACACCAGGATCACCTCTGTTTAATCTATGGTCCAATTTTGTGCCTGGACCACAATACTGATAGCCTGGAATGTGTAGTTCAAATGGCAGCTTGTTTATAATATCATTAACCAACCCCCGACCCTCAGAGATATTCCAAAATTTAGGTGGTAGAGTATTAATAATTTTTATAAGATATCCAATCCCCTTAGTGTCATTCACTATAAAATTAGACAATTTAGTGCTTATCATGTCCATAATTCCAACCTTTTCATTGTAAAAATTGCGGTTGCCAGCATTTTCCTCCCCAGCTATCACCAATAACCTATCTACAAGTTTCCTGACATCATCAACCCAGACAAATTCTTTAGGCAGGGTGTTGTATTGTTTGATTCCATTGCCAGTCTTGATCTGTGACCATATGGGCTTGATTAAGTTGTTATATTTTGCTCCACTGTTAGACTTGACTCTTTTTTGTGTGGGATCATTGTTCTTGTATAGAGCATCTGATTTTATTAATATTTCTTTGTAGTGCTCATAATCTTGATCTGTATAGTTGCCAGGCCTTTTCCTTGTCATCAGTTCCCACAATCCAGGTGTGCCGGGATATTTAACAAAACCACCTTTTTCTCCAAGATGAGATTCTGAATATACAATGAGATCATCTCCCATAAATGTTACTCTGAAATTGCCAATTCTATGTATGATGCTACCATCACACTCTGTGTCAGCATATAAGCCAAAGACCTCATCTTTGTTGTCTTTAGGTGTGCTTAAATATTTTTGAGCAAGAAGACCCAATTCAATAGGATCATGAGTAACTTCAATTCTTCGAGGAGCAACAGGACTAGGTGTATGAATACTGGAAAGTGGGGTGATTGGATAATCTAATATGTTCCTTGCAGCTACAGGTACAAGCTCTGTGATCAAATTTTGATTTTGCTCTGTAACAGTTTTGATATTTTTACCTAATTCACTAATAGCATCAATAATAGGCTGTTCTGTTTGTTTGTGTTGTTCATAAATTCCTCGGTTCTGTGATTTCCATCCCTTAAATCTTTTTACAAGATAATCTCTTAATTTAAGATCATCAATGATTGGCCTTTTCATGTTTATTTATATATGTTTCAATGTCTAGAAAATTGTTGATTTTATTTCTGTATTTGCCACTATTGGGTTTTCTTGTCATATCAATTGTGACAAACCCATAACTGTTTTGATTCCAGCACCTACTGCAAAACTTGGAAAAATCATTGTAGCTCAAGTCCCCACCTACATATTCATCATGTATGTGTTTGAGGTTGGTATGATCTTGATGAAACACACATATAAAATTGCTGTTGTCTCAGATCAGCTGCTTCGGTATTTTAGAAAAAGTCTGTGCCAGGTAGAAGCAATCTATGTTTTTGTGCCGCCCCTGTGTAAAGAAATTTCTAACCTTGTTTTGATTATCCAGTATAATGTCATCAAACACAACAACAGAATTATCGAAAGATTCATGGAGTGGCTTAACATCTGGTTCAAAAGTGGCTATATCCAATCCATCATATAGCTTCATCAGCTGCTGATATTTTAATTGTTCCAAGCTCTTAGAGAAGACATACAAGTGCCTGTTTTTCCAGTCTAACCAGTTGGGTGCCAATAAAAAATTATCAATCATTAGTGTAGTTTTACCACAAGCCGATGGCCCAACAATAAGACATCTAATATTTTCAGGCAGCAACTTGCCATTTCTCTTAATCTGCTGTTCAGGTTCTGGCAGCCTCTTTATAACATCCCAGGTGCTTATATTATCACTTTGTCTGCATCGATCCAGCTGTGTTCTGGAAGTCCTAGCCATTTGACAAATAACTTGTTGCCTTTTCTGCGGATGATTTTTTCTATGAGATATGTGTCAGGCTGTTTAGTTTTGCTGAGTTCTTCTTCATAGAATCTGCCTTTGAGAATTTCTCCTCGGTGATCTTTTATTATATATGTGTTAAGGGTCCCAGGTTTAACTTGAACCACTGTAAATAATTCAGTGCTCCAGTTTCTTGTAAAGCCTCTTTTGATTAAGTGCTTATATTTGCTGATTCTTACTTGATCACCCACCTTGTATTTGGCCTTTCTTGTTGATGGCTTCTGTAACACATTTTCCAGTCTTGGATTTGAGTGGCACAGCCCAGGCAAATTTTGAAAATGTGTCTATGACAGTGAGTAGATACTTGTAGCCCTTGTTGATTTTGTCTAAGTTTTTCAGCTGTCCACTTGCCATCTCAATCAAGTCGCTCTGCCATAAATCATCTATGCCTTTTGTGACTACTGGCAGTCTCTTATAATTATGTCTGGCTTGTCTGTGTAATTCATCAACAATAATTTGTCTAGACATAATATGAAAACAAGAATATTGCAACTATGGTGTGTTCAGCAGCTGATACTACAGGATTTTCTAAATATAATTTGTCTCCTATTTGTATATGAAATTCCAGAGAGCCATCATCTTCAGCAAAAGAAGTTTCTAATGTATTGGGATCTGTAAAATCCTCTAACTCTACACTGGTGATTTTTTGTTTGTTGTCAGCATTTGTTATTGATAAGGTGGGTAGTGAAGTGCCTGTGGTTGAAGCCAATATTTGATCTTGATTGGTCTCAGTGTGCCCCCAACAAAAAACTGGTAATAAAATTGTGCAGGGGACAGCATATATATTTTGCCACCTGGTGTAAATGGTGAATCATATTCTTTGTTGGGGATGCTGTACAATTCAAGAATTACTGTATGTTTTGGATTCTCAATTATGCCTGTTATTTCTTTTTCTGCTGTAAGCAATCTGCTTGTTACAGATTCAAGGTGCTTATTGATGGTCCTAACAACATCATCATGGCCTGGCTTGATTTTTATGTCCACAACAAGTTTCTTGTATTGTTGCACAATCTCTTGAAGCTGGGTGGCAAAAACAGACAGGGCATTTGCTTGATTGGATTCCATGGTCCCTAGCTGTTGCTTGATATTAGCTACAATTTGTTGCAAATTTTCAATAACTGCCAATTTTGAATTTTGAGCAGTAAGATCATGGACCTGTCTTCTGATATCCTCAAACAGGGCATGCAGTTCATTAATATGTTGATTAGTTGGTAGAGTGGCCACTGTCTGAGTAAGTTGTTTGATCTCTGTCTGGATATTCTTGATATCTTCTGATTTCAATATGCGATTCACTGCTCTCTTAATATTTTTAAGTTCCTGTGATGTCGGCAGATTTGTTACAGTATTTTGCAAAGATTCAAGTGCCAATTTCACATTATTTAATTCAGAAGCATCAGCCACATTTTGCATAGCATTTTGGAGCAGGGCTATATCTGCCTGAGTGGGTGTTGATTGTTGTAAAATTTCAAGTTTTGTTTGGATATCATCGATCAAATGATGGAAATGAGATAGCTCAGATTCAGTGTTGAGGTTTTCAAGCTTTGTGATCTGTTGCTGGACACTGACAAGTGTGTCTACAATACCAGGCAGGCGGGATTCTAGAGATTCTTGTACATTTGTCAAATCACTTTGCACTGCTGCTATTGTACCCTCAAGATGGGTTATGGTACTTTGAATTTTTCCAAAATCTTCATATGTTTCAAGTTGCAGCTTAATGTTGGCAACACTCCGAGTTATTGCACTCAAAGCATCAGAAGATGGCAAGTTGTTCATAAAATTTTCAAGTGTCTCAATTTTTTCTTTAACCTCGGCTATGGCATTGTTCAAGGGGTCCAGATTAGGTATCTGGAGTGATTGAATCTGTTCATTTAGAGTGGAAATCACTAGATCAAAATCTTCTTGTGATTTTATGCTTTTGACAATTGTTTGGAGCTGTGTCTGGACATTATTTATCTGCTCTTATAATTGCTGTTTCAATTGCTCAGAGTTGGTGGCCTGGGTCTTAAATTTGGCTTGAAGAGCTGCTACAGCTTCTTCTAAACTTTGAAAATTATCTAATGTGGCCAAATCAGTATATTTCTGAAGCAATAATTTGAGTTCAGAATCAATTTTAAGAAGAGGGTCCATGCATTGTGATTGTAAATTTGTAATTTCTAGTTGAAGACTGGCATTGAGTGTGGTTTGTAAAGCTTGTAAATCACTTCTTAATTTCTTGACTCTGACATCAAGCATCAGAATCTCATCACTGTGATCTTCATGCCTTGTATGGCCAAATATATCATTAGGCATTTTGTTTTAGTGGTTATTTATTATTGAATATCTGATTCTTAATTCTATAAAAAAAAGGTATAAGCTTGTCATATGATCCCGGGACCTCAATATATAAGCAGTCACCAGCAGAAACAGTATATACAGTGCCAGAAATCATGTTTGAGTGCTTAATTCTATAAATATTTCTCCCTACTGAAATCTTGACATTACCCTCAGGGGTTGTAATAAATTGCAATTGACCACCTACAGGTAATTGGTAATGATTTAAATTATTGTTAAATATGTACAATGTTTTACCTGTTTCATCATCAACATCTGTAAGTATGCTGTTCAGATGAATAATTAACAAAGCACTTAATTTAGATATTATATCAGAAGAGGGTTGTGGTGTTGGCAGGTCCATAATAGCCTGTTTTTTGAACCCAAATAAGTTCATAGGCATGTTTATTTATTTCAAATCATGCTCTGTAATTGGGCATTGATTACCACTTTTCAAATCACAATGACCCCATGGTAGAGTATGTATGCCACATGATAAAATGCATCTCTTATCATCATGTGGGTCCAGAACCACTTTTCTTACAATATTGCTAGTCAACAAGTGATCCACACTCTGAATTCTGGATTCTGATGTTCTGATTGTGCTACATGATTTGAGGCAATTTTTGTAATCTTCAAATTCAAGCTCTTTGTCCACAGTCACTCTGCCAATGCCCTTGGCCTTTTTGGCAACATCGCCACTACATGTTTCAAAACTGTACATCTTGGCCCTTAACCCAGCAAATGCCACAATGACATCACCAAGTGTCTCATCTTTTAACTTGCCAGGCACCTTTTTGTTGTGGTGTTGAATTTTTGAATGTTCAGTGGTATCAAAATATTTAAACAATTCAGGCTGTGCCATATCTTGATAAACATCTTCTGTTTGAATATCAAGAACAAAACTATCTGTGTCCATGTACATCAGTTTTACACGATCCTTATAAAAAGGCTTCAACACATTATAAAACAATTTTAACATGTGTAATTTGGCCAATTCCAATATCACAGCCCCTACATAAATAGGCTTATCAAACTTAATCTTTGTTTTTTCCATGTTGAAAAGTGCCATATTCTCATCATAAATTCTTCTGTAATTGAAGTTGGGCTTTGCAATCAATTTTTTGCTCCGGCTGGGGTCAGTAATTATTTTAACATCAATATGTTTTCTGACATTTTCAATTGTTTTGCCATACACTGAATTGACCATCAATTTAAACAAGGTCTTATCAAATTGGCTCAATGCAGATGTTCGAAACTCTGTGTTTGTATCAATATATGGTTTCAACCATCTTGAGTGCCTGAACCTCAAAACTTTGCCAATTTTGGTCACTTGAACACCATGTTTCATCAGGAACTGGAGGTTTTTGTAATATATGACATAATCCTGTTTCGGCTCTAGAGTCATCATCAATTTCTTCTGTTTAGAGCCAGGTGAACACTTAACCTCAGGAATTGGAGGCAGATCAGAAAATGTGTTGTGTAAATCATCAGGAATTGTCAGATCAACCTCTAAGAACAGGCCATAGTTACTGTCATCAAAATCCTGAAGATCTTCAATATTAAAATCTTCAACCCACTCAAGCCCTGCATATGGCAATTTATACATCATAGCATAACCATAGAGGCTGTTTGCATCTACATACAGTATATAATTTGATGGCAGTGCTGGATCATAATCAGGAATATACTTGTTATTTGCTCTGGCATATCTCTGAGAACATTGCACCATGCCTCCTCTTATACATTGTTCCATAAACAGATACATATCTTGATCCTGGATCAGATCCAATTGCATTTTAGTGTTTAAAAACATTGCAGACCATGCTAGGCCCGGAGCACTGTAAAAATACATTGGATCCAGCTTATAATTTTGCATGGAAGATTTTCTAAATGCCTGAAGTATATCAGCTAAGAGGGTCACATCAAGTTTTAAATATGCCTTGTGATAATCACCAAATGTCTGGCATTTTAAATTGTTCCACATCAACTGGGCATGGTGATAATCTTCATCAGTGATTCCAGATCCTCTGATTTTGCTGTAAAACTCTTGTTGTGGTGGCAGAGAACACTCATCAAATTTAGAAAAATCTGTAAATAATCATATGGATATACACCCTTCCGCCTAATTAATTTCAGCTCCTGATTTGGAAACAAAGCACATGTGATTTTGAATTGATCATCAGATAATTGAGTGGCCAGTGTAGCCAGGCTAGCCGATAAAATTCTGTAGGAATCAAGAAATCTTAAGTGAATAGGAACACCATTAACTTTAATTATTTTGCTAATGGCAATATATTTTTCATTATTTTCAGCTAAAATATTTAAATTCTGCTTGTCAAACCCCTCGTACCTGATCAAATGATGAAAATCATAATTGGATGCACCATGGCAAAATATAGGGACAAATTTTGGTCTCTGGATCTTAATATTACAGCTATTACACAGGGCCATTTTGAATTTACCATCTGTATGAGAATGGTGTTTCACCTTGATATTTGTATCTGAAAATTCAGAATCACATACCGGGCATTTTTCTGCATTGTTGAAATCTTCAATCTGTTTCTCTGTTAAAGGCAACATGGGTTTTGATTTTAATAAAACATTAGATGCTATGTTATGGCACTCATTTTCTATTCTATCTGCAAATTTTTTGATGGCATCTGCTCCCATGTATAAATCTTCTTTACTAACAACCCCATCCTGTACAACAACATAATAAAAACTAGAAGGTTCATGTAACTGGTATGATGTAATTGAAGGTTCATCAGGATCTGGGCTACAGAATGCAAGAGGTTTGAGATTTGATTCAAAATCACAGACTATATATGCTGGGTGTTCCAACAAGGCTTCAAATTTTTTGAATTTGGCATTTTCACTTGGATTAGGCATCACCATATGAACAGGTTTATGGTTGCCACAGTATTTCAGATGCTCAATTAACTTGTTTTTAGCAATTTCTGCATTCTCTTCCCGAACCCCATTCACCATTTTTTGACCATCAAATACAGACAAACATCTTCTGCACAACTTGAATATTCTATGAGTTTTGTCTAGTTGTGTTCTGACTAAAGCTTCAAGATTATGTATCAGAGTATAATGGCGTGTATCATCCCCTTCAATTAAGAGCAGATCAATCGGAACAGCAGAATCATCATCAAATGTACTGATTCTGAGAGGTGCTATCAAGCAATTGCCACGGCCAGTAGAACAAATAAATACATTAATAGATAATTGTTTACCATTAATATCCCGGGCTTTTTTTCAAATTTATCAATATTCTGAACAGACATTGGATATTCTAAACCCTCCATTGCCTCATCAAAATCATGTTCATGTTGTTTATAATAAGTTATTCTCTTTGGATTATCTGAAACTGGATACAAAGCAGCTAAAATACACCACAAAAAGCATTTCTGATCATTATTTTCTATGTTAAGCACAGCTTTTTTGTTTTTAATATTAGCAGGTAAAGGCACATATGTGGAACCTTGTAATGGGCTGAATTCAGAAATATTAACATAGAGCTTGTGTGAAGATCCGCATAGGCTCCATCCAGACTCTTTTGCTGCAAATTCAGAGTGTTTAATATTCAATTGATCTATCAAACTGCTTATTATTTTGTCTGAATTTGCATTTGAATATATAGGTACAGTTTCTGTTATGTGGGGCTGTGTAAATTTTGTGCCATTTGGCTTCTTATATTGTGTAAACAATTTGAGTGACAGCTTATAAGAGCCATTTTGTGCATTTAGAATTGCCTGCACATCAGGATTTATACTGTTCAAAAAATTCTTAATGTCACATCTTGGCTCTGATACAAACCGGTAATCCCTTAATTGGCCAGCAAAACTGCTATGGATGGGTTCATAGCGTGGCTGCTTTGTTGCTCTAGCATTAACAGGTGCTTCATGCTTTCTTTTCAGACCAGATGTAGATGGTTGTGGGGGCAATGTTGATGACTGTGCAGAACAAGTATCTATATGTTTATATGTGAAGTATTCCATGCTATATTTTCTATGGCATTTAGGGCATATTTTTGTGGGAGTTCTGCATTTGTCTGGATTACAATTCTTTTGGTGCCTGGCCCAATTGGGGCTGGTTATATTCTTATTGCATTGATTACAATATTTTTGATTTGGCATTTTTGTTGTTGTTTATTATATAAGATTTCCTGGGGTCCAAATCAAAACTTTATACTTAATAAAAAAATATCAATTGGGTTCAGTAGTGTGATTTGTGTGTGTATTTAAAAAATATGAGCAGCACTGCAACAACACACCCTTACTCTTCAACAACTCTCACAATACTGGCTGATATGCAATGCAAAATCTCTTTATATACCCTAAGCACGGACCGCATTGAAAATATCTGAAACAATAAGCCAATCAGAATAGCTATAACACATCATCACATTATGTCATAACCAACCAATCAGTAAACAACACATGTCTAATGCATAATATTGGGTAATAATTTGTTGCAAAACATGATGCAATATAAATAAACCAGAAATAGGCCACAAGTGGACCGGAAGTAAATATGTGTGGGTGGGTGTGGGTGTGTATGTGGGTGGGTGTGGGTGTGTATGTGGGTGGGTGTGGGTGTGTATGTGGGTGGATGTGGGTGGGTGTGGGTGTGTATGTGGGTGGGTGTGGTCAAGGTCAAGGCCAAGGTCAAGGTCAAGGTCAAAATAATCGAAAAAATAATCGAAAAAATAGTCAAGGTCAAGGTCAGTGTGTGTGTGTGGGTGTGGGTGTGTGTGTGTGTGTGTGTGTGGGTGGGTGTGGGTGTGGGTGTGTTAATACGTTTGGCGTAGTTTTAGGTGTGGGCAAAAAAAATATCAAGAGGGGCATATTTTTGACAGGATTATGGACAACAATCTCACAGAAGTGCCTTTTGTAAGTGTAGACAAATCAATCTGAGGGGCCTCATCATTTCACAGGAAATTCCCGAGGGCATTTTTACAAAAATCTTGGATTAGACAGGGTTCCACACTTGAGCAAAAAGCTCATATGGGCATGTTGAGCAAGTTTTAAGTGTAGGCAAATCTGCATGAGGGGGGTTCATCATTTATCGACCCAGTAGTATCATCAATTACACTACTTAAAATCACAGGAGCAAAGGCAGTTCAACGTGCAAAAAACACACCGTCAGTATCTTCGGTTTCATTTGCATGGAAATTCCCATCTTGAGCATTCTTACACAACCTAAGGTAACTCCAAATTGACTTTCACATTGACAGAAACAGCACGAAAACCCGAGGTCGCAACGCAAAATAAAAGGTTGACCAACTTACCTGATGCACAGTATTGCAGATCCAGCCTATAGGCATCTCGGTTTCTTCGTGTAGGAGTCGTACTCAAAACGCTACCGTACGAAATCTTAAATCTTCGACCACGTTCGTTGGGACCATTTTATAGGTGATGAAAAATTGACGATCAGATGAGAAATGAGGCAGTTACTACGGAGAGATGAACTTCCACTGCCAGTGGTAAACCTGTAGTCCAGTGGCGTGGCGTGACTTTTTCAAAAGTGTTACCGGTCGCGGTCATCAGACGTTGAAAACCCCCTCAAAAAAACATGCCTTTCAACTGGATTTTTGTTCATTTCGGTTTTTTTTTTTTTTTTTTTGCAATCCGCTCTGTGATTTATTTAGCCACAATCACTCCTAGAAAGAACTACCACTCATGAGAGAGTTACCGCTAAAATCCAGTGAATAATAGTCGAGCCTTGTCAACCATTTCTGTTTCTTTGCAAAGAGGTGGAAAGGGGAAGAAGAACCACACATTCCGGTCAGTTTGACGTTTCTGCGGTGAGCAGACGACAGAATTCCCCTCCTCCAGCGGTGTAAGGGAAGTCCAGATGTACGTTCTACTGTTGCCAACTTAGTTTTTTGGAGCAAGGTTTGTCCAAATCACGAACCGCATCAAGTACTTATCTTTTCGTTTATTACGTAAACGGTCTCTTTTAGGCGGGATTTAGCTCTTTCTGGAAATCCAATGTGACAACGCTTGCTGATCCGGTAGGCCGCAGCGGCAACAGGGCCCCTAAAGAGGCATATGAATAACTCGGTAGCACACTTGCTTCCTCAAGTATTTCCCCGCTGTTCCCTCGCATTGGCGCCCTTTCCTCCTGTTGCCTCTTGAGGGTAGCGGAACGGCCAGTCTCTTCGCTTTTGTCTGCTGCAGAAAAAATGTCCTGTGCAATATACACTCAACTTGGTTAACTTATTTAACAATGTTGTTATTTTATTAAGAAAAAAACATTTTAATTTCTTTACATTTTTCTATTACCTGCGGTAACACCGGTTACATGAACGCCACGCCTCTGACCTGTACCCATTCACACATCCTTCAAAGAGTGAAATCTCGTGTTGCCAGCTGTCGTACTATCCGCGGTTGAAAGCAACACTTCAACACAACCCCAGTACAACCTACTATCTCGAGGGCAACCGTCCACAAAATCACCATTTCTGTAGGCGTAAGTCATTGGGCTAACTCTCGTGCTCTACCACTTGGCTTTTTGATAAGAGCCAGCGAGTTCGAACACGAATGACAGCTGACTGCATAAGCGGATCTAGAACTCTTTTTCTGGAAGGGCACAGAATATGATATAAACATATAAGATGCAACACCGGGGAATGACCGTAATGTACAGATTTTTCGAAATAATAAAACTGACTAAATATATACATACGCGCGCGTGTGGGTGTGCTTGTGTGCGTATACACATGAAGAATTACAAGGGTTTGTTTCAGGTCCAGTTTTGAGGTCAGATAAACTAATCGGGGCTGGATCTTCAAAGTGGAATCAGAATCGCTGTACAATGTACAGTCACTGACAATAAAAATGGGATACCTAGATCCTGAAATACTTCAACGCGTTGTATGTGTTGCCTAACTTTACGGCGATGAGCAGACTTCAATACCAACTTTTCAATAGGAAGTTCTGCTATCGCCCGAAAGTTAGGCAACACAAATAACGGATTGCAGGAAAGCAACCATTTCAGGATCTAGTGTCCCATTTTCTTGCCGGTGACTGTACCTACAGCAAGAAACGGAACCCGCGACCCTTTGATTTTTTTTAATTGAATTGTTGTTTTAAGTCCATTTTATGCACAGAAAGACTAATCATGGTGGACCTACAGTTTAAAGTGGGATCCGAATCGCTATGTGCCTCCACCGGGTATCGAACCCGGGACCCTTTGATTGATTGATTTAGTTTATTTTACTTCGCGTTTTGTGCCTCTTGGCTAATTTTCGAAGATGGGGATGAGGGATGAAATTGATGAATGGACATTTACAAACAACCGAGCCGGAGCGGGATTCGAACCCGGGACTCCTATCGTCGCAGCGCGATGTACTAACCACTCGGCCACGGGATCCGGGGACCCTTTGATTTATAATGTTATGACATTAGATTTTTTAAAAAATAATAAAAGTTCGACGTTTTTGGTAGAAAATAGAGAGCGATAGAGGAGAAAAAGAGAGAGCAAAATAGGCCAGAGAGAAAAGACAGCGAAAGGGGAAGAGAGATAGAGACAGAGAGGAAATCGAAAATAGAAAGCGAATGTGTGTGTGTGAGAGAGAGAAAGGGAGGGAGATGGAGAGGGAAAGCAAACGAGGAAATCAGAGAACGGAAGAGAGAGAGGGAGCGAACGAAAGAGAAAAAGAGAGTAAAATATAGAAAAGGGGAAAATAGAGATCAGAAGAGGGAGGCAGACAGAGAGAGAGAGCAAAAGAAAATAGAGAACAAAGAAAATATAGAATGTGAATGAGAGAGAGAGAGAGAGAGCGCAAAATGGAAAATAGAGAATGTGCGTTAAATTAGAAATCACGAGAGAGAGTGGGGGTGATCCGATGGTACAATGAACGTTGCTGCTTTGTAATGAAGGGGCCCGGGTTCGAAACCCGGTGAAAGTCAAAAGCGTATATTCTAGGCTAGCTAGGCTAGATATTATTCATATCAGTGAGATGATGATGTTGATTCTGGAGTTGGCAACCTGATTTCCTATGAGTTGGTAACCTGATTTCCTATGAGTTGGTAACCTGATTTCCTGTGAGTTGGTAACCTGATTTCCTATGAGTTGGCAATATGATTTCTTATGAGTTGGCAACCTGATTTCTTATGAGTTGGCAACCTGATTTCTTAGAAGTTGGTAAATGTATTTCTATTCATAGCCTAGGACCACGTGACAAAGTGAGATAGCCCAGATCTTGGACCCAGTATACGCCACTGGTGAAAATAGATAGTGGTTTGGATCTCACCATAAACTGTAGGTCCAGTCCCGATTAGCCTTTCTGTGCATAATGTGGACTTGAAACAAGAAACTGAAACGAGGGAAAGTAAAATTGGAGATATCACAAGACAGAGAGAGAGAGAGAGAGAGCGCGCGAAATAGAAATCACGAGAGAGGACGGTAGAATGCGAAATGAAAGAAGTCAAGAGAGAGAAAGAGAGAGAGAGAAAGAGAGAGAGAGAGCAGGAAGGAAGCAAGACCTTCTCCCACATCCTTTCGCGTGCACGCTCTAATTCCTTCGAATCTGAATCCGCCAAGAACCGAGGGACGAGCAAATCCAGGTTGCACCGCCTGTGGAGATCCATTACCGAAAGAGTTGAGGGCCGTCGTGAAATGGAAGGTCAAGGCTGCTGCGAAGAATCAACAGGTGTAGCTCGCATTTTTCCGAACAAGTTCACGGCGTGCAGAAACCACGTGACAACCATCGGCCAATGCTGCGTGACTTTGATAGCGGCTCGTCTGGATTAATGCCCCGACCTGCAGACGGAGCGAGGTCCGGTCTGGAGTTTGTTGTGCGACGTCCTGCGTGCGAAGATGATTGTTGCGGGTGTCGCATTGTCGTTGTTCGCATTGTTGCTTTTGACTGCGGGCCACGAAGCTTCCAGTGCCGAGGAGGATGAAGCACGCGTGTTCCTGAAGAAACTGGATAAAAGATATGCGGAGGAGAACAACAAGAAAGAAATTGCCAATTGGAATTACGAATCGAACATTGTTGAGGATACGAGACGGTTGCAGGTTAGTTCTCATGCATCAATGCTTTGACTTTTCTTAACTTTCTGATTCTATTCATTTTCTTACGTTCAAAGATGACTAATTTGACTGAACAAACCGTGAAGCCTAAGGCAGTTAGGCTAATCGGGACTGGACCTACAATTTAAAGAGATCCGAACTACCGGGTATCGAACCCGGAACCACTTTATTAAGGCAGTAACGTTACCACTACGATATCGGAGAGTTTTACAAAAACAAGTATTCTTGTAAAATTTATCCTTGTTATTCCTGAAGTTTCCTAAATGTAAATACGCTGGAACAAGGAAAAAAAATCACTTATTATTCCCTTCTTTCCTTTATTTGTGTTGCCTTCCTTTTTCACAATCCATTTCTTCTTTCTTACTCCATCTACTGTTCTTTATTATTATTATCTTTCTGTTTTGTCTTGTTTTATCCTGTATCCTCTTTCCCTCTGTCAACTTCCATTTCTCTTTTTCTCACTGTCTGTCTCTTGTGATGATTTATGTATTTAACAATCCAAAAATAGAGCATTGGCCATTTTACATTGGAATGTATTAACAATAGAAAATAACAATGAAAATAACAATTTAAAATTTTCATGCCATATTTTTACACAACAGCCTTCTGAAACGTGTCTCGTTTTCACAAATGTTTGCTAAATTTATTTCCTCTTCTCACTCACTCACTCACTCAACCTCTCTCCCCCGCTCCCTTATTGGGCTTTTTATTTCATTTCTCTCTCTCTCTCTCTCTGTCCTTGCAATTCATTTATTTCCTCTCCCTCACCACTTTTGATTCTTTTCTGTTTGACAATTTTCCATTTTATCCTGACCTGTGAATGACGTCACATACTTATCAATGTATATCGACTGTTGAGGTTTCAGTAGTTTTTGAACCCAAACAGTCCAATCGATATGTTTGTGTAGCGATAGGTATTTTTCTAAAAAAAAAAAAAGTACTACATTTTATCTATGTAGTTCTTGTTTCTGAGATTGATAGGAACGGGCCTCCTTGCGAGATTTGTGAGGGATATTTCATTTCCTCAGTTATAAAGGTCAAATGCTGCTCGGCACAACAGCAGCTTCTTGATGTCCACGTTAACTGGCTGTTTCTCGATACCTGTGTGTACCATGATGTTCTCAGCAGTGAATTTTATCAGCAATAGGGAATTTTAGAGTAAGAAAAGACAGGAAAGGTGAAAAGGGAGAAGCATAAAAAATGTTCAAGAAACATGGAAATTAGAAATCATGAATTAATGCTCTACACAATTGCTTATTAATGACTCACGGTTGCTTCGGTTTTCCTCTTCTAGTGGAGTATAAGCAACTGAAATATCGTATTTCATTACAATCTGAAGTCAGCTGATTAATTAAAATGAAAACTGTAAGAACTTCCAAGTATTAAGATTAATAGTAAGGACTGCAGATAAAGCAAATTTTGTAAAGTTTATGTCTAAAAAACAAGAAATAAATTAAGTACATGGTCCAAGTACAAGATTTATCCATCCAAAAATAACATACCAATCGAATTATTTGTGACACTCCCCCATAAAATTGCTCACAAATAGACTAATTTGGAACTAAATTTGCCTTACATTCCCCAAAATCGCTTCGTATACTCTCCTAGATAGAGATTCGCAATAAACCCTCAATAAGGTTTTTTTTGTATTTATTGTTTGTGAAAGGGGGAATTTTAAGTTGTAAAGGGAATTTTCTGGAATACGTCATGGAAGTTTCCCTCTTGGCCAGGAACATCACTGCTTGGTACACAAGGATAAAACAGAGCAACAGACACACCCACAGATAAGAGAATTATACAGTCTGTGAATCTAAGCGTCAGAACCACGTGAGACTACACTGCAGTCTGCAAAGAGGTTGATATCTGAGTGCCTCCCGGAAATACCACCCCTTAACACACACGTGGATAAGCCTCGCCGATTTATTTCATCAGTTCACGATTCAGTTCAGCCCAATCGTTCCGGTTAACCTAGAACTGTATAAAAGCGACGTAAAATAATTAGAACAGAGATAGACGAAAAGATTGAGACCACTAAATGCGTTCAAACCACTGTGTAAAGTGCATCCACCGGGTATCGAACCCAGGACACCTTGATTACGAAAGAGAATTGAAGACATTACCTGGCTGCCTGACCCAACAACCATTGGGCATAAATTAAGTTGCACCGAATAGTATACAACAGTGTACCCATTACGTTCCATTATGTTATCCTGGTGTGTACAGTCACCGGCAATAGCAATAAGACATCTAGATCCTGAAATACTCGCTTCCCTGCAAGGCGTTGTGCGTGTTGCCTAACTCTACGGGGCTGGTAGAAGTTGCCAATGAAAATTTGCTATTAGGATCCACTTATTGCCGTAGAGTTAGGCAACACACACAACGCCTTGGAGGGAAGAGAGTATATCAGGATCTACGTGTCCTATTTTTATTGCCGGTGGCTGTACAAAAGGACTCGCAGTGTTGCCACATCAAGGGAAATTCGAACCAAATTTTGAACGAATTGGGATGAAAAATGCCAAAATTCCATGTAAATTTTAAGACGCCAGACTCAAAAATAGTACAGATTATGTACTATGTATTACTATTATTTTTAAAGATTTTTACTGAAGGGAAAACTGTGCAAAAAGGGAAATATTGCACCTTGGAAAGGGAAATTATGCCCTCAGATTGTGGCAACACTAAGTGTTTGTCATGTGGATTCTGAACTAATCGTCTAGAAATATTCCTTCATTCTATACGAGGCAGAGGAAAGGGGGGGGGGGAATGGCTGACCATTGGAAAGGAATACACTGAATTTTATCCCTCTACAAGATCTGGCCAGTTGCAAGACTATGACGCCAGGTGTCCTGGCTTCGAATAAAGGCCTGCACAAGACCTGGAGCAGACCCGTTCGCGAGACATCGCTCCTGAAATGCCATGCAACCTGCGCAACACCCTCGCTTGAGCAGCTTGTATGCCCACCTGCACAGATCGTTCCTGGCAGGCATTGTAGACCCGCCGGGTACCCGCAGTCTTACGATACCTAGTAGGTCTCAGTTCGTTCTTTCCATCAACTCCAGACCCCTCCCTCTGCATGACGTAGTTGCTTCGAGTAGAAACTGCACCTGGCCCACACCGTTCTGCAGTGTTGCCAACTGCAATAGATTTTCACTACTTAAAAAAGGGAACTCGAAGCTTCGTAAGCCACATCACCAATGAAATGAGATTTACGAATGTTGCTACCCCCCCCCCACACACACACACATTGAAATAGGTTTTCCGTGGCACAGGATCCATAAGTATATGTCGTAAACAACCAATATACGTATATATAGTGATATAGGACAGGACTGAAACATGTCACGTTCGACGCTGAGGTCGCGAGTCGAACAACACACTGTTCTACTGCGAACACCAGGGCCGTAGCCAGCCAGGGCCATTGCCGTTACCCTCGTTTGGGGGGTAGGGCCAAGTACTTGGATAAACGTGCCAACAAGAACAATCACAATAATAGTAATAAAGTAGCATGAAAGGCATTATAATCCTCATAAATCACGCAAAAAGGGGGTAGAAGTCGGTTCTCACGCGCATTTGTGTTGAAACAGAGGATTAGAAATATTTTTTTTCAACACGTCAATTTCACATTAGCTAATAATGGAAAACAAGCACACAAACTGTTTTTGAAAGAAAGAAAGTGCATGATAAATGCATTCCGAATGTACAGACATATGGCATGTAAAATTTCCATCTACAATATTTTCTTTTCACATGGAGCGACGTATTACATAATCAATTCATCCAACTCGTAACAAACCAACATTAATAGCAAATAATATCACGGGCAGCCACTTAGATCGTTCGGCGCTCAGGGCCGACTCCCGCTACCCCTTTGCTACGGCATTGAACTTGATGAGACTGGATAATATTTTATAATATATTTCTACTTTCATAAAATTTGAAATCAAGGGGTTGCAATTACCCCTCCATTCCCCCTCTGCAGGTGCCCTTGGCCGTCTGGAAGGAAAATGCAAGAAAAATATGAAAATTAATTCCATCTTGAGTACCCTTTAGCCCTGCTACTCTTAAATTCTGCTAGTCTGTTTTTTCTTGTACTTTAATGTTTGACCCCCACCCTGACCCTTCCGCTAGACTTAATTTCCGTCCAAGCTTGTGAGCAATGCACCCTACCCCCTCTGGTTGCGCCACTGCGTGCCTGGTTAAGGCACCATGCAATGAAAAGCAATTAGTTTTCAGTGAGGAGATTTTTGTTTGCTCGATCATTCATTTAAATAAATGAAGCTGTAATACTGCGTGCATTTCCTGGCAATAAGATAAAAACTGCTTACGCTGAACTGAAATCGCTAAGTATATAAATTCTCCTTGGAGGAGAGAGCTCCTCCTAGGACCTCGTAGGATTTACGACCTACGTAAGTAGGCAACACTGGCTGAAGCTGTCCACGTGGTGATGAAACACCTGGAGCGACACGCTGCCGGAGGGCTGTTTCCTTCCAGCAGGTTTTGCAGGCGCCCGGGTCTTGTTGAATGCCCAGTTACCTTGTAAGCGCAGAGCGCCTGGAAGACGAAGAACCCGGGTAAAGACGCAAGTCGACTCGTTGCCGTGGGCAGGCGAGCAGGTATACCTGTCCTCGCGGCAAGCGGGCAGTGGGTAGGTAAAATGCACATTATGCTGGCCTCTGGCTTCGAATCCCGGCCTGGGCATGAGATGTTCTTTGTGTGAGTGTCCCATCATAAATTTCATCATGTCACTCATTCACATCTTCGCGATTAGCCAAAAGCGGTGAAAAAGCGAAGTAAAATAAACAAAATCAATCTGTTACTAACTCTCTAGCCCGAAGTTTCATGGCTGCATTACTCCATATCCTTGTCAAGATCAATCCAATCTTTTCCATCCCTACCGATTTCCTTTAGGTCCATCTCAACGTTATCCCTCCATCTTCGTCTTGGCCTTCCTACAGGTCTCTTACCATCAGGTTTCCCAACAAGAATCTTGTAAACTCTTCTTTCTTTTCCCAATCAATCAATTACAAGACTAATTTATTTCTTCCTCTGACGCATGCCATTGTAGTATAGCGTTAGTCGTCTCAACAATACTAGTCCCTTCCAAGGGCACCCACAAGATTTTTTTTCTCAAGGGGGCAGAGTCATGGAAACTTTTATTACTACTACAACTGATTTATTAAAATTACATACATTTGTAATTTCCATATTCTGTATATAATTATACAATTTGCTTAACTGTATATTTAACATAATAATTCTTGTAGAACAAAGAGCTGGTTTTTTTATAGTTAGATAATCAGTGTACAATTGACTGTAAGCTTAAGTGTTACCCTACTTCTAATAATAATAATAATAATAATAATAATAATGAAAATAACAGTTGCTGTAACTGTAAAAGTCACAGAAAACAACATTTTTGTTGTAAAATATCCCTACAATTTTACCATTCGAATTATCATAAATTAACTCTTTTCAGAAACCTCCTTGCTCCCTTCCATTCTATCATTTTAATGTCAAGGAGGGATGATAGATATTCTTGAAGACTTGAGGGGGCGGTGATCACCCCTCCTGCCCCTCTAATCTGCCCGTGCAGTGTTGCTGCAGATACCCTTGTCCATTTCGATTGCATTCCCGGAAGTGAGATTTCTCCTGGCAGCTATCTTGAAAATCCGGACGGTAGAACTACTGCATGCTCAGCACATACACACACATACGAGAGATTAAGTGTGACACACTAAACTTTCCCCAGATTCCTTCTACTTTCGACGTTACGTAATCGTTACACAAGAAGAGCCGCCTCAAGTCAGGAAATTGAATCCATGTGTCAACGTAACTGAAGGGAAGAACTTTGTATCAAGTTGAACTACGTGAAGTACTCAACACTTCCATGACGTACAGTCACGGACATTTCTGGGTTGTAACCATTCCATTGAAAGTTAATGGGATTGTTACAACGCAGAACTGTCCGTGACTGTACCTAGTTTCTTTTATTGCTTGATTATGTTTATTTTACTTCGCTTTTTTGCCACTTTATGAGTAATGAAACAGACATTTACAAAGAGGACAAATCCTATGCAAGGATTCGAACCCGGTAACCCTGGTATCGCAGCGCGCTGTGTAACCACTCCGCCGGGGAGGTCGTTTCATTAAATGAAGAGGCACATTTAAGACTGTTTTCTTATGTACTTTGACAAAAATGTAAGTTAACGAAACCTATATTTATTGCATATTTTTGCAATTTTTACCATATTTTGTTTCATTTTGCATATAAAAGCTATATTTTGAGGGTTTTTTTCAGAATTTCTCAAACTGGAAACTAGCTTGTATCCTCTATGTAGTAGTAACCAACCACGATGTGGATTAAGTTCAGTCATTCCCTACTCTGTAGTGAGGAATGTGCTGTACTGGATAACATGTGCAGAAATCTCGTTACTTTATGATAATTTTTTGTTGATTGTTTCCTGATTTTTTTATCCTTCAAGATAAAGATTAGCGTCCTTTTCCAGTTGAAATATATGATGACTGCAAGTAAGAGTTCAAGAAAAATTAATATGGGGGCAAAGAATAGGGTAGGAAACAAGGATATTTTCTGAGTGGTAATCCCATTTAATTTACACTTAAATATGGGTTTAACATGAAATATTTGAGATAAAACTTCATTTTAAAAGGATACCGCAGGTTGTCGCCCGGGTTGCTTGGCTCTTATGCCGCCCCTGGTAATTACGAAATATTTTGTGTGTATCGTGTCTCGTAGCTACGTAATAGCCATCTTTACAATTCCAACTCCGAGAAAAAATCCTGCGTACTCTAGTAACTGAGAGTTTATTTCAGGCGTGTATTGGATGATGGCTATTTTAGTCGACGAACTTTTGGATAGGAGGAAATCTGTCCCCTGCGGATTCGCCACTGTTTGCAATAATTTGGAAGAAATGTGGAGATTCCCACGACACTGTTTTGTTCTTATTTCGCCGCAGAGGCCCCGCAAATTAAAAGCAGGAGAAGCAACGGATTGCGCCTCGAGCAGTGGACTGACCGCGTAACTGGGTTCCTTTTCCCTACCCCTGAAGGCAAACATCCCGCTACGTGACACGCTGGAACCAAAGTTCTTTTCTTTTCCTTTGCGGACGCTGGCACGAAGACGACAGTGGCGGAGGATTGATGATGACCTTCTCTCGCAGGCGGTTCATGACCTTCTTCTTTTTTTTTACTTTGTGTATTAAAGTGTAAAAAAGTATGGTTGGTACTAGCAAAGTGTGGTCACTCATGTTAGACCATTGGCTGTCAAACAACACTTTAGTTGTTGTTACATCAATTATCCACCGGCCTCCGTGGCGGAGTGGTTATCACACCGCGCTACGACGCCAGGAGTCCCGGGTTCGAATCCTATCCTGGGCATGGGCGTTCCTTGTGTGCGTCTTAATCGATTTCATTTCGTTTTGATGCTCTCTCACTATACCTCAAGACACTCCCACAAATTATAGCCCACCCCCCTCCTTGTATCTGACACTACTATCACACTTCATACTTAAGCCACAATCCAAATTCTTAACCCACTTAATTGATTCACTTCCCCCTGCCTTCATTACCTTTAATCAAATAATTTTCACTTTCATGAGAACACATCCACACGTCGTCACATTTACCCACTAACCTCTAACACTATCGCAGCCAAAACATACGTACTGAAAAACACACTACATATCCAAGAAAACTACCCCAAAACATGTATCATATTAAAAAAAATTGTAAACTGGGCTTGTTCTGGACTACCGAAAAACTCCGGTACCAGATTCTGCGGATTACAATGTAACATGCAGGACTGGATCTGTATGTAATTTTTTTGAACAAAATAAAGTCACGAGGGAAAGAAAACGGGAGAACCAATATTCTGTAGAAAAGACGTTCTGGTATTTTTAGATACCAGAACATAAGCGCATACCCTCGAATGTATGAGGGGTTTCCCCCCTTTTTATCGATTTCATCATATCATCACTCATCATCTTCGCGATTAGCCAAAAGTGACAAAAACACGAAGTAAAACAAACCAAATCAACAATTATGGGAGCTATTGACACTTTTGGTTTAGTTGCATATTTCTTAGAGTGCCTGTTTGAATTATTAATATGTCAGTCAATTTTAACCACTGCTTTATTGCCTGTGTTTTCAAGATTAACCGGTTGAATATTGTTCCAGTTTTGTGCGGTAATGACAAATAAAGAACCTAACAATACACAATAAAAGGAGGAACAATTGTACACAGTTCATATAAAAGCTGTACGCTTCGAGTGTAAAAATGAGAAGAGAAAATTGAAATGTATGAATAAAGAAAGGAGGGAAGATGCGGTGATTGTATCGCCTCAGCTAGCAAAATTTTCGCAAAGCATCACCGAGCTATCTCTCTGTTACCATTGTTACCATGTTAAACCATAGGAGTATCCCCCAGCTAGCAATTTCCACTTTAAACTGGTAATACTGGGGTATAAATACAGTGCGATATTTGCTATGTCCTAGGCGGAGTCGGGTGAAATTCTTAAATAGCTAGATTACCTGAATGGTGGTTCTTGTTTTGCACTGAGAGAAATTTGTCGAGACGTTTCAACATGACGGACGGTCCCCGTCCCGTTATATGCTTTCCAAATTTTGAACATTTGGAATTTTACAACTAATTTCGCCAGTTCTAAGTACTAACTCAAGTTGAATTGCATGAAGATCCTCATGCTTCAATATGGAGAATTTTACACGAATCACTGGAAAATACACACCTTGTGCGGTTGATATGAAGAAATTATTTTTAGTGTATTGAGTCATTTATTTTTTGGTTGTAGTATGACCTTTGATTTTGTAAACGAATGTAAAATATTATGCCATACTTCAATATTCTGATTTAGAACTTGGTACAATATACTTCTATACTTGAATCTTGCTTCAATAACAGTCCAAACTCTTGATTTTACAGCTGGATGTAATATATTGTACTATACTTCAATTCATATCATTTTATATGTATATCAGTCCCAAAATCCGATTTTTAAATCGCTGTCATATTTTAATATACGTTGATCTATTTGGTGACAATCGAACTGGATGTTAGGCCTATATATAATCTCAAATATACTAATTTTACAACTGTACAAAATACATCATTCTACGCTTCAATCGTGTTTCAATAAGTCCTTAATTCTCATTTTACAACGCGATGGAATATATTGTGCTTTATATTTCAATCAAGCTCCGTCCTATCAACGGATATCGTCCATGTGCTCCATCAATATTCTCTTTTATAACATTGTTTCAGAAAGAATAATGGCCACGTGCACGTGAAACAATGCATTTGAATGTCGTGAAATGGAGAAATTAATGCCTAAATCAACGCCTGGGCAAGAACTAGAGTTGGCATGCAATAATAAATTGCTTTCTTGGAATGGCGTTCTACAGTTTGGCTCAGCACAATGATCGAAGAATCCAATTGATTTCTAATGGGAATCGATGGGCAGCTGAAGACAAGGCTGCAAAATTCCGATTTCATCACAACCGATAACAAAATTCATTATGCGAGAAATATTTTCGTTCCGTAATGATTTTCGCGCCGTAACTTGAACACGAAAATGTACGGGATGCTTAGAACAAAAGGTACGTAGACAGGAAGCTTCAAAAATTCTTGGAACAAGTTGTGAAGTTGGAACAGATGAAATCAACATCAAAAGATTACTAATAAGTAGATATTGTTCGACAGGTTTAGTAGGATCCACGACTAGCATTTTCATGGAAATATTTACTAAATAATATACTAGTAAATGTTCTTCGAAGAGCAACAAACTGAAACTAGAGAAGTTTTATGACTTGATATCATTCAAACATTTTTTGAAGGCACGTTAACAATGCTGATGTTCTTGTCATAAAAGTGCGATATTTTTTCCTCCGCTTCCACTGAAGCCATTGTCTTTCGATTTCTTGCCTTGCCCAGCGTGACCATCGGAACTGGATTAGCGTTGAAATTTTGCACATAAACTTGCGACCGGAAATGAAGCATTGCAGGATTTCAATTTCGAGGAAAATCCAGATTCAATTCCGGAATTTTAGAATCTCAAATTGAGGATATCTGCCTAATTCTACTATACGCAGATAATTTCCAAAAAAAAAATTGCTTCAATGAACTTCCGTCGGACGTGAAATATAGGAGCAATTCCTCCAAATATCCAGTTCTGAAACAGTTGCACAAATCTACTATTTTGTACAGGTTCTCAAATAGTTACCAAATCCTAACAGTTATTCGGATCTCAGTTCCAGGAGTCGGTTTTCCAGATCTCCAGACCTGGAAGCTGTTGAACAGATCTTCTTTCCTAAAGGTTGTTTTCCGGATCTCAGGTCATTAGAGGCTATTTTTCGAATCTGGAGGCTGTTGCACGAATCTCCGGTCATGTAGAAGGTTGTCCAAATCTCCGGTCATAGAGGACGTTTCCTGGAGGACGTTGTCCAAATCTCCGGTCCTGTAGAAGGTTGCCCGAATCTCCGGTCCTGGAGGAGGTTGTCCGAAACTCTGGATCTGTAGAAGTTTGCCCGAATCTCCGGTCCTGTAGGAGGCTGCCCGAATCTCCGGTCCTGTAGGAGGCTGTCCGAATCTCCGGTCCTGTAGGAGGCTGTCCGAATCTCCGGTCCTGTAGGAGGCTGTCCGAATCTCCGGTCCTGTAGGAGGCTGTCCGAATCTCCGGTCCTGTAGGAGGCTGTCCGAATCTCCGGTCCTGTAGGAGGCTGTCCGAATCTCCGGTCCTGTAGGAGGCTGTCCGAATCTCCGGTCCTGTAGGAGGCTGTCCGAATCTCCGGTCCTGTAGGAGGCTGTCCGAATCTCCGGTCCTGTAGAAGGTTGCCCGAAACTCCGGTCCTGTAGAAGGTTGCCCGAAACTCCGGTCCTGTAGAAGGTTGCCCGAAACTCCGGTCCTGAAGAAGGTTGCCCGAAACTCCGGTCCTGAAGAAGGTTGCCCGAATCTCCGATCCTGAAGAAGGTTGCCCGAATCTCCGATCCTGAAGAAGGTTGCCCGAATCTCCGGCCCTGTAGGAGGTTGCCCGAATCTCCGGCCCTGTAGGAGGTTGCCCGAATCTCCGGCCCTGTAATGTTTGCCCGAATCTCCGGCCCTGTAATGTTTGCCCGAATCTCCGGTTCTGTAGAAGTTTGCCCGAATCTCCGGTTCTGTAGAAGTTTGCCCGAATCTCCGGTTCAGTAATAGTTTGCCCGAATCTCCGGTCCTGTAGTAGGCTGCAGGAATTTTGAATTTTTTACTTTTGTCAAATTCTCAAATCAAACCATGATTAACCTGCAATAGAGCATTATGTGCTCAGAGCAGCAATTGAGGAAATGAAGCGCGTCCCAGTTCATTCCCTTGAGTCACTCTGAATCGAGTCAGATTCCACCGAAAACTTTGCCTTGAAAGTTCAAGCTGCAACTTCATTATCCAAATTCCATTGTTGAGAGAAAGTATTTGACTGTTGCAAAGCACGGGGGAACTTCAACAAATCTCACGTTACCTGAGCAGGAGACCTTTTCCACCCGGAGGGCGTGCGAAAAAGTCCAAGCTGTTGTCTTGGGGAAGAAAGCAACCGTGGGAGTTACGGCGTTCCTTACAGTTTAATGAGGGTCTTCTGTGACTGAAGAGAAAAGTAAATTTTTTGCAGCGCTACTAACAAAAACAAAGGCCCTTATTCCTCCGTTACCTTGATGTTAATACCGTTCCTGCTAGTAAATTCTCGAGTTTGAATGGACGTAAAAGTTTTACTGAAGGCGACAATTTGTTCAGTTATTCTTCGTTCACCGCAAGAGCAAGATGAATGTGAACACCAAACTACGTAATTGGTCAAATAAGCCATCGCAACTTTACTGTAGTAGCTAATTCTAGTGGAATGACTTTCTCCACGCGCAAACCTTACGAATAACGACCAATTAGCAAATAGGAGACCTCGGTAGCCACTTCCATTTCTTAGAGTGGATGGCCGTATTTAAATTCATTCGGAAAAAAGTGTTCCTGGGCCGAATTTAAATTCTTTACAGATAAAAAGGCTCTTTATGATCCAAAACCCATTTACGCTTGCTGATTTTTTTCTCCTGGACCGGAATTGAATTTATTGAAAATTCCTGAACCTTTAACACCCCTGGTGAATAGAGTGTAGAGTGAGAAGTAATGGGGATACACATCTAACTTTTAGACTTCACTTCTTCCAAGAAGAAAACTAGGGAAATAAATTAATTTGGTTCAGTTTTCCTACTGAAATTGCATTCAAGACTCGTCTCTTCTCTTTAGAAGACTTCTGGATGCGCTGGTACGTACCGGTAGGTATGAGACGTCTTAGCGAGACAAGAATAACTGTTGGAGACTGGAGGAGAGGCTCTTTTGTGAATAAGCCAGTCATTTTGTGACGGGAGAAACTAATTGCAATCTGAAACATCAGTCCACAATATATTCGAACCTTCATTTACATTTTTATACGAAGTGAACAACGTAGTATATTAATATAAACACGAAATTAGCTGACCTCCCGTCGTGGTCTACACTGCAAAAATAAGTCCTACACTAAAAAGTTGACGTCGTTGCCTTGTAATCAAGGGGTCCCGGGTTCGATACCTGGTGCAGGCACATAGTGGTTCGGATCCCACTATAAACTGTAGGTCCAGTCCCGATTAGCCTTACTGTGCACAAAGTGGACTTAAAACACCAAATCAAACCAAACCAAACTAAAAAGTTGATTGAAGAAACAACAATTTTCACTGACATCAAACTTATTTTTAAAAATGATTATAGCAGTTTTAAAAGAATAACTGCTATTGCATAGTTAACCTAATTAATGTAATGCCGGCCTCGGTGCCGAAGTCACAACGTCAGGGGTCCCGGGTTCGAATCCCGACCTGGGCCTGGATGTTCTTTGTGAGTGTCCCTTCATCAATTTCATCACCACTGATCCTCATCTTAGCCATTACCTAAAAGGGACAGAAAAGCGACGCTAAATGACGAAAACGAAAATCAAAATGAAAAACCGAACCGTGATCGCGTTAATCGCAGTAAATGATATGTTGACCGAGAGCATTAACTTGTACAGTCACGAACACTTTTGGGTGATAACGGGAGCATTAACTCCAATGTTATCCGTAAGACTATACATATTTTGAGAAACACCGTGCAAGCTGTTATCAGTGCCTTATGTGTAGCTTACCAGTTGGGGCGGTTTCGACATTTAAGATACTAAGCTTGTTAGCTGTATTTTTTATTTACCTGTAGGCTTCACCTTCAACCTACTTTCTCTCTATAAATAATTAGTTGCCAGATAACTGCTTAGCTACTATCGCGGACGTATAGTATTTATTGCCAGTGTAAAATGAATTTCACTTCAGCAGATAACAGTGCAAGTGTAGGTATAAACAAAGTTTCATTGCATTATTTTTTGTTGCCATTTATACCCATATGTAAGTACGGGTCGTATGCGCTTGCGACGCCATGTTTGTTCCCATGATTCCCTCTATCTACCTGTAGGCACTATACAATAGGGCATTGCTGATACATATTTTTTTAATAAAAAATATTGTGACACTTCTGTACCCACAAATATATTTTCCTTTTCCCTTGCACCAATGTTTGTATTCATTGTTAAACAAAAATTAACAGGCATTCACAGAAGAGTCATTCCATGCGAAATCAACACAGCCTTTGACCTGACCATCTCCGATTTTCATGAAATTTGGGGAGTTGAAACTATGCATGGAACTTAGTAACTATGAAAATTTTTAGTCTCGTGCGTCTTGTAATTGTTAAATTATTCAAGGTCAAAGTTAACAGAAATTGCCCTTTTTGAGCCCGCTTAGCTATACTAAATCGGCTGTAACTCCGCCCCTATTTTGCCTAGGAAGCTCAAATAAAGCTTATTGTACAGGGAATTGAATAAGCTTTCCAGTGATATATGACAAGCCTACCTTTGGATAAAAATATAATTTTGTCACGTGACCTTGACCTTTGACCTTGAATATATCAAAACATGTCATCACCAAAAATCGTGAAAAAAATATATTTGGTCCCTCATTCCATACTATAAAACATATCAAAAAATCATTCTGGGACTGCAATGGGACCAGAAGATACAAGATAATATGTGTAACTATGTGACTGATAAAAGCCCCATTACATGAACTATGAAGAGTCAAATGTCCCTTAACACTCCCTACAAAATGTGAAGGAGTTATCCTGGGTATGATTGGTCATGAAAGAAATAGGTTAGGCACAGGGAGATCCCTGGCCGTGTGTGTCAAACGCAGATCCGGCATATTGAATTCAACGCAAAAATTTCAAAGGAAAGGGGGTGATGTGATATATCAAATGAGGCTAGAATTTCACGAGAAATAAAGTGACGAAGGATTTTCCAACGTATCTTACGCCAGCTAAAAGTTATACACATATCTTTCACTTATGATATATGCAAATTATAATGTTGTCAATGTTCCTGTGAGCACACTCGTTGACGTCTCTCACACTCGCATAGAACATTTGGCAATGTAGCATGTGCAACAACATCGCAAGCAGCAACTATGCCTTGTCTCAGATGGTCAATATCAGGGACTTTTAGTGCATGCACCATTCTCTTCAGATGTTTCTGAAGGTAAAAGTCCTCCTAAGATGTTAGATCTGGGGAATGTGCAGGCCTTTTAATAGATCCCCGTGTGTCCATCAATCTACCTAGAAAATTACCATAAAGAAATTGCGAAAATGTCCACATAGTGTGGTCACACTCTGTCCTGTTTCAAAACTCTCGAAAAGTGCCATATCCCGTAAGCAAGGGTGAAAAAGCCTGTTCACTTAACAAATCCAAGAAGCACTCACCATTTAAGGTTCCGTTGTTGAATATGGACCAACCATTTCCGTTCGCCATACATTATACCACATAATTAGCTTACCAGCAACAACCATTCGACTGAGCAAATCACAGGTATTGCATATTAATTTTATTAATTTCACCGTGACCATAAAAATTAGCCTCGTCAATGAAGAATTTTTCATTCCAAAGGAAGTGTCACGTAATTGTTTGAGATACTTTTCCCAATATTCTTCACTATTCAACTATTTGCTGAATGTAGCTGATTAAAATCATATGCAATGGTGCGTATACTTCTTTCTCTCCCAAGATGTCAGCGTGATCTCGATGAGTTCCTAACACGTTAGGAGGGAGCATTCCAATGCTTTGTTTTTAACACCTCGAAAAGGAGAAAATGGTTACAAGCATGCAGTAATAAATTTTTGCTGGTTAAATATATGTTGGATAAACCTTCGTCACTTCATTTTTCGTGAAATTCTAGCCTCATTTGATATATCACATCACCCCCTTTCCTTTGAAATTTTTGCGTTGAATTCAATATGCCGGATCTGCGTTTGACACACACGGCCAGGGATCTCCCTGTGCCTAACCTATTTCTTTCATGACCAATCATACCCAGGATAACTCCTTCACATTTTGTAGGGAGTGTTAAGGGACATTTGACTCTTCATAGTTCACGTAATGAGGCTTTTATCAGTCACATAGTTACACATATTATTTTGTATCTTCTGATCCCATTGCAGTCCCAGAATGATTTTTTGGTATGTTTTAGAGCATGGTATGAGGGACCAAATATATTTTTTTCACGATTTTTGGTGATGACATGTTTTGAGATATTTAAGGTCAAAAGTCAAGGTCACGTGACAAAATTATATTTTTATCCAAAGGTAGGCTTGTCATATATCACTGGAAAGCTTATTCAATTCCCTGTACAATAAGCTTTATTTGAGCTTTCTAGTCAAAATAGTGGCGGAGTTACAGCACATTTAGTATAGCTAAGCGGGCTCAAAAAAGGCAATTTCTGCAAACTTTGACCTTGAATAATTTAACAATTACAAGACGCACGAGACTAAAAATTTTCATAGTTACTAAGTTCTATGCATAGTTTCAACTCCCCAAGTTTCATAAAAATCGGAGATGGTCAGGTTAAAAATTGCACATATCTGTGTTGATTTGGCATGGAATGACTCAGAAGTCAATGACGTTGTATCGACGTGAAACCATTTTAAAATTGTTTAAAGTCGATGCAACGTCACAACGTCATTTAATTGATTTTTGTACGTTTATGCAACGTTCTTGAAATCGGTGAATTCCTGTTATTTTTTCTTAACGATGGATACAATCATACGCGCAATGGAAAATAATAAAAAAAATGTATTTCTGGGAATAGAAGAAATTTTTGCTGTAAATATGATTGTTTATTCTGCTGGAGACGAAGTATGGTTGAAAAATGCTACTTCAAAACAATGTTGCAAATAAATGTTTAGTACAGTTTACATTGTCTATGTAGACTTTATAAGCCAGTGCAATCTATGCGTAGACAACGGGTGTAGACGTAAACCTATAGTCTAAGACACATCACTGCCTACCACTTATGACGTTATAGATAGACGAAGAGTCTGTGCTCAGACTTTTTATACATAAAGACACGAGGCTAGATTTCCTGCTAGATTTGCTGCTTGTACTTTGACTAGTGTTGTGGTAGTTTTCGCCTCGCACTCGTTACCGTACTTATTGGCAGACTTGTTCCCACAAGGCATTGCGCAGAGCAGACAAGATGGACAAGCGACGTGAGGAAGAAAGTTGTAGGAGTATAGCCATATGCGTAACTAAGCGAGGGCAGGTACACTTACCCACCCAAATTTTCAGGTTTATTAAAATTTGCAAGTTGCGTGTATTTTTGTTAACCTCTTGGAAATTCAGGAGCAAAGAAATTGAGTAAGTTTTGGATTTCGCAATTGTAACAGTTATTTAGAAAAAGTCATGCACCTGGACGCTATTTTTATGGGATGGAAAACTTATGAACTGGCTACCTGCCCGGATATGATGGCTGACTGCTTGACTGGTTTGGAGGAATAGAACATGTGCTAATGGATTCTGTGAAACAGCCAATCAGAGCAAAGTTTCGGCCTCCCCGATGGCGCAGTGGTAGCGTCGTCGCCTTGTAATCAAGGGGTCCCGGGTTCGATACCCGGTGGAGGCACATAGTGGTTCGAATCCCACTTTAAAATTGTAGGTCCAGTCCCGATTAGCCTTAATGTGCATAAAGTGGACTTAAAACACCAAATCAATCAATCAATCACCAGAGCAAAGTTTGGGTATGTGAAGATAATCTGCGAGCTTTCGAAGGGGTGTTTTTTGTCTGTGGTTTCCGAGTGTTGGCTGTGTTTGTTTTGGTTTGTTTTTCGATAAAAAAAAAAGCAACGAGATGACGTGCAATGTATTCGTGTTCAGTTTATTAATATTTAGGTATTTATGCAAAGCGATGAGATGTGTTAGTGACAAATAAAATTAGCCGAAAATGAAAATCCTTATTATTACAAGTGTATTAAATTAATGTTTGATTTCTTTAAAATTTGTGAATGAATCCTGCGAATCTCATGCATGAATATTGAATATACATACCCGAGTTAATTAAAAAGCTTCTTCGGTACGCATTGATTACTATATTTTTTGGAGCCATACTTTTCTTTTTTTAATTTTTAATGAAAGCACAAAGCAGTAATTCTCCTACAACATTCTTCAAATTGGTCGTCCATTTTTACAGTACAGATTGGCTGCTCTGCGGAATGTCTTATGGGAACAAAAGTCGATCGACAACTACGCGGTAAGAAGTATCGTGTGAGGCGAAAACTAGCAAATGGGTAGCCAGCCCAGCGCCAACTAGGCCATTCCTACTGGAAATCCAGTTCCGTGTGATCTGGCAGCCATCATTTCTAGCCAGCGCCAACAAGAGCATTACAGAAGGATATCCAGTCCAGTGAAATTCTGTCTTAAGACGATGTTGCCAGTAGGGAATTTTAGTAGCAAATCTAGTTAAAGAGGAAGACCGGACGTAGACTTTGTCCCATGAATCTCGGCATTTGGGACAAGAGAAAAGACATTTCAAGGCTGCACCAAATCAAGAAGGGGCTGAAATTTCCACGTAATGGACATGCTGCGACAATCCTTACACGTTCCCATGACCTTACACACAACGGTTACAACATGTCCCATGGCAGAGTCGTCGATTCTGGCTAAACGTGTGAAACACACTTTTCCCGCGTAGACAGATACACGGAAGGAATACATTGTTTACTGTCATTAGTTCTGTCTCATTGTATGAATAAAGAAGGTTTATGGAACAAACTTCCTGCATTAGCTACATGACGGGTGTGAAGTCTAATAGGTGGCAACTGTTTTCTCTGTTTTTTTTTAATACGGTAATTATTTTTCATGACTCGAGAGTGACAAACAACGGTACAGTGGCGAATTTAATCGTATCTTGCCATTAAGCACACAACTCGTAAACTCAGAAACGGCGATATGGGCCCGCAGACCCAGCAGTACTGGGGGCCCCCGAGCTAAAAGGGGCCCTTCAAACTGTCAAACAGTCATTACGGAACCTTTGTGTAGAAATTTCCATAAGCAACACTCTTATCACCTGGCTCGGATTTTTAGGTGCTAAAAATCAGAAAAATAGTTATTTTTTATGTGCTCAAAATATGGAAAATATGCATTTTTATGTGCTAAAAATGTTGACAATTTCTGCTTAAAACAGCTCTACTCACCAGATGAAATTAGCATGTTTTGGTGAATAATGGTGAATTACAATACACCACATCATTAAATTATCCATCACAAAGGACTGACGAATGTCCCGAAACAGTACCTTATACTGCGAAAATGTTCCTTCCACGTCACACGAAGTCAACCTCACATACTTAAGGCATGATATTTCACCCACACTTAAATATCCAATATTTTCTTCGTGTTCATCGTCCAATACATTTGAAATGTTACACATCATTATAAAGCCAGAATTTTTTGCCATGACGTACTCATGGACGTCCGCAGGATTTTTTCCAGGGAGGGGCAAGCAAGGTATTTTTTCCAGGGGGGGCAAAGGACATCTATTTTCCTCCAAAATAGTGATGCCCTCTCAAAAAACACTAGTTCAGTCTGAAATTATAATGTTTCTTTAACGAATTTATAATAATTAACATAAATTACTGTGATTGAAATAAAATTATGTGTGAAATATATAATTTTTAGGTACACATTTTCCATGGGGGGTGCCCCCTGCCCCCCTTCCGGACGCCCATGCCACTGGAATTTTCTGCGAAGCAATCCTGCCTTTGGTCCATTAAGTTTATTGAGCTTGTTCTGCACCTCACGAACTTCTTTAATTGCTAAATAAAAAAATGACTTTTGATTTCTTTCCGGGAATTCTAAAAAAAAAAAAAATACATATGGAATTTTGTGTGAAATTTCTGTGACAAAACATGCATTTTATGCATTTATGAGCGAATATTAAGAAATATGTATTTACATAAAAAAATAGAAAATATGTGTTTTTATGTGAAATAAAATTTGGTATATAGGCTCCAGTTACCATGATCGGAATTTGTAACTCACAAGGTCATATCTACTTGCAGAAAAAATATTTATTTACCTAAAAATCAGAGCCCTACTCATCACTGGCGTACGCAGGGGGCTGATGGTTTTACTGCCTTCCTTAACATTTAAGAAAATCTAAATTTTTAAATGATGGCAGTAAAGTACACGGCGAAGAAACAAAGCAGTGAATGCAAACTCCCCTTAAAATGACGTCGATTACAATTTTTGTCTTTAAAATACTTTTAAAACTAAGGTTAAGAAAGGAAATTACAAAATATTTTATATTTTACCCCCCTTTCCCCCCGAATATCCACCTTCACAATTCCAAACCACCGAAAAAATCCTGCGTACGTTGGTGGCTTTCATACTCAGCATAATATGTGAATATTCTGCTCATATTTTGTGAATCACTACGAAACATCATTGACATTGTCATCAAAACAGTCGTTCATTAACCAGAGGGTTCCCATTTGTTTGTTGAGAGCCAAACAAGCGTTTCAGACCAATAAAAATATCAATACAATTATAACAATGCGTATAATATTTTGCAAAATGATCTTCGTAACCAATAGAACGTACATGGTGGCGCAAGATTTTCCCGTACAGTAGTGCCAAGAAGAGAACTACCGCGGCCAAATCGCGAACTAAAGTAGATAGTAATTTATTTACTCTTCTCGCAGTCACCGCGCCCTTTGCTTGTTTTTGAGTTTTTGCTTCAAGTCAATTTTATGCACAGATTGGCTAATAGGGACTGGATCTACAGTATAAAGCGGGATCCGAACCAGGATGTGCCCCCAGCGGGTATCGAACCCAAGACCCTTTGATTGCAAGGCCACGACGTTACCACTACGCCATCGAGAAGGCCTCAGATCCTCATTGGCCTGCAAGAATCAGTTACCGAGGTGTACTACAAGGAATTCATAAATTCTAATAGGTTCTATTGGTTTCCGCTGAAGGACCGGAATCTTTTTCTCGTACAATTAAAATTCGGTCCAAGTTGCGTATTGTTTCATTGCAAAAAGGTTCCTGGACCGAACTTAAATTCAGTCTGAAAAAAAAAAGGTTCCTGGACCGAATTGAAATACTTTACAGATAAAAAGTTCCTTTACTGTCCAGATCCCATTTACGCTTGCTGATTTTCTCTCCTGGACCGGAATTGAATTTATTTTAAATTCCTGCACCTTTAGCAACCCTGCTTTTAGGTGCCTTACCAGAAGGTCACCCCTTACACTCCAGAAGGGTAGAAAAGGCATGTATGCACACACACACAAGGGGAGGGAGATAGGGAAAACAGACAAGCAAAGAGGAGGCCAAAATCATTTAGGTGAAATTCTAATCTGCTCATATACGCACAGTTTCCATGGATTAGTGTAACACATCCTGAAAGGCTGTTCCTCCGAAAGAAAGGAAAGTGCTTCGTGCAGGTCATGACAGTATACATCGGATGATGACACCACAGTCTCCAGGGTAGAGGAGGGCGTGGTGAAGCGACCGCCTGAATGCTAATGAAGAGATTCTCTGTAACTTGGTAAATTCTAGTGAAACCTGTTCTTGGCCTCCACACTGTTGCTCGACATGAAAGATTCTACAGCTGCTTACTGGCTGTCCGAAACTGCCACCCCAAAAACTCTCATCTCTGCTCGCTTCGGATTATTATATTATCATATTTATGTTAAACCCTTCAGTGTGTTTAGCAAACAAATTACGCGAATTGTATGAGCAAAACAAGCTTGGATTCCACATTGGCTCAAAATACTGCATTTAAAAAAAAATGACATTATTTTCTAAAATAAATTTATTGCAAAAATGCACGATTCCAATTAATGCTACGGCCGACCTCCGTGTAGGAGTGGTTAGGACAGCGCGCTACGACGCCAGGAGCTGCTGTTCGAATTCCATATCAGCACTCGTTCTTGTGGTCGCAATTAAACAAAAATGGCAGGAAAGCGACGTAAAATAATCTAATTCAATCATTGAACCATTCAAATTACGGAAAAACAACCTATTACGTAACCTATACATAGGCAATATTCATGCAATAATTAACCTATAGTTTTTCAGAAATGAAAAATAGCAGATTTTTAAGAGAAAATTCCTAACACTTGAATTTAGAAAGTCTAATTGTAAGATAAAACGATTGGGGGGGAGGGGTCGTCATGTTGACCACACGTCACCCTGTAGTGATCACTCACCTTTGCTGAGCATGTGGGAGTGAGGCGGGCAGTCGGTAGGTTGGGATTACCACCTATCTTTTAAAAGATACCATCCTGTAACGCCCGGGGGACTACCTTTTAAAAGATACCTTGTCATGTTCGTAGTTTTTACGTCATAATGTTGCTATTTTTCGCTGGAATTGCGATTTTCTTATTTTATATTATTTTTAACCCATATACTGCACCGTAAAGACTCTTGCTCTCCCATAAAAAGGGGGGGGGGAGAGAATGGCGGCTTCCTTTGAAACTGAGTCAGTGGCGCATAGACATTTGGGGGAGTACAAGTCGTGTTCTGTTGCTCGTATGATAATATTGCAATTATTTTCTTGTTCCAAATATGCCTGCGATCATTTCCATGTGTATTTTGACAATGTCCTGTACTTTGTTTTCCAGGGGCAGAGGGGGGGGGGAGGGGCATTTTTCTTCAGAAAGTTTGGAATTTTCCGGTTCCTCCCCTCCCCCCGCATCCATATATACACTCAATGTGCAAAAGTTTTATATAGTCCGATTTTATGGTTTATTCCGCGTATAATGATACTTGATTCATCCGTCTAGGGTAATTAGCCTCCAATATACAGGCGTTTCAAAGTAACTCTGCAATCCGAGGCTTGACTCAGTGGCGCACAGACATGTCGTTTGGGTGGTGGCTACAAGTCGTGTTCTATTGCTCATATGATAATAGTGCAATTTTTTTCTTGTTCCAAACATGCCTGCGATCATTTACATCTGTATTTTGACAATGTCCTGTACTTTGTTGTCCAGGGGCATTTTTCTGAGATTTTGAAATTTTCCGGTCCCTCCCCCTCCCCCCGCATTCATATATACACTCAATGTGCATAAATTGTATGTAGTCCGAATCTATGGTTCATTCCGCGTATAACGGTACTTGATTCGTCCGTCTAGGGCAATTAGCCTCCGATCTACAGTCATCTAAATCATCTAGATGACTCTGCATTTTGCTTAAAATTGGCCCGGTCCCGGGGGGCTTACATGGCAAAATGATCTTGGTAATCAAAAGGGGGCTGTTGCTCCACGGGTTATATTATAATTGTAAGATAAAAATTAAATACGTACGAAATGAAATGTTATTGATATGAGTAATATCATTAACCAATAATAAAAAATGCATAATATTTGAAGCAGCTAATAAAACAAAATGTTTAACAAGATTCACTTTCAAGATTGTCCACATCTATTCACATAGGTGGCGGATGGTTATATGCAATAATAATAATTTATTATGTAACTAAATATAATATTAGTTTTTCCATCTATTTTATGGCTAATTCTTCTCTTCTCTTTTACAGTTGCAAGCACAACTAGACTACTCCAAATTCAAGAAGGAAGCATGGCTGAATGTGACCAAATTTAATTGGAATAACTTCCATGATCCTGACATTAAACGCCAATTCAAGATGTTGTCCGTTCTTGGAACTGCGGCTTTACCTGAAGAGAAGCTTAAGAGGGTACGTAAAAGCTAAAATTTAAGATTGATGTAAAATATGAACATTTACATTTGGTTTGAATTTTTTGTTTAAAGTCTACTTTATACACAGAGAGGCTAACCGGGACTGGACGTACAGTTTAAAGTTGAATCCGAACCACTATGTGCCTACACTGGATCGCCTTGATTAGAAGGCGACGTTACCACTACGTCATCTGAGGTGATTTAACATTGAATTGATAACTATCTGAGAGAAAACATATTTGCAAGTCTATTGGTATTCAAAAGTAAAAAAAATCCACTCTCCCAAATTACACGAACATTTCTTCATTTTCCTTAAATGTTTAGTCATTTTTCCAATCAAGTCTTAAGAGATGACACAAGAAAGGGGAGAATGTTGTATAATATTGCGTTGCATAATCTGTACGTATGAATCCCCTGATGTAATTAGACTAATCAAATCAACAAGACTTCGGTAGGCAGGTTATGTAGTATGCATGGAAGAAGAAAGAAAGGTTTACAAGGTTCTTGTTGGAGAACCTGATGGTAGGAACCCTGGAGGAAGACCAAGATGATGCTGGAGTGACAATATTAAGATGAACCTGAAGGTAATTGGTCTGGTTGGTCAAGAGTAGCCTCATCTTGTAGTCATGAACACTTCTATTCCATTGAAAGTTTATGGGATCATTACAATCCAGAAGTGTCTGTGACTGTACAGGATGGATAGATGGGAGACATACGTATGTTGCTACAGCAATGCAATAGAGGTAGTTAGTTTAATGGAACAGAAAAAAATTAACAATTCGCTCGAGGTGAGAATATAGTGGTTACAATTTGCCATATTAGCCTTATCATAACGTTTTTGTGTTAGGATAAATCTAATCAGCATCTTGCATCTCGAAATGAAATCCTAAATACGCCACTGCTGAGCCACTATATTTTTAAAATATGAGTATATGAATTAAGTTTAGATACAGAATTGTTAAATATAATTTTGAAATGTTTTAAATTGACAGAACAAATATCTCAGAGATGTTAAATGTGTAAACTGAAATTTGGAAGGTAGTGGTGATTTTCTTTTTTCACTTGATATCCTGCAGTTCTTGCCAAATCACATTGTATCAAATATTTTTTCAATATCTCATTCAATTTTCTTGTGATTATCATAATTAATATACGTAAGCTTCTGCAGACTGCATTAATAGATACTTTTTACTTTACAGTATAACAGTCTTGTTAGTGACATGCAGACGATTTACAGTAAAGCAAAAATATGCGACTTAAATAAATCTCAATGTGGCCTGGCTCTGGAACCTGGTAAGTTAATATCCTTATCTTTGTGAAACAGAAAATTTGATTCCTTTAGTTAAATGTATTTGTATCTAGTGGAAAATATAGTTTTTGATCAGAGTATACCATTCATTAAAATATCTATACAATTTTCTCTCTACAGAAATATCACTTAAATGCTGGTATGATGAACATTTTGCATTAGTTATGTACTCAAATAAACAAAGACTTCAATATAGAATAAGTTAATATAATATAAACTGTTTTCGAAATGTGTGTTTATAGGTTACTGAACGTTACAGCAATATCATTACAAAAATTACACACGACTTTCCGAAAGCGAGAGCATTAACATTGAAATATTTGCTAGATAATTTATATAATTCAGAAATAAAACTAACATAGAAGTGTATGTAAGAATGAATGTTACGTAGGTAACAGAATTATTGAACATGTCAATATTTACATTCTGAACTGTTTAGAGGAAGTGTTATTGCTTTACTGTAATCTTCTGGCTAAAGAAAACTTAAATTATCCTAAAAAATTTAGTTACTAAACGTTCGGCCATAACTGTATTTATGCAACACGCATAGTGCAATACAGAGAAGCGAAATTGGTCTATTTCAAGATCAAGGTGTCCCATTTCTATTGCTGGTGGCTGTACATAAAGTTTTTGATTTCTTTTGGAACTTTTGGATTGAAATTACGCTATGATTGCCTAGAATATTGGCTCTATAAGAAAACAGTCCAGAACGCTTCCTACACAGATTAGAAGCTTCCTACGTGTAAATCCTTCCCAAATTCTAGCCAATTTCTGAGAAAATGAAAGAATGAAAATTCTTGGAACTTCATCTTTTTAAGCTTTGGTATAACTTTTGAAAAATATCTCAACAATTCATGTTTCTTTCAGAACTGACTGAAATTATGGCTAGTAGCAGGAATCCAGAAGAATTAAAACATGTTTGGTTGGAATGGAGGAAAGTGTCAGGGAAGAAGATTCGCAAAATGTATGAAGAATATGTGAAGCTGAGCAATGAGGCTGCGAGACTTAATAGTTAGTATTTATGTAAATTATTTTTTACAATTATAGTTCGGATTTTTACGTAGCAATAATTTATAAGAAATATAGCAAATTATAATGAAATTGTAGTTTAATGTCTAACATAAAACCATTTTGGCTTTCAAAAAAACATCTTTATTGAAGGGGTCGGATGTAAAACATGGTAAGTGACATTTCGGTCATTTCTGATTCATTAAGAAAAAAGGTTATTAGATGCTATAGGTACTGTAAATAAATTGTTTTTGTGTTGTGTTTACCAATTTCAGAAGGATTCACTGAGCCTAATGCAAATTGTATGACATGGCAATTGCACTCAAATATTGAAGAATGGCACATTTTACTTTGTAACTCAAAAATGACCAAAATGTCACTTACCACGTTTTACACCCGAATCTTTCATTTATTCTCTACCAAGTTATGTTTTTTTAATAAACTAATGTACTTGACAAACAGCGAATGAATACAAGGAAGTAGCGGTTAACATGTTACATATTTTACAAACATTTACCAATTTAAACAAAGGAATAGCATCTCTTTGTTCCATTTTATGGATAAGGCTGAAATGCAGGCCCGTAGCCAGGTAGGGGCCAGGGGGGCTCACCCCCCTGACATCGTCGTCAGCCCCTAGCACCCGGTCATTAGGAAAAACTATTGTATAATTTCTTTGAAGTGACAAGTGAAAAGGTAGACAGCGGATATTATGTGGTCATAACTTGATGAAGGGACAAATTCACAGAACGAAGATCAGCTATCACATTCCTTCATCTTCTTTATGAACTGAAGTGTAAGTAGCTGAAAGTACAGGGTGTCTACAAATGATTGATATCGGTTTCATGATGTTACTCTACATGCATTAGTGAACGTATCACGAAGTAACTTTGCAGTTTTGTAGAGAAACTCAAGTTTCGTGACACATTACAAGTTATGGGAGTTTTCTGTTCTCCGTGGCGCCGTTGAGCATATTCGTGACTTTCCGGAACTCAATGCTTTTTGTGCAATCTCAAAATTTAGAGTTTACGGCCCCTTCTTCAGCGAACAACCATTACAGAATACGGGTCATGTTAGGAAATTGGCTCATGCCACAGTTGTAGAGAACTTTATCCACCAGTTGGGGATGGTGCTCCTCCCCAGTTCCATCACGATGTCCACAAAATCTTAACCACTAGAGTATCAAACCGATGGGTCGGTCGGTGTGGAAATGATGATCAACAACTGCTGTTATTGCCTCACGGTGACCTTTTTGTGTGTGGGGTTATGTGAAGAATCTCCTCCATTACCGAGTGATCTAGGAATGGTTCATCGCGTTTGGGAAGAACTTGATTGTAAAGTTTATGTCTGCAGAATCACGAAGAGGGAGCATATCGAACACTTGTAATGTGTCACAAAACTTGTTGAGTTTCTCTACAAATCTGTAAGGTTACTTCACAATATGTTCAATAATACAGGACAGTAACATCGTGAAACTGCTTCAATCATTTGTAGACACCCTGTGTTTAGTAGGTTGTATAGAGTTTAGAAAGTTCTTGCATAGCAGGGCCGTAGCCAGGCTGAGCTCCCCCTTGACATTAGGTAAAATTATTTTGTATAATTTGTTTGCAGTGAAGAGTAAAAATGTAGACAGCATATATTATTTTGCTCACAACTTGGTGAAGGATAAATTCAAAGAACATAAACTTCATCTTGTTTATGAGCTGTAGTCGAAGTAGCGGCAGGTATTTAGAAGATCCTATGGACTATAGAATGTTCTTTGACAGAGGAGCTTCTTCATCCCTACCTTTGCTGCCCCTATTGCGGTCTCCCGTTTAGACAGAAATCTGTGACTTTGACGTCATCATCCACATTCCTTCCATATCTGCATCAATGGTCAACAGTTCCTAAGTTTTTGGAACGAAGGAAAGTTTTATTCCTTCAGCTGGGGGTGGAATGTACGGTAGGCACTATGATTGAATATTGTGCATTTTTTTGTATGATATAAATATCTGTATCATCGAAAGTACACACACACACACACACACAAATAATTTACCTTCATTTAACACTGTTAAACTTTTGAAAAATGGACTTGGTTTAGAAAGCCCCTTCCCTGATAACCCGTGAGCCCCCCTGAGAGATCAATTCTAGCTACGGGCCTGCTGAAATGGTTGGATAAGTGCTAGGTGTCCTAGGTTCGAGTCGTGGAAAAGGTAAGCACGTTTCTTTCCTTTTGTTTCATTGTTTGTGCTTTCTTTACTCTGTGTACTGGTACTGCACCACTTTCTGTGTCATATATTCAATAATAGGCCAATTCATGACTCGTAAGCATATCTGGCAAATGTATGGCAGAAAAACATAATGTACATTAAAAAATCCCCAATATGCATTGACATGTAAAGACACAAACATGTAGAATCGATGGAGACATGTCAAATAAGAATTTGATAAGTATCTTCTTAGTGCATTGATCGATTTTTTTTGCAGCTAAATACTCTGGAATATAGGAGATTCATTTTTTAAACACTCGCTAGTGCACTTGAACTGTGCCTCGTACTATTGGAAAAACCTTTTGTAAAAAGTAACATGTCCTTTTGAGTGATATTCTTGACTTTCATAAGTAGCATTGATTCTATTTTTTTTTTTTTTTTGTTTTCACATTATATAGATTTCACTGACACTACGATGTACTGGTTGAAGAATTATGAAGCCGAAGACTTTAGGGACCAAGTGGAACGTTTGTGGAAGCAACTGAGGCCACTCTATGAGGAGCTGCATGCCTACGTCAGAAGACGCCTCAGAGAGCAGTATGGGGAATCGATAATAGCCAAGAACGAACCAATTCCAGCTCATTTGCTTGGTAAGACGGAACATTTTGATCCTTGGTCTTTGTCCAAATGCCTCTACGTGTTAGTATCCTGTAAGTACAGAGTAACTGTGTCGAGGATAGGAGTTTCAGTTCTAAATTTTAGTTCAAGCTAGTTGATGGTCACTTATGTTTTTACCATATTTCACTCTTTCACCTTGTTCCTTTTTAACAGCAATTTTTGTTGCCTGTAGAGGTTCGAGGCTGTAGCTTCTGTCAAGACTATCTTATACCCGAGTCTAGGGAGGGGGTATAAAGGTTAATTTAACACTATCACGACAATCCATGAAACCTCTAAAAAGTATATTGACGATAGTGTCTGACCACCAAACCACAACAGAAATGGAAAATGATAAATTGGTGTTTCAGAGTAATTCAATACCAAGGTATCTTATTTTCACGACTCTTTCTTTAATAGAATTGGAATTTCAACCTATGAAATGGGATAGATATTAAAATATTCATTATGTCTATAATTATAATGTTATTACTCTTAACTAGGCATTAACGAATACTTTACTTTTTTGACGACTTGTGCATTGTTTTTAGGAAACATGTGGTCTCAGACTTGGGGCAATATTCTTGACATCTCAGTTCCTTTTCCTGGAAAAACATCTGTTGATGTAACCCCTCAGATGAACAAACAGGTTAGAACATTTTATTTATATATATATATTATTAAACAATATCCACTCATCTAACGTCACTTCTGTGCAATGTAGTAAATTATTCTATATTTAGTTTTATGCATACTTCTGTGTTGTAAGGAATCCAGTAAATAGGTTTCATGCAGCCCAGAAGTGTTCGTGACAGTACATGCATGCCTACTGCTGCATTATCAATCTTTTTAAAGGTATAAAGCAGGGTAGCATATATTTTCGCACATATTTCAAACTTTATCACAAATAGACGTGAGGGATAGCTATGTGAAAAACTGAATTTCTGGATTTTCTCTTCAACAAGTAAAGTCTCTCTACATGACTCAACCTCATTCTACAATATAAGCAGCACCAGTAAATGTACCCTTCAATATGCATTTAAGTACTAAACATAGTGGCGTACTCAAGAGTCTTGGTGGAGTCATATTCCCTAAAAAAGTGTCAAGTGCAGGATACAATGGCAAAATATAGGAGTGATTGCTAAAAAATTTTATATATATATATATATATATATATATAAAGCGCCGTCCTCCTCCGTAGTCGAGCGGGTTAAGGCGTTCACTCGTCTTGAGATCGTTCGCTGCGGGACGGCGTAGGTTCGAATCCGGCTCTGGTCGGAATTTCTTCGGCCTACGTATAGGGCCGGTGGCAACCCACCATCGTGAGGAAATTGGGAAGCTCCGAGCGTAACCCGGTCGAGAAGACCTACAACAACGGCTGGGGGTTCGTCGGGCTGATCACCCGTCACCCCAACACTGGTCTGAGACCTCCACGCTATAACAGGTGACGGAGGAACAGTGTGGGAGGGAGACCAGCAGTCGGTAGGTAAGCCAAGGCCCGCCAAGGTGCTGTAGAGCTGTGGGGTTATGTTATATATAAGCGCCCCTTTATAGTCAATATCAATCTTACGAAAATGATGGGCACTTCACTATCCAGCTTGCAAAATCTCACAGTATTTGTAAAATAACTAACTAGAACAGCACATCCCAGTGGGATGTTGTTGTGGAAGCCTATACAATAACTAATGGGCTAAAACAGTCAGATATCGTTGTTTCTGAATTAGGGTGTCGGTCGATCAGTGAATAGTTTCCAACCAGTAGCGGCGAGTGTGTGGCAAAAATGTGGGGGCAAGGGCAGTTTGCTTTCTCTTGTATACAAGGTTTAGCATTAAGAGGTCATAGTACAGCGGAAATGCGCCCCTAACAGCCGCTACTCTTTCCAACCCGAATATGATTGATGATCGATTGACCACTTACATTCGTCCATTCTATTCGGAATAAATATAGTTGAAAATATATGTTAGTTATATCATGTAATCGACTGGTAATTTTCTCTTAATCTAGGGCTATGATCCTGTAAAGATGTTCAAGGTGTCAGAAGAATTCTTTACTTCCCTGAATCTGAGTCCGATGCCAGAGATCTTCTGGAGAAATTCCATCATAGAGAAGCCTCCAGGCAGAGAACTTGTCTGCCATGCATCTGCATGGGATTTCTATGATGGCGATGATTTCAGGTATATACAGCTTCCAAACTTTTAAATTTCACATAACTAAAGTTACCAGAAATCCTCTTTTTTTATTCGGACATGTCCTACGTTTTAGCCGTATGTCCGGCGCCCGGGAGGAATTTTAAAAAAAGAAAATCATAAATGTCCTACATTTTGAGCATCACATACTTTGAACTAAGAAAATACGTTTCATCATTACATAGAAAAATCACAGGGAAACATCTTGTAAGTTACAAGTCGATGGACCTCGCTCCCAAACTCAATAGTGAAATTTATTTTGATTCAGACATTGCAAAAAAAAAAGTGTTGTGCTAGAACAAGACTAAGGCTCGTACTAAAAAAAATAAGCTGAATATTTTGAGGGTTTTTTTAAGTCACTTTATCCACAGCAAGGTTAATAGGGACTGGACGTACAGTTTAAAGTGGGATCTGAACCACTATGTGCCTCCACAGAATATAATTATTGCTGAATATTTTATTGGCAATTTCAGGTCATAATGCAAATGCTGAGAGTATTTTCATTAATGTCAGCACAATGGACTGACGGAAGAAATCAATTTCTTATAATAGAGTCTGTAGGTACTGGCTCAGTATAATTTATAAGAGTTCGACTGTTCAGAGTTTCATAAGTATATCTATTTTGACTAAACCTGGAATTTAGGAAAAATTGACTTCTCTAAGAAGCGTGACTGAAAACACGTGCAGTAAGAAATGTATCGTTTAGTACTGAAAACATGTTTGGAATTATCTATTTAAGAATACTTTAAAAATCATTATTCTTTAAACTGAAAATGTGTCAAATTTACATTATTTCCTAACATGTTCTAGTAATGTGCACTATTTACTGCGAATGATTAGTGTCCTACATTTTGAAACGACATATCCTACTTTTCCCGTTTAGGCCTATTTATCTGGTAATCTACACATAACCCATGTGCATCGTATTTGTTTAAGTACCCTTAAATTTTTGTCACTTCTACCTACTTCCTCATAAGATGAAACAAAAAAGAAACCAGATGAGGTTAAAATCTTAAAATAATTAAATGGAATGAAGAGGACAAGAACTATATTGACAATTAGAACAGATTTTATCAGACATGCTAGTATTACATTCTAGCAATACTTTTTGAATTGTTCTACTTCATTCAATACAACATTTCCATACATTCATTTAACACACTTCAGTGCAGGTATCAGTGTGATTTAGCGCCGCTTTTCTGCAACTTTTGTCTAATCACGACGATGAGGATACGTGATGATGTGATGAAGGAACACTCACAAAGAACACTCATTCCCAAACCTGGATTCGAATCCTGGGCCCCTGGCGTCGTAGTTCGCTATGCTAACCACTCCTCTCTGGAGGTCAGCTCAGTGCGTGAGAGTCACAAACATTCACAGAGTTCCTCTTCTAATAAACCACAAGTAACTAATATGTAGTACATAATGTAAATGTTAATTTACATCCGAGATCTACTTAATACAAGTACTGCATAGATTACTCTGTTGTGGATAATGCTATTCGGTTAAGTATTTTCCAAGAGGTGAAAGCTAATTGACTGAAATTTAAAGATTTAAAAAGACTAAAATTCAATTTAATTAAGTTTAAATTCTTCTATTTTTGTATTCGTATGTGCAGTGAAAGAATTACCATTTCAATATTATACTTTCGGCATCGTATGTGATACATTTTCATGTATATCATAGTATTTGTTAAATTTTATTTTTTACATGTTCTTTACTTTTACAGGATAAAACAGTGTACAAGAATTACAATGGAAGATCTCCTTACTGTTCATCATGAAATGGGACATGTCCAGTATTTTATACAATACAAAAATCAACCAGTAATATACAGAGAAGGAGCAAATCCAGGTGAATTATAAATACAATGATTGACAGAATTGTGTATTTAAATTAACCACTCCCTTCCCTTTCAAACCATTTCCAACGTTCTGGAGATATTTATTTCGTTCACGTAAGGGGGCAGTAGATTATTGTGTATTTAAATGGCCTTTCTCGCAAGCAGTTATTTTGAAATTTGAAATTTTAAAAAATATAAGTGATAAACTGTGTATCAAATAAATTTATTGCATGGCAATTATTGAATACAGTAGAGCGAAGAAAGAGTAAAGTACATTTTAGTAAAGCTGTTTTATCTGTAGTCTTCTAATCATTTGGTATAAGTCAATAAAATAACGCTTCTTACTGTAAAGGCAAGAATTAATGCCAATATATTAGCTTAGTTTTAAGTAGTTCCAACCCTATTTCTACCAGCCCATCAGGCAAGCGCGAGATCCAGTGGCGAACCCGCCGGCTGACAACAAGGACACTCTACCAAGGAAAGTGAAAATATCAAAAGTGGTTTTCTAGAAACATCATTTCTTATTGGTCGGGTATTTTTTTTCTGTGGACCTGTTCTTGAGATAATTGTGACAAAGTTACTGTATTTTTTTTAATTGTTCTGGTATTCTGGTGCAAGCTTAGGATGGACGGAATATTCGTGAATATACGTTAAAATTGAATATAGTCCAAATCGACGCACATAATTTCTTCATTCCAGTTTAGCGAACATATTTCCTGTGTGAAAAAAAAGTTAACACATTAGTTGTTATTGATTTGTCAATTATAGTCGAAATATTACTTAAGAATTTTTACTACAGTGTTGTGAAGTTCGGACTTTAAAAAAATAATCTCTGCGCCCGAATATTCTGTGTCGCTATCGTTGATTTAATTATCTGACGCGCCGATGTGACGATTACGGGATGAAAGGTTATAAACCAATTTTATTCTGAAAGAAACAGGGTGGGATGAAATACGATACTCCGTAGCCTTGACGAGGAAAATGATCAAAACCTCGCCAGGGAAGCCCACCTTAAGGCGAGAAAAAGTCTGAAAATACATATCTTGTCTAAACAAAAATTATCTCCACAGGTTTCCACGAGGCTGTAGGTGACGTGTTATCCTTGTCAGTATCAACACCGAAACACCTGCGGAAAATTGGCTTGTTGGAAGAAGGAGAAGATGACGAACAAGAAGAGATCAATTATCTGTATTCAGTCGCCCTTGACAAGATTGCTTTCCTGCCCTTTGGGTATCTCATGGACCTCTGGCGCTGGGATGTGTTCGAAGGCCGGATTTCCAGCGACAGTTACAATTGTCACTGGTGGAAATTGAGGTGAGTTCTTCTGACCTGAGGAAACACTGTTTCTTTCCAACTTTTTCGAGTAAGTCATTAGCTTGTTTGCATGTTCATAATGCTGCGAGCAAGCAGAGAGCAAATAATTTTCGTATTTACATAAAACCTGTATTGATCATTTTCCTAAAATAATACACGAAGGCTTTTTATCAGATGCTTCAGTCTTATTCTATGTTTTTAATATCATTGTAAACTTTGAGATTATTAAATTTTCCTATTACAATTAGAGAAGTGTTGTACACAATATGTTGTCATGATATGTCTGACGTCTTGTGACAACACCTTAATATGCTAAGAAGTATCTTTGGTAAACCTAAGAGTAATTATTGTAATAAATTAAGAAAATCAACTTGTCTGATGCCCAATTTTTTTTTTCAGGGAACAATACCAAGGGCTGAAGCCACCGTCCCCGAGGTCTGAAGAGGAATTTGATCCCGGTGCAAAATATCACATTGCAGCAAGTGTTCCTTACATAAGGTAAAAACCTTGTATGTGTTTATTTAGGCATAGGACAGTCTATAGTTTTCATTACACATTTGCGGAACCTGATCACTATAAATCTGCAAACATGTATCTACATATACAACTTTGATATACGTCAGGGATTGCCAACCGTCGATCGCGAGCTACTGGCTACACACTGCATGTGCTGACAGACATCTTGAAGGCTAACTTTTGCAGTGATCAACAAACCTGAAAAAAGTACTTTTGCGTCCTTGTCAACTATCGGTATCTCACCAACCACCAGAGCTTTAGTCTACAGGCAAATTCTGGTGGGCTGATAATCCTACCAGATATCGGCTCAATGCAACGTGCATGATCTCCATTGACCTGACCTGTCCGCCCGTCAATATAAAGTCATTTGTCTATATCTCGAAAACTACAGATTGTTTAAAAAATTCCGCAACCCAAATTTTCATTGCTTAAAACATGCAAATCACAACCGAGGGTTTTCTGCATTATAATGCCTCATCTATTAATGTTTTTCTATGCAAAGCATAGGAAATTCTATAAATTGATCAATGGCGGAAGTCAGTGATTTTTAAATATGGTTTTAAAATATGAAGACCCAAATTTTTCTAAAGTTTAAGATCTTGCAAGTAGAATTTAAAGTGACAATCTTTTTTTATTGCCTCGTCAGTCTATTAAAAAGAACAATTCCATTGGATATTAAAGTTTTCAGAAACCAAGAAATTATTGTAAATTTCAATTCACACTTGGTAGCTCCAAGTAGTTTCAAATGTGAGAAGTAAGTTACTTCAAGTAACTATATGGCTTCGGGAGTTTGGCAAGAAGTGTTCGCAGTACAGATTGTTAGGTGAGGGATGTTTTCTCAGCCTTGAGGTAGAAATGAATGTGTGGGTGAATATTTACGGGGTTTTAAAATGTAAAGAATGAAACTAGTGGGGAAGGAGAACACATGTTCTGGAGTTTCCAGTCAATGAGGATGTAAGCACAATTTCAATGAGTGTTAATAAATTTAATGTCAAAGTAACCATTAATATGGCATTAATTAAGATTTTAGGCGAATGTCGTGGAAATTTGGAGGAGTGTTGAGGATATGTGGTGGGGTGAGGGGCGAAGAGAAGTGTTCCATACCACTCCTTATTTGTAGACTGGGGATAACTTCATACAATGTACGTCATTAAAAGATATGTCAACAGATTCACTTTTAAGCAATAGAATTGGAGGGGGGGGGGATGAGTGAATAAAAATTACAAGAAATCAAATGCTGTTGCGATTGAAGATTTTCACAATCAGCAACGTACTCGCAACATTGCGATTGACATTATGCAAGGAGCTTTTGAAATAATTATAAACGTTGACACTCCTAATTTATTTCGTTGACAGGTACTTCGTGAGCTTCGTAATCCAGTTCCAGTTCCATCGAGCTCTGTGTGAGAGAGCAGGAGAATTCGTGCCTGGAGATCCAGAGAAGCCACTTCATAGGTGTGACATATATCGCAACACTGAAGCAGGAAACCTTTTGGGGTAGGTGTCTGCTTTATGTACTTGAATTTATGTCGCACCTCGCATGTTAGAGTGTAAAAGGCGCTACCTACATTAAGAGGGCAACATTTCGTTGAAGTAATGCATATTAGAAATTGCAACAACAGAGTTATGGAATTAAAATCACAAGATAGTCATCTCTGCACCTTTACTTCAACACTTGGCAATTCCATTGTGACTGGTGTGACATTGACAAATTTACATTCATGTAATTATTTTCGTAGCACCTTCAAATATGTAACTCTACCAATTCGTGTAATTTCATTTTCCTTTATGAAAGTTACTTAATTTCAGAATATTTCTTCCCGATCTCATTTCAGTTACAGAAAATACATTTTTTGTAATTGTGACGGGTGTGATACTTCTGAGACTTAACTTTAGGACCTTTTCAGAAAACTCTGTGAAATATATGGGTTTACTGAAACAGTTTTATTTTATTTTCACATTATTTACTTTCTAGGATTATGGAACAATGCAAAGGCTATGAAAATTATCATTTATAAATTCTTCAAACTAAGGTTTGTTTCAGAAATGAAGTATGATACTTCAGAGCTTAAGATATAGAAACAATTAATGAAACAATTAGAACGAAATTAGAATTAATTTAGTTTTCTTATGGTAATGAAACTAAATTAAGTGGAGACACCACACACAAAATCCCACTTCTACTACAAACAAGTAATAGGTTTATAACAATATGTTATATAAAAGCCATGAAACTAATGTTTGTATTAGTAATTCCAAATTGTGCATAGTTTTCCCTTTAATTTCATATTAAGTGATGCTTTGAATAAAAAAAAACCTTGTTTGTTCACTTTCACGTGGAATGGATCATAGCCCTTCCTTCTTGTATGTAAATGAATTAATTGTGAACCAAATATCACTGGCTAGTATAATACCATATCCACACCTTTTTTGTCTTTTATTGCTATTCTGTATTCGTTGATCACTTACAACCATTGCTTTTAGCTTTGGCATGATAAAACAAGTCCGCACATTTCAGTACTTACTGTTATTTACTCAGTGACAATTTTGTTGCTCTTTATTTTCAGTAATAAATAATTTCATGTTTGCCACGTACCGATGAATGTCTTGATTCTGTTCTTGACCAAATATTCCTGTCAGCAGCAAGCCATTGTTATTGCTTAGTTCACTGTAGCATTCATTTGTATCTCTATTGCTATGTTGCGTTGTTCAATGACTTTTTTATTTCTGAAAAGAACAAAACCATAACTTCACAATAGTTCGGATGACATTCTAGCTCTTGATAATTGGATTGAAATTTTGACTACTAACCATACTGAACGAACTAACGTGAAAATGTGTCGTGGAATTGCTATATAAATTAGTTAATGTATTTTTTTTTCAGCCGCATGTTGCAAATGGGATCATCGAAGCCCTGGCCAGATGCCATGGAGGTCCTCACAGGGCAGAGGGAGATGGACGCCGGCGCCCTGAGGGAATACTTCCGCCCTCTGGAGGACTGGCTCAAGAAAGAAAATGAAAAAACAAATGAATTTATTGGTTGGAAAGCAGGTAGGCTATAGTTGCGTTCAAAGTATATAGCAAGTCCAAGTCTCTGTAAGAAGCTAAGTAAAAATGAATGAACTAACGAATGTTACTGTCTGTCTTGAAGCTGTAGGGAAGTTATGAGAGAAGAATTTAAAAAAAAAAAAAACTGACGCTGCTAGTCGTGTGAAAGCCATAATGTTCTCTTGACTACATATATTTAGTCAGCCCCTGAAGTGAAACATGTTTGGTGGTGGAATGTTGGTTCCAAGCATGGGGTTAGGTGGAGGTATGCTTGAATGGTTCAGCATGAAGACAGTGTGAAGGATGTTTTATAAAACAAAAATCCTATCTGGGTGATTGGCGCCTCACTGCATTTCTCTTACTTTCAGCACTATTTTTATGTTAACGTAATGGTTTGACTAATGAATACTTTACCTGGAAAACAACAATTAACTAGTATAAACATTATTTTATGTTATTGGGTGTTTGAAGTTTACTTTAAAGTCTGCTCTATGATAGATGTGCTAATAGGGAATGGATCTTAAAGTAGAATTTGAACCACTATGTGTGTCTGTCGTGTATCGAACCCAGTTATTAGAAGTCAACGACGTTACTATGTACTACGCCATCGGAAAGACCTTATTTCATATTATTATAACTGTGTTAATCTATTTGTCTACAGTTAGGATTTGTGTTAATGTTAAGTGATGCACCAATTAGTTAAAATAATAATAAAATTCAGTTGTGAAACAGTTTGTTACTGATTATACGCGTACTAAATTTGAAGTTGAGGGAATCAATTTTCCTTGTAAATTGTCATAAGATATAAAATTACTTAAGTAGTATAGTTGCAAACTAAGTTAGAAGAAACACGGGAAATGTGAAAATATGCTGTTAAAAAACTAAGTAACTCTGTCAGTGCCCATCAAACCAAGGATGAAAATGGAGGCGTCAGTTTAAGGTTCAGTCCTTGGTGACAAGTATTAAGAGAGCATGAGCGCCCGCAAGGTGAAGGGGGGGGGGAGTGATCTGGGAAGAAATCATGCAATTCGAATGGTGAAATTTCAGTGATATTTTATTAGAAATAATATTTTCTGTGATTTACAGGCTGTAAGTTACAGCAATTAGCTACCATGTTCAACAAAATAACAAAAAACAACGTTTTCACCAGACATTAAAATCATGTTGACTGTCGAACTAGGAACGGAAAATTTCTGGTCGGGACTGGATTGAGAAGGGAAATTTTTGTAACCCCCAGCGTTCGGTTCTGAAAAAATTCGTCATTTCTTGATGCAAAAAATTTTCTGCGTCAGGAAATTTTTGGGATGGGACATTTTCGAAATTTCAATATCTGTGCATCGTGAAAACGTAAAAACGGCAGGAATTATTTATTCATCGGCAAAGTGATAGGTGTTTATGGAAAGAAAGTAAGGGAATTCTATTTCTATTATATAGTGGACTCAAGTCGAACCGCTGCACACACTGCAAAGTAATCCGTTTAGCCTAGCTGTACACAATGAATAACACTTTTATTTTTTTTATCGGAATGGGAAGTTCGGAGAGGGCTCTTTAAATTCACGTAGTTACAACCTTTGCCGTAGATGTCTCTGCAGGTTCTTGCTCAACGGAAGAACGCATGCGACATCAACGGCAAAAGTGTGAATTATGTGGGTGATACCATTCTATCCGTTCGATCGCTCTTCTCTCCGTGTGCGAGCTCTCTCTTACGTCATCGTTTCACATAATCACTCCAAGAGAGATGACTGATTAGGGAATTCAAAGACACGGTTAATATGCAAGAAAAATCGAAAAAATTATAACATGGTTTCAATTTAACATCACCGAGATTAATACTGTAGAAATCATGAGGTAATTTTTCTTTGTGCTTATGATAAAACATTACTTTCAGACTCAACATGTCTACCTCCGTGGTGGAGTGGTTAACACAGTGCGCTACGACGCCAGGGTTTCCCGGGTTCAAACCGGGTATGGGTGGGTGTTCCTTGCGAGTGTCCCTTCATCAGTTTCGTCATCATTCATCCTCATCGTGGCGATTAGCCAAAAGTGGCAGGAAAGCGTCCCTGAATAACAACATTCAAATCAAATCAGACTCAACATGTGGAAGGAAAAATATTGCATCACTGTAGACATTGTACAGTTATTTAGATCATTTCGTATGCATGGTTAGAATTCTGAATATTTCTAGTGGTCAAAAACAGTTTGTTTGACACGGACAAATAGGAACCCTGTCATTTCTTCGATTACAGTGTCGTTAACGTTTTATATTAATAAAACATTAAAATGTTGACAAAGGCAAAATTTATAGTATAAAAATGTACACTAAAACGTAACGTTTCCACCCTCTAACAGGGTGTTCTTCAGATGAATTTTCACAATAAATTGAAGATACAACCATCATATTATATATACACAAAACAAAAAGAAGGCAACAGTCCTTATCTTAGAACATTTCCTGTCAGGAATTCCTGAGTGTGGAATCTCCTGACAGGTGATTGACAGGTACCTGGTGACCTGGTTTGGAAGTGTATATATAAAATGATGGTTGTATCTTTCTTCAATTTATTGTGAATATTCGTCTAAGAAGACCCTGTTAGAAGGTGGAAACGTTACGTTTTTATTGTATAATTTTATACTATAAATTTTGCCTTGGTCAGCATGTTAAGGTTTTATTAACATGGAAACAAGCCTTAACAGTGTTACCATTGTATATTAAGTTTCACGCAGGGAGATTTTTACACTAACAATTACACAGAGAAGCCCATTTATACTTATTCTACGCGAAGAAGGAGCTCTTTTCCTAGTTTCAACCTTTTTGTCATCATGAAACTTGTTCTTTTCCCATTGGCGAATGACATTTCGTTTATATCCCAATTCAAGAGGTAAATGGAATGAGAAACTGTTAACAAATAAATGTCTACATGTCAGTAGATCAGCAATAGGTAACTTCAGAAGCTCTTTCCGTGGTTACAGCGAAAAACCAGTAAAATATATTGTGATTTCACGACTACAGAATAAGATTCCTACAGTAACTGAAGGATGGGTGAGAATATCTGCACGTCTTGAAACTAACACCAACTTAGCAAGCTTGCCTCGTCAGGAGAAAAGGAAATGCCAAAATGCTAACAGGGTAATGGCGACCAACTAAAACTAAATACTTTTTTTTCATACTGAAGTGTCTTCTTCTGGTCTTTCCTGAATTAGGGGACTTTTGCAATGAAGAGCTTCATTCATCTCATGACAACGTCCACTGGGAACTATAGGTAAGCCAAGAGTTGGTGACTGGTATTTGACTGACGACAGTGCCCTTAACTTCTAACTCTATTTTGTACTCACGAAACCAGAATATTTAATCCGCGAGGCTGTAAGGATATTTTAGGGGTAAAAAGATACATTTAATCCTGAAATGGCCATCAATTAAGCCTCTGTGCATAATTTTAGGAGCTGTCACAGAAAATATAGATTGATACATCTGTATTATTGTGCACAGTGTCTGGAAAAATGACTGGAATGTGATGTTCGAGGAAGAAACCTCTATGTTCTTATGATGTTTGTAAGCTGCAGATATTAAAACGAACAATTCTGAACCTGTCCGAAAGTGACCATAGTAAGACACTGATAAACTGTATTGAAACTGTAATTACGTGTTAATTTTGATAAATTATTTCTTAGTATGTTTTGTATATATGTTCAATATCTAATGCTTTGCTTGTTCTATGAGGTGATGGGATTTACATTACTATAATCTTACTGAATTTGTTACAGGAAGTTCCATTTTTCATGGTGTATCTGGTTGTAAATAGTAGTAAGTATGGTTAATTAATTTATAGGCTTTTGTGTTCATGCACTGCACCCGGTTTCTTCAGCATTTTCTGAAAGCTTATTCTAACAAGGTTATATTATATAAGAAAAATGTTACTCATCTAAGGCCACTTTACTTAGTTCCATGCTATGCGAACTTGATCGAACCCGTAACAGAAAAAAAAGTGAAAATACTGATTGGTAGAAAGAAATACAACTGAATCTAGACTGATTTGCACTAAAAAGTATGTTTCCAGTAATGTTCCGCGTGTACACCGAACTTAAACGAAGTTATACGTGGTGTCTGTTGTATTGAAAATCATATTGGATGAGAATATTTTTCCCAATCCAGAGCTTTATTTAAATTTTCGATGTACGTAAAAAGTAATATTACTTTTGAGTACTGGCTCATTCCAAGTCAAATCAACTTATAAAAAAATATTTTTGAACCTTAACGATTCAGATTTTATAGATTTTTTTGTTTATACGTTGTAACTATCAACAGGACAAAAACTGCCAAATTTCAATTTTTTTCGGGTCTTAGTTTTTGAGTTATTGACTTTCAAAATAGAAAAATTCCCAAAATTTGATGACATACTGAAATCTTTAAACAGTTGTAGATCAAAAACTATTTGACCTAAAGAGCTCAAATTGGTGTCATTCTCTTCTGCTTTTAATGAGCCTTAATTTGAAATGCAACGTGGCTGTGGTATTTGAATTTTGTATTTTTTTAAAAAATTGAAAAAAAAAAATCTGAAAATATCAAAAACACAATTTTTATTTTTTTTGAAAATATATGTTTTAAAAACATCAGTTGACTATTTGTGTGCAAAATTTCATAATGGGATGGCAATGGGTTCTTATGGAAATTATATTTTTGTATTGTAATGTGTGCGAAGTTTGTTAAATTTCTTGACTTCCATGTTAAGTTCCCAACTATATGCTGAGTGGTTGATGTTGAAGTCTTCATATTAGTCAATTATATAATTTTGGAGTACAAATAACATGAAAATACCTAAAATTTATCACTTTTAATTTCAGGTAAGCAAATTGAACAAGGGGAAGTCATTAAATAACAGGAATCTTATTCTAAACTTCATGGAGATTTATGCACAACGAAAATGTGTGTTTCGGCACTCAAAAAGGTTCCTTAGCAACACGCCATAAAGGTGCCGTGAATATCGAGCACTATGCGCCTGCGCAATAGCACGTACAACATGGTCGCTACACTGTTGACTTTTGAACCGTAGAAGAGCAACGAAGTGTTATTCATTTTTGTGGTCAGAGGGAGTGAAACCTTCTCTTGATCTACAGCTGTTTAAAGATTTCAGTATGTCATCAAATTTTGGGATTTTTTCTTTTTTGAAATTCAAAAACTCAAAACCTAAGACCCGAAAAAATCTGAAATTTGGCAGTTTTCGTCAATTTTACTGGTACTACCACTGCACAAAAAATTATCAATTTCTGAGATGCCAAGGTTCAGACCCCGGTTGATTTGGCATGGAATGGGCCTACTACGTTGGAAGAAACACTCATTGTAAAGAAATATTATAGTTTCCTGCTTTTTTAACGTTTGATTGTTCGACTACCTTGCATTTTTTTTGTATGTATACGAAATATTTTCTTTCTGGGGATTGAAATTGTAAATGTGAATATTGCATACGCGTGGGTGCTTTCTGATGGGGCCAGTGGTGTCGAGATACACGATAAATTATTTCGTAATTACCATATTCAACATTCGTTTTAGAATTTCTAAGGCAAAAATGGTAATCGGGGATCATTTTAGGTATATTTTTATTGTCTTGACTTGAAAATTTTGATTTTTCTAATGAAAAAAATTGATTTATGGCTGTAGCCCCATCACACCCTCCTCTGCGTACGCAAGTGGTAAAATGTTGAGAGAGGAAGGTGGAGAACGAGCTGTGGGAAGAAATCACTAAAAAAATGTGCATACTTTGTTCCATTGAGAATAAATTTCCTTGCCAAGTTGATTTATTTGTTGGAGAGAGTAGACAAGTACAGGTGGACGACTGAGGAGTTCCCCCTCCCCTTCTGGTGTCGTCACAATACTTGGGTTCCAAAAACAACACCGCACTTCGCCCTTTTTTTCTATATTTCTCGTTATCTAACTGTAAACATAAGGCAAAGCAAACATTGGCCAAGTCGACAGACCACATAACACTGTCCATAACCAAAAACTAGAAGTCATCAACGATGCTTTGAAAATAAACCCAATATTTTAATAATCCATTAAAATTTACTGAAAATAATCTTTTCATTTTTCTTTCCAGACAAAAAGTATTGCAGTCCAGAAAGTTCATCTTTGATGGTTAACAATGGACGTGAAGGCATTACTGCATCTCTGGTAATAATTGGATTCGCCTTATCGCTTCACTTCTGGCCAACAATAAGTAATCGAATTGGATTGTCTTTGTGAATAAAGAACAAGAAATTTGAGTCTTCAACAGAAAAAGTGCGTCGGGGAAAACATTGTTGTGAAAATGGGCAAGAGTAATTCGTAAATTTGTACAGTATGCCCGACTGTTTAAATGTGCGATAATGTGCTTGTGCGTTTCACCAGTGCCTTGCGAAAAATGTTGAACGTTTTTCAGTTGATTACGAAATATTTTTTTGTATGTCGTAATGTTTGTATAGAGGTTTGATTTTTCTATGTTGATGTTCGTTTGAGATGCAGTCAAGTCTTGCGTGAATGTAATGGAACAGTAATTAAAAGTCTTGATTTTACAACCATGCTGTTTTAGTTTCTTCATAAATGCAATGAAATTAGGAGGGAGCGCTGTGGGATGGGGCCAGGCACGTAGCAAGGGAGTTAGCTCTGAAGCCCCTCCCCCCCTTCCATCCGAAATCCTACAAATGTTTCTTTGAAAATAGTGTATATTAATATTACTTCCTTAGCAGGATTAAACATCTTGTTCAGGGTGTCCCAGATAAAACCGATACGCATCATATGTATTGTTCATTACAGGCTTTAATATGTGGGACACCCTGTATAATAAGTTGAAATATACTGACAAATTCATCTTCAGGGCTTTTTCCCACGCTTTTTAGCCTTTAGATGACGGCTGCTGATAAGGGGTGAGCCCCCCAAAATAAAATTCAAATCTGGGTGGGGCTACTGGAGCTACAGCACCCTCCTCCACGCCCAAATGAATCCGTGTAAACAAACTGAGAAAACTGTTTGTAGGGACGAATATATATATATATATATATATATATATATTCGTCCCTACAAACAGTTTTCTCAGTTTGTTTACACGGATTCATTATATATATATATATATATATATATATACACACACACACACACACACACACACACACACACACACACCCCTGTTTTCCCACCCTCCATTAAGAGGAAGCTGGACTTTTCACGCCAAAGCGAGGAAGTTTTAAAAGTGCTCTGATTGGACTGAGATTTTTATACGTAATAGAGGTATTCCCGAGGATAGCGGGAATCTGGGTGTGGCTGCTATACACTCCATGGAAGTTGAGATATTGACAATGAATGGGCGGACAAGCACAGCACCCCCAAGAGAGGAAGGTGCAAACTTAAGAGTATTGCGAGGAATCGTTATTCATTTGTTATTTCTTAGGTCACACACTGCGTTGACGAAACGTTATGTAAGAGGAAGCCACAAGCACCAAACCCCGAAGCGAGGAACCAACTAAACACAATAGTGTCCGTAAAACGTGAATAGAGAGGAACTACGTGTCACGTTATGATGAGTGACGGGTGATTCGAAGCGCGCGCTGGTGTTTGACGTTCCTAACTCGGCCCCCATTGGCTGCGCTACCTGTCAGCAATCTGCCGTCGATCACGCGGCAACCCAAGCACCGCCCTCCATACCAAATCATATGGGAATAAATGTTGCAACAATGTGCGAGAGCGTCTCCGCGCCAAAAGGGGTGGAACAAGCTGGTTTCGGATGGCTTAGTAACGGTGCAAGCGGTACGACAGGCGAGGAACGTACGTACGGTGGCCATTTTCTACCTCGCGCAATTAGTCGACGTAAGGTGAAAGGACATAAATGGGGAGATAGACTAAATTGTGGTAGAATGAAAAATTATTCTTATAAAAAGAATATATTTGAATTTTCATCACATGGAATTGTTACTTGTTTGGGTTAGTTCTTAACACCGCTTTATGCACAGAAAAGCTAATCGGGACTGGACCTACAGTTTAAAGTGGAAACCAAACCACCGTGCAATGTGCATCTACCACCACCATTGCATGGCATCAGATAATATTATTTCGATGGATATTGTGATGCGTTGGAGGCTGATCGCTGTTAGTATTGTCAGTTGGGATGTCTAGATAAAACTGTTTTTTCTTAACTTCCATTAGAACGCCGTTAAGTCATGTTAATATTTACTTATATTTATTTATTTAACATAAAATATGTGTACCGTCACGTTGACCTAGAAGATGGTCGGCCCCCGTTGCGGAGTGGTTAGCACATCGCGCTGCAACGCCAGGGGTCCCGGGTTCGAATCCTGACTTGGGCATGAACGTTTGTGATTTCTATTCATCAATTTCATCATATCATCACTCATCCCCATCTTCGCAAATTAGCCAAAAGTGGCACAAGAAGCGAAGTAAAATAAATTTTGCTTTCTAGTGTCCTTTCGGGAGGCACTCGCTTCACTTTCACCGGCAAATGTTCCACACGTAGGACGCTGCTCCTCAATCCTCAATACTCAGTGGTGGCGATTGGGTTCCAAAACTAGGGGTCAAGGTACCAAATCTGGGTGGGGGGGCAAAGACAGTATATTTCCCTTTGTAGATAAGATTTAGCATAGTGTGAGGGCAAAAGTGGCGAGAAGTGGAGGCAAATGCCCCCCCTCGCCTCCTTCCTAATCGTAACCAAATAGCCCTTTCACAAAACAACATCGAAAACTAAATCAACCGCATACGTACGGTCGCGGACACTTGTCGGTTGTAATGATTTAATTGAAAGTCAATGGTATTGTTATAATCCAGAAGTGTCCCTGACTGTACAACGTGCAAAGTGTCAACTTAACAGCTTAGAACAAGCGAGGCAACCCTAGAGGGCCAGGGGTGTGGAGGAGGCAAGGGGAAACTCCGAAAGCGAGTGACCTTGACTGGAGTATACTTGGCGTCAGTATTGCCAATAACTTGAACGTAAGAGTCGTGAAAAGTCCTTAGAAAATCCGCTAGAATGTCGCTAAATGAAATGTAAAGGCTCTAGAAAAAGTCGCAAAATGAAATGTACTTCTAAAAAATAGCAAAAAGGTGGAGAAAATCGAGTACTTGCCTATAAAAGCAACATTTCCTCGTTACTTTCCTCTTCCTCTGAACACTGCACTTCACACTGATTACCGATGTCAGATACTAAATCATCGAGAAAATGCACTGCAAGAACGTTGTTTATTATTTCTGTGCACTTGGTTTTATGCAGGCGAATGCATGGTGCACTGCAGCTGTCAGTCACCAAACCTTTTCATACATAATTCGGACAAGTGATTCACGGTTAGCAAAGAACAGTGTTCGGCAATGAATAAAGCTAAAATAGCTTCAGCACTAGAAGTATTTAAATTTTCCGGTTTGAACTGTTTTTCTTCTGTTTTGCAGAACAGAAGTAACCAGATCTGACTTTATGTTTCTGTGTTTCGAAAGTTTTTTTCAGATCAGTAGTTTGGGCATACAGATAGTTCTACTTTGCAGTACTTACAATACGCTTTCGCCGTGTCACTATCGACAGGGGTTAACCATTTGTAGTTTTCCCACTCCTTCCGATAATGTTTCTTGTATTGCGGTTTTCCCCACACTGGACACTGCCCTGCCCTGGGCTGACCTGCGCACAAACACACACGAACTTTATAATTTACACTAGCACTTCCTTTGTCACCACACACTACCCAAAAAACTCCAATCTGAACCCACGCACGACGCGACCGCGAAGTCAAACGTTCTGTTTTATAATAAGGCAGCCGCAATGGCGCCAGGAGGAGTGTCTGATAACAATGAGCTGTGAACAGTGATGTTTACAAACATCACAAACCATACTGGAAAAGGGGGTACGCTTTGCTTCAGTTTCTCTTTGTGCATCAGAAGTGAATTACGAGGGTATTTCCTTATTTAATAACTATAAAACGGACATTTTTAAGCATTTAGACGTACCTACGCAGATATTTTGTGAATTCTCCAAATTAGTCGCTAAAGAGCACACGAAGTAGCCAGAAAAGTCGCTCGTCACTTTTTCACGTCTTTTGTCGCCAGCTAGCCAGATCCGCCAGATTTAGCGACTTCTCGCTAGAGTTGAAAACACTGCTTGGCGTCAGCTTTAGTAAAGTGTAATATCATTAATTTAGAATTCATGAATACCTTAAAAATTAATTGTTCAAAGAATGATGAAGTAACTTTCTTTGTAAACAAGAATTACACTTACAGGCTGTATTATCGATGTATATAAATGTCTGAATTATTGACAATCCATTTGTATTTTGCATGAAAAGTGTTCACAATTTAGATCCCCTGCTGTCAAAAACTCTTCGCCATAAATCGGCACGACAAAAATGTTAATTAAATGAATTTCACTGTTTTAATGCGACGTAATATCCAGAAAAGAATATTCCCTCTTGTTTCTCAGCACTTGATTTTTATTTCACTAGCTTTGTTGCTGCTTAGGCTATATCAGAGAAGAAGCCTCATGATTTTTTTTTTTTTCAGAATAATACACGAGCTTAATAAATTCCGTGGCGTAACAGTTCTGCACATGGTCTACAAAGATGTCAACGGAAAGTTTAAAGAAAGCGTCAAGAATGATAAATAGAAAAAAATCGACTTTGGTAGTTTTTGTTCCTTTTGTGCGGTCCTGGAAGACAATATGTGTAGTCATAGTTAAAGCCCGCTTATTCCTCTTTCGGTGGAGCCCTATTTCAAATCCGTGGGTTTAGCTGCTTGCACGTAACATTCATTCCAGTGACTGATAACTTGCACTTCTCCAGCATTCAGCATTCAAAGTTTACCACCGCCTGGAATTTCAGGATGCGGAAAGGGCTGTTGATATGTTGTTTTGACATCAAATAGAACAGATGTGCAAATTTTCAGATTCACACAATTTTTGCAAGATTAAAACCTAAATTGACGGTCTGTAAGTTTAAATGGAAAGTTAGTCTCTTTGGCTGCCCCAGTCGTTACAAAGCTATCAAGGCGCGAAAGAAGAATCCCTTTTAATTTTATTTTTTATTTTGTGCGAGACATGAGAGTGTATAGTTGTGTTTGTCCCATTGCACACTCGTAAATGCATTCTCATCGTCACCGCAAGAGATAAAAAACAACGAAAATAACTGAAGAAAAAGAGAGCGAGTGTCGAGAAGTTTCGACCTATACAATCGTTGAGGACGCGGTGCAACCTAAAAAGACCAATACTGTTAATTGTGTGCATTACCTTGTTTTTGCTGATCGCTGATTACATTGTTTTTTTACATACTTGTAAAATATGCATTGCACATTGAAAACACTTGTTTTGTAAATATAAAACCAATCGAACGCAGGCTTAGGGTTGTCCGACCTGTCATGATATGCTGGAACTGCTGTTGTCGTCGTGAAGAGATTCCTTCCTAGAGTTTTCTCACTAGCCACTGGATTAACTGTGATCCTATATATTTTATACCCTGAGTCCCTTACCGTTGGAAAGAAGTATGCACACAAAAATTACAAAGCAATTCGAACTTTCAGGATTCGTGATTTTGTTCATTTCCCTTCGCTCTTGTGCCACTTTTGGCTAATCGCGAAGATGAGGATGAGTGGCGATACAATGAAATTGATGAAGGAACACTCCTCACACACCCATGACGAGGCCGCGGGATTCGAACGCCGAGACCCCTGGCGACGTAGCGTGCTGTGCTAACCATCCACCACGAAGGCCAGCCTTTCAGGATTCGTCCATTACAGTGCGGCGAGGGGGTTTAAGCTTTCACGTTTAAACGTACGTTCCTGTCGCCAGGAAAGAGATGAGCAGGCAAGCAATGTTCGTTTTTTTTCACCCATCCTACTGGTATAAATCATGGTTGCAGTTTAGTGTTGCTATGCGAAGGTAAACTTCCCTCAGGGCAGGAGAATTGAGACAAAATTTTAGGCGAAAAGCAGTGGCGGCGCCAGGGGTGCGTGAGTGAGTGCTTGCGCGCCCTTTAATTTTCTTCCGCATCCCTTCAGCACACCCTACGTTCAACTGAAAACATTAATATGTAATATTATGTCATGTCATATTGAGGGCCGAATGATAGGTTATTATTGTATGCAACAGGCAAGCACTGAAAGAGGTACCAATACTTTTCTATACTTGCGGCAGCCTCTGTAAAGATCAGCGGCCGTTTTTCTTCTTTCGTCAGCATTGTCGTTATCAATTTTTTCTTCTTTTGTTTCTTCAAGTGGTCTGTTCGTGGTTTTTGATAATTGGCTATAGATTAATGTGAGTTATGTTTTTTTCTTTCTTGCATTGTTCATAAACGGTTTGTTTTCCGTCTACTTGTTCTTCCTTACACTGGAGCAAAAAATTCAGGTACTTTTAAGGTATCACCTCATCAGGTCGTGCTCTGGAAATTATTTAATGCGAGTTGTAACATGAAGGGTACTGTTCTTCTTAATACGTTCTATATATTTGTTCCACGTTTAATGTCCAGTAAACGTACCATTTCAAACTTTTCCAAGACTGTTAGGAAGATGCCCAATGTTCACGAAGAAATTTTACAGTTCGTTGTTGGGGATAGTGCGGCAGAAGGGATTTTAAAGATGACACAGTTCCTGTACTCTTCGCGTTTTGTCTTGTGGCAGACGGTGCCTTCATTGGTTACATTGAGAAGGTTCAAAAATTGTCTTTTTAAGGGCAGGATGGTTTTATTTTGTATTTCACTACATAGTTCAATAAGACTGCAACGTGTATCTGAATGTTTACACTGCATGGTATGACCACTTTCTTGTAATACATATCGCACCCCCTAACTTTCTTTCCGCAACCCCTCAGCACCCGTAGATGAATAATTCTGGCGCCGCTGTTGGTGAAAAGAGATCGAAACTGCAGAGATATTTGAAGATACAGTCGTTGCATATTAAAATCAAGCTGAATGGAGGCACGAATTATCAGTTTTTCATAATTACATATTTCAAACTTCTTACTTGGGAAAACCGTATTTTCTTGATAAAGTTTTGTGATCGTGTTTTAGTTTTTCCTTGGATTAATGGAAATTTTTCATAATGCAAAGGAAAATTATACTTTCCACTTTTTGCAACAGTTGTTTGTTTTCTAAGTAACAATTTACGGAGTTCCGTGATTAATAATGGAACAATGAAATCTGAGTGCTCGTGTTCCCATTATCGCGGTTATCAGCTGAAAATGAGTTTGAGTTTTTGTTTTGAGTCCACTTTATGCACAGAAAGTCTAATCAGGTCTAGTCTTACAGTTTAAAGTGGTATCCGAAACACCATGTATCGAACTCAGAACCCCTTGATTACAAGGCGATGACGTTACCACTGCGCCACCGGGGAGAGGTCTTGGCTTAAAAATCGAAAGATTCCTTGGTAAAGAAAACATTCTCTCTTTCAAGTTTTCATGTTCATGCCTATGTGCGAAATTTAAATGTAAGTACAGAGAAGTTCCCAATGTTTCATTTTCTCTCTCCAAGCTACTCGTGAAGAAAAATATAAAAACCATTAACGTAAATAGTCATTTACAATTTTGAGCAAGCCTTTACATGACAAATTGCATGATATGCTTACAAAATTTCGAGGTTGTTTAAATCAGTTTGATTTAAATTGTGTGATTGACAAAAATCAGTGTTCTTTTAAAATAAAATAAATATACAATAATGCACATAAGTAATTTGTGAATATCAGAATCACTTTTGGTGAAGATACATCAATTTCTTGATAATTCAATAGTTTTTACTGGGCTTCGGTGTATAAAGTGGGCTTAAAATCAAACTTAAACAAAGAAACAATATCGAAGGAAAATTAAGTGAACAAATTATATGTACTCATGGAGTGAAACTCGTAAGAGTTATGAATGCAGCAGTAGCCCCCCCCCTTCCCAACAGATGAATAAAATCAGCTTAAATGTGAACTCCTTGGCGTCGCAAGGCCTTTTTACGTGACACGTCCTCTCGTTAATTAATTAACCGCCATATTAATGCTAAACTTCGTCACACCTTTTGCACTACTCAAATACTCTGGATTTTGAGATATTGAATGAAATGAAAGACGCAAACATATGCACCGCACTGCAGTGACAATGATTTATGGATTACTGACAAAGTATATCGGCAGGCTTCCTTTGTAACTAAATTTCTCGGAGACATTAGCTGCCACACAACAATCGTAACATAACCTCCCACCTTTAGTGTTATTGGAGAGTTTGGCTGGTTGTTTCCATCGCGGCTTCTCACCTTTGATCAAAGCCTTGCCGCCTGAAAGTCTCCCTCCCTTCTTTTATCTGCTCAAGCTACAGCCAGGGCATTTGAAGCGGTGTTTGTTTTTCGTTACGAGTACTTCGTCTGTGGGCTGCATAGGAGTGCGCAGACACTCTGATTAGGGGGAGGGGGCAAAAGCCTTGATGAAAATCCAGTCGGGAAATTAAAACCTCATTCCATATCAAAGGCGCATACCCAGATTTTTTTAGGGCGGGGGAGATCCTAAAATGTGGAACAAAGAGAAGGGCCGAAAATGCAGTTGGATTAGTTGAGTTAAATTACTTTACGTCACTTTTCTGCCACTTTTGGCTAATCGTGACGATGCGGATGAGTGATGATATGATGAAATTGATGAAAAACACTTACAAAGAACACCCATGTCCAGACCGAGATTCCAACCTGACGTCAGAGCGTGATACGCTAGCCACTCTGCCACGGTTGTAGGCGAAATGCTGTTGGAGTATTAGATGTCACCATCAATGCTATGGTGGTATTGCAAGGAGATATATAATTGTAGAGTTGAAATTATGGTCCAAAGTAACGAGAAAAATAAACAATAAACCTGGCAATAAACATCACAGTCGCTCACATACAAAGTCTGTCACACAGCGTACAACTGAGTGATTATTTTTGCACTCAATTCTCAGAAGTATTCTAATAGTACTTTCCTCAGCAAATTGTGTTTTCAATTTTCCATTAATTTTCTTACACCAGCACCATTGAACAACCATGATAATTCTAGGTTTAGATAATAATATATTTATAAATTAAATGATGCGCATTAGCAATGATTCTTCTAGTAAAAAAATGTCTATTTCTGAGTTAACCAATAGAACATTTTTGCATTTTCGCAGCACCATTGCAGTTAAAATGAAAGTCGGGACACTGATGGAGACGACTGGCCGAATCTGAACAAAATTCCCGACCCTTCTTTAACTAAACCTTTCACTACGCACACGTTTGCAAATTAAAGGCTCATATTTTTACATATATATTTACAAATATTGGATAACGTAAACACTGATCGTCCAAGATTAGAATGAACTTTTGCCGTCTTAGGAGAATATCTTATACTACAACGTTAGTCTTCTTACAGTTGGTAGAAGTTTCAAACGCCTCCAATGTCACTGACACAATCCTGTGCGACAAAATGTTGCTTAACATAAGGCAACAACAGATAATTTAAGCTGTTTAAACGGGTATCTGATATTGCACCATCTTAGAGAACACCCATTCACACGAACAACTTTGTCACAGGAAAAACAAAGTATCTTCAGCAGTGGCGGTCATGGACGTCCGCAGGGAGGAGCAAGGTAATTTTTCCAGCGGGGGGGGGGGGGCAAAGGAGGCATATATTTCCCCAAAATAGTGATACCCCTCAAAAACACTGCTTCAGTCTGAAACATAGGCGCCGACTCCATGGGGCTTGGGGGGGCTCGAGCCCCCCAATGTTAAAGATGTGGGGCAGAGCCCTCCAAATAATTTTGCTTAAGAGGATCTAATGTATTATTTTGCTTCTCTTGTAAAGTTTACTCTGAATTGTGCCACATGAACTGAACTTTAAATACACATTTGAAATGTTATAGACCATCAACTTGGGGGGGGGCTGAGACCGCAAAATCATCAACTTTGAGGGGGCTATGACCAGAGACATCAAAACACATGACTTATTACTATATACTAAGTATGTAATTATGAGTATTCTTAAATTTTTTTACTAAAAAGAGTTTCAAAAGACGATATGCATGAACTAGGGTAGTTCGGGCTACAAATGGCTCTCACATGACATTCAGAACGAGATCATTGATATATTAGAGAGATCTGTTTTGCGCTCCGTGGTAGCAGATATTAAAAGTCGGGAATATTTTGCTATCATGGTTGACGAAACTTGTGCCATATACATCCGTGGACAATTAATATTCTGCATTCGAACTGTGAATAAAAATTTTGACATTTATTAGGAATTCATGGGCTTTTATGAGATTCCGAACAATGAAGCCAAAACTTAAAAAAGGGAGAGCGAGTCATTCATTAATTTATTTCAGTGATCAGAGCCCCCTCCAATAATTTTGACAAGTCGGCGCCCCTGGTCTGAAATTATCATGTTCCTTCAATGCCCTAATAATAATTAACAAAAATTAGTGTGTCTGAATGAAATTGTGTGAAATACATATAATTTAAGGTGGACAGAATTTTAGAAAAAATATACATGTCGCATTTGACGTAGTATCAGAATCATTCAACCACCTAAGTATGAGGGAGTGCTAAAAACAAGAAATTTTCTGGAATGTTAATGACAATAAATTTGTTAGAGTATAAAGTGGGAAAGTCCAATTACATAGTAAATAATGTATCCCCTACGTAATTGCTTGGAACTCTCATTGACATGAAGATATTTCATTTTTCTTTAGTAGTATAATATTGTCGATAATATTCCTCTACACTAAATTTCTAATCGGCAGTATTAAGGGACAACTGCCCCCCTTGCCCACGCCTATGGTGGGCTGTACTCTTGAGATTTGTTTTACAAATTTATACAACACGTAACTACGGCCAGGGCCTTTATTGTTATAACATATTTTTCATTTGGCATCGAATCGAATACTTATCTACACTTAACTGATGAAAATCAGCCGAAATAGACAAACTTGACAAGGCATATTTTAACATATTTTACCAATTTCGCGTCTATACAACGTATTTCTTCAATGTTCTCATAATAAGACATATTTCTGTATAATTTCGTAATTGTCTTGCACATAATCGGTTATTTTATAATAGTGATGGGTCATGGCAGTTCCATTTCGGGAAGAAGTTCACCGGAGCTCGCTCACCGAAAGGAAGCGTTCACCGGAAGTCATTCAAAGGAACTACGAAGCCACGGAGCATGCTCTCGGACGAGGCAGTTCCTTTTAGATAGGCAGTTCACTGGAACTTGCTCGTTGAAGGAGTCGTTCACAGCCATACCAACACAGCTCGAAGTTGATTTCGTGGGCGGAGGAGGGGATGTGGGAGACTGCTTCTGGAGTGGGTGAAAAGAATTAGAGGGGAGGAATCCGTCTTCGTGCACATATTAAATAGCTATAGGAAACAATGTATCGACTGACCGACCGAGGTTCGGGAGCTGCTTTCAGGGTGGGGTGAATGAAAATACATTTTAATGGATAATTGAACTTTAGCAGACAAAAAGTCCTCATCGGAAAGGAAAAGTTGGACAAGTTCTCTTCCTTTCCAAAAATGAATTCCTACCCCTTGTTGTCGCAGTGCATTACAGCGCCTGGTGATAGATTAGGAAAAATAATTGTAAATATTTTAAACATGGACGTCCGCTGTATTTTCTCCAGGGAAGGGCAAACAATGTATTTTTCCAAGGTGTCAAACGAGGCATATTTTCTTCCAAAATAGTATAATCTCCTAAAAAAAGAGTTCAGTTTGAAGTTAGCATGAACCTGTAACGCCCTTCTAATAATTAACAAATTGAGATTGAAATGAAATTATACGTATGTGTAAAATGTACAAATTGTAGGTTGAAATTTATTTTCTAGGGTGGCCGTCGCCCCTCCCCACCATTTCAGACTTTCATGCAATTAAATGAATACACGGTCAAACAAACACCCGTAAGAGAATGGAAGAGAGGACGCTATATCTTTGACTACGAAGAATGCATTCGTATTTTTCAAGCTCTCTCCGCCCGGCCCCACTTTTACTTTGAGAAAATGGAAGAGCACGGAAACGGAACATTTGATATGATGATCTTATATCTATCAAGTTCCTTGCAATGCGACTTGCGAAAACATGCCACAAAAAAGGATTAAAGGTGAATTAGTTGCCCATCCCTCCCTCATTGTTGAGCTTCTGCAGCATTACTGTAAACAGAGTTGAACGCATAGCTACGCGGAAAACCGCCACTATCAACAATCAGCAACAAAAGAATGGACCTCGCTCTCTCTCTCTCTCTCAGGTTCGTAGGAGTGAGTCATCCAATAGGAGCGTTGGCAACATACAAGCAAAGCTCACGACTTCTGAGGAACTACCACGGGTCATGGCAGTTCCTTTTCGGGAACCACTTCACCGGAGCTCGTTCACTCAAGCAGCCATTCAAAGGAACGAAGGACCAACTCCTCCCGATGTTGGTTTCGTGCAGCTGAAGTGAAGGGGGTGGGGGAGGACTTTCTGGAGTTAGCTTGAGTGAAAAGGATTAGGGGAGAGGGAACTGCGCTTACTACTACTCGACTTCCCACACGAAAACCAGAGAACATACACGCAAAGCTCACGACTCCTGGAACAAGGAACGGTTCGTTCACGAACGACCCATCACTATTTTATAATTTATTCTTCGTACCTTTAACGCAACGGATAGTTTATATTATCGATGGCAGTATAATTAAATTAAGGACAAAGAAATTAAAAGAAGATGCCGTCTTTTCTTACCAACTAATGCAGAACAATAATATCCCCCCCGATTTTTTTTATCCCGCGACAGTTGATAGCTGTGCGAACATTATTGAGGAAAGAATGTACTCTGTCATTGTTGTGCATGCACAAGACTCACAGTAAACAAGTGTCAACTGTTCTCGTTTGTTTACCTTTTTCGCTTCTCACAATAATCAGTCAAAAGCAAAAATAGCATTCTGTACATTACAGCCCCTACTCTATCGGCAATCGAGTACAGGAGTTTCAAGATATCTTGTCGTTGGAGCCAGTGTGTATACTCTGTCCCTCCTTAGAATAATTGCAGTGAACCTCACGACATTTCCTATATTTTCCCACCACATTCTTCGGTTAAAGGAATTCTGTCTTTATTTAATACCCCACCTTAATCCATCTTCCCCGAATAATGAGAAATTTGAAAGTACTGTTGTGCATATATTTAGTTTAAAGGGAATATTTCTGCATTTTCTGACATTTTACATTTTTTATGACATATTTCTAATTTCGTGTGACATATTTTTGAACTTTTATGACATAATAACACACATATTTTACAGTTTTATAGGACATAAAGCCCTGGGCCCTACACATAATACATGCACTAAGCTCTTGTTCTCCCTTATTTGCATGATGACGATATGACCACGAACAGTGTTAATAATATAGAACACTGACAAGTATCAAACTGAAAATCTAACGGATGATTATGAGCAGTAATTAAGTTGTGAGAATTCTTTAAGGGTGTGCTGTAATTATGAAAATTTTTGTTTTGTTAAATGCTGGGACTTTATTTCTAAAATATAATAACAATAAGAGACAAATTGCTGAATGGTCTTGAGCTCCACAGTTGGCGCCACTGAGATAAATCGTACCTGGGCAATTCCGTTGAAGATTTTTCACCTATTTCATGTTCTTATGTACGTGGAACACTCCAGTACAAAACGAATTTTCATACACGTACGTTCAAAGGAAATAAAATCAGCTACTCAAAATTCATGGTAATGTAGTAAAAAGTCCTGGAAAATATAAAAACTTTTTTTTTCATCTATCATTTCATATCATATTTAACGGGTAGTTACTTCAAAGACACTGGGGTCACCTATCCAGAGGTAGCTTTTCTCACAGACCCCTTACAAAAGCACTGCACGGATCAATGCTCTTCATCTTCTCATTTACATATTATTTCCAATCCCATCTACAAGAAAGCATGCTTTTAATCTTCTAGTGTCAGTAGAGTGCCAAAGCAGGTGTTGGTTGGGCCATACCCCTCATCCCTTTGCCACAGCATTCCTTTAAAGTGAAGGCATCAGCCTCCCTTATGAAAATCCTTGACATACCACTGTATGGGGTACAGAAAAATTTGGACAAGCAAACCCGTGAATTGCTTTAAAGAAAATTGAGGGGGGGGGGGGTTATCGAGATACATGTACATCCGATTCCAAAGTGAAGTTATTTATATTCAGACAGAAACACGTATATTGCTGGGTGGTTTATGCTTGATTGTTGTAATTTGTATTCTTCTGAGTTGCTGTTTTCCCTTTTTTAGTTTAATAGCGATGATTGGATGGAATTTATGATGAGGCATGCCGGAATTAGTACTAGACTCCTGTGTAATAGGTTGTGAGTTGATTACTGAAAATACTTCTCCACCAGAAGCGGTAAATCTACTATTGGAAAAGTTGACGTGTCTTCATAAAAATAAATTCGCAGTACCATTTATATGCGATTTGCATGTTATGAAACGAGTGAATTATGGAAAAATAATGATTGCGTATTTAAATCATAGCTTAATCTTATGTACCCGTGGTGGATCTATCGGGAGTGTGTTACGCTGCCACGCGGCGAACACGGATTTGATTTGCAAGGTGGGCGATCTCCACGTCAATATTTGAGTCCGCTATATGCTCAAATAGGTTATTCGAGATGGGGTTACTGTTTAAAGTGCTATCCCAATCACTGTGTGCCTCTATGGAGAATCGAGACGTATTTGTTCGGCTTGCAAGTTGTTTTCTTGCAATTGTTAACCCGGCAGGACGCACGCTGTGTAATTTTAATTGTTTTAAAGCTTGTACTTAGTAATACCTTTATTGATTAATTTAATTTTATTAATTTTGATCATTTGAATGGAATCACACAATTGATAAAAACGAGAAAAAAATAACATGTTGAAACACCAAACTGAAACGTGTGAGCACGCGTTGGGTTAAATTTATCCAGGCAGTTTCTAAGATCCTGCTAACTAACGAACTAAATCAATGGGCCATATTATCGGTTACGTCACTGGCAGACTGCTGAACTTCGCACACTTTTTCTCCTTATGATATACGATTTGAGCTAGATCGCAAGGCAGGGCCGGCTTTAGGGCGATGCAAACGGTGCCACCGCATCAAGGCGCTGTAGCTGTGGTGGCGCGTCAGTTAAGATTAATTTGATTGTTGTGTTGCCTCTGCACTAAAACCACCCTTTCTGATATATTTCGCGATATGACGGAATACTTCCTAATTTCGCATGTCATATTTGTAAGAGACAGATGCAAGGGGCTGATGGGATTACAGAATCCCCAAATCCATGAACGAAAAATAAAAATGTGGGAAATGTTTGAGAGATCATATATATATTTTTTTTTGCTCACTACACTCGCAATACAAATGTTTTGAAAAGGGTCATACCAAGTTTATACTTAGGCCTATTACTTTAAAAATATTGGTGCATTATCAAACTAATGTTGTTTTTGGTTTGCAAATAAACATATTTGCCAAAAAAAATGTTGCTCGCACTCTAAAACATTTTAGGCATCATCAAATGTTTCTGCCTTGGGTCTCGTGTTTGATACGCGGTGTAGGCGCAAAATGGCCCGAATCCCACTTTAAGCTGTAGGTCCAGTACCGATTAGCCATATTGGCATAAAGTGGACTTAAAACACCAACTCAATAAATCAATCAAATGTTTCTTCTCTTAAAACTAATTCCGACAGAACTAAAAGATTTTTCTTCCTAAAATTGATGTGTGGCGCCGAATTCTTTTCTTGATCGGGACCCAGGAGTGCTCACAAGGGGAATTCATGGCGTGCCTGAGTCATGGGAATATTTAGGGGGGACAACAGTTTATAGTTTAGCTACCAATTATACATATCTTCACACAAAAATGTGGGGATCGTTTCGTTTGATTCACTTGTTATTGATTTTTAGTTATGATTGTTATTATGTACAGTTTATCTACCTACCTGTGGTTGATCACGGCGATGGGATAGAAATGAAACACCCCCTCTCATGCCTTTAGAATCGGTTTGGATGGGTGGGGGACATGCTGTTCTCATTAATACAAGGTTAGTCAAGCAAACAAACTGATAATAATAAGGTTCAGTACACTAACAATGGCAGTGAGACTCAGCAGTTTTGTACGTTTTATGTTAGCAAACATGAAAGTGAGCCGTGCCTTTTCTATCTTGTGTCTTTTAATTTCAACTGCAATGAAAGGTTTCGAATGCCATGCGCCTTTCGATTGCTGGCATCTCGACCAGTGGCAAACATTGTCTCTATGCACAACTCCTTAAAAGAGAGTAAAAGTTCAGTTCAGGCACAGGCGACATGAAGGGTTCTGAAGATTATGTACGATCAGCAGAAATGCATTAACCCTTAAGAATCGCTTTTTTAGACCATACGTTGTTGTTGTCCAGTTTTCGACCTTTCCAAATGTGCAGGTATTGTATAAAATTCTGATCACCATACCAGTGACAAGTTACTCTGCAAAATGCACAAGGAGTGTCATAAGAATCATTAAAAGCAGACTACGTTCGTGAATTGCTGATGAGTGGTTAAAGTCTACCATAATTCCATCCTGTGTGTCCGATATTTCAAAGTGGTACAAAATGAGGAAATTATCTATAGTTTTGCTGCAACAACTTTGTAACGTCAGAAGTTATTATAATTTATCTAATTGTTATTTCACTCAACGTCAAATAGATTGATTGATTTGCTTTGTGCCACTTTTGGCTAATTTGTGAAGATGGGATCATGATGAAATTGATGAATGAACACTAACAAACATCCATTCCCAGGCCAGGATTCGAACCCGGGACCCCCAATCAATGTCAAAGTAACATATAATAAACATATAAATGTATATATTGAAAACAATACCTAAAGTAAACATGTAGTGCTTACATTTGTTTATATTGTATTGTTCCGCAAATTTTTTGTGACCAAAATAATTTCAGTAAATAATTCGGCATAAAGGTGGGGGTGGGGGAAATATTATATCTTTATGGGGGAAGGAGTGCGTCAAAGGCCTTGGGGAATGGGCATCCCTGCCGGGATGTAGATATATTTAGCTAAGACTTTCCTTCAAGTTTAGGTTTCCTCAAAAAGGAATGAATATTCCTACAAAATGAACTTACATGTTTTTGAAATGAGACATGCATTTTTCTTTATATTCTCAAGACACAAAAACAGATTTCGTGACATTGAATCAGAGGAATGAATTTAACGAAAATGTACTCCCATGTAATTCACAAGATAATCCTTGAAAATGAAGATGTGGGCGCCAGCTTGTTTCCTCGAACAGGGCGCAGCCAACCCTGAGGCCGGATCTATTTCAAGGAAAGGAACTAGCGTTTGGGATGGCTAGATCTGGAACTCGGGTGATACTGGATCCTGATATCCGGTTCTGATTTTCGGTTCCGGATACCCAATTTTTATTTTCATACAAGATCCGAATCTACAGTTCTAGATTCAGATGTAGATAATTAAGCATGTCACAATTTTTGTTGTATTATCTTTATACTACATTACTACTTACGATACTCGTACGTCATGCTTCTAAATTGAGCATAGAAATGAAAAGGTACTGACTGTATCGTATTTTCGTCGATATCTGGTTACTCCAGATTCCCGGAGACACAAGCAATCATAAAGAGAGTTGTCATGTTTTCTCTTCCGTCCTATTGTTCGCAAAGTTAGCATATAATTACCGGGAAAAGTAACTTTAGAAGTAACTAAAACAACCTGTTACATTTACCTAAAAAGTAACAGAGTTGCAGTTATTCCCTTTGGAAGGTAACTGCGTTACAGTTAGGTACTCGATGAATTTAAGTATTAGTTGCAAACGGCGGCATTATAAGTAACGAATTACTTCGAAGCACTGACCCATCTCCACTATTTACTTAAGTACATAGTCTAATCTTCACCTTCCCGTTGCAAATTTCAAACACTTCTGCCTTATAGTGTAAAAATTATAATAAAATGAACAGTTAAATTGTAAGCAAGAAATACCATCTTTCCAAACGTGAGATCACACATTCCAGTTTGGTACCTTTCTTGAGGTTACTTTTTGGAAATTGGAAATAAGCGAATATTACACAAGAATGAATCCACCACGACAACTAGCGCCCCCCTCCATCTTATGACCCTTTGCCTCACAGAGGGTGGTATTGATTATTTTGGGCATCACTCCTCGAGCAATATGGTTTACCATTGAATCTGATCCCAACAGATACATGATGCTACTATTGACGGGAGTTGAAAAACACAATGGCTATGCAGTTGAACCTGAGTTATACGTATGTCAAGGTGAAGAGAAAATAATACGTATAACTGAGAATTACTTAGAAATCAGATTTACATAACACGCCATTATTAAAATAACTGCATCTATTTTGAGTTACAACATACAGTATAATACAGGTCATTTCTGTAATAAAGTGCTAAATTAACGAATTTACAAGTTAAAAGTTTAATTCTTAAGTGCATTACATTTGTCACTTGAATAGTTGTATGTGGATTAGCGTTGACTTCCCGTATACAATTTACTTTCTGACCAAGTAGGTAACTTTTCCTCTCTCATGAATTGAAACTCATATTCATTGTTGCAATTAGCCAAAAGTGACAATAAGACTGTGTTAAATAACAAAAATCAAATAAAATCAAGAGGAAAATAGATTAAAGAGAATTATGTAATGTTTCAGGAAACACATAAGCAGCATGACTTTTTCTTTGCCAAAGAGGGGGGCGGGGTGTACTGGACCCTGTGCTCTTTTAGTTATAGCTACAACCCCCCCCCCCCTGTTAGCATCCATGAATGTCCTAATTTTCTGTTAAGAAAACGTGGCCAACCTAGTGTACGTACAAAATAAAATTCGTATCTTGTTCTCAACAACTGCGTCAAATCTCCTCTGATTTCATGCCGCGTGCCGCCTCTGTTTGTTGTCTTCTCTGTGACACCGCCGCGCCGCACTACCCTTTCTCGCAATTCCAGACCGACCGCCGCCATATCCACCTATCCTGTTGCGTATTTGTGTTTTTGTGTGACATTGTTGTAGCTTGGTTACGTACAAATCAACTGTATTTTATGTTATAGGTTGATTGATTGATTGATTTGTTGTTTAAAGTCCACTTCGGTCCACAATCGGGACTGGACCTACAGTTTAAAGTGGATGTTATAGGTATAACACAGAATTACCTATAAATGCATTACGTACAAGTAAAGGTTAATTAACACGTTTTAAAATTATATTTTCCCGAGACCTACAGTAATTTACGTATAAAACCGAATTATGCAGAACTGAGTTACGTAGATCGTGACAGCTACGTTCAGATTGGGTTCGATTGTTGGGCCGAGTAAAACAGGCAAACAGACAGGCTGATCTAGAATAGGCATATCATATTGTATCAACTTGATAATTCACAGTTAATTCAAATCACCAAATTTCGTACTTGTAACTAATAGTTGCTATTTGTTAGAGTTTTCAGTGTAAAATGGCCTTAAAAGTGCTGTATCTGAAACTTTGAATAAATAAAATAAAATAAAATAAAATAAAAATATCGCAACATCAAATATATCATGTGATATCGGTTTGGTGTTCTTTGATTTCTTTTTTTACTTAAACCTATCCAATCATTAATTTTACCTTTACACCATGCACCATTAAAGTGTTTATCGAACCTATTGGCAAACAACTAATAAACACAAGAAACCAACCAACACAATAAACAGCGTCTAAAATAGAGGAGTAGCATAACCAAAATCTCTCTTTTCTGTCCGGTTTAATTCATTGATTTGGTGTGTTAAGTCCACTTTATGCACAGTTAGGCTAATCGGGACTGGACCTACAGTTTAAAGTGGGATCCGAACCACTATGTGCCTCCACCGGGTATCGAACCCGGAACCCCTTGATTACAAGGCGACGACGTTTCTGTCCGGTTTAAGTACTAGGGAATAATAATCGGAGGTTGAAATATTCAGCTAATGAAGGGTTTTCTTCTAATCTGGTAATTCGCTTTCTACTTTTCTAGTGATTAACATTTTATGTTTGCAGTTGCAGGTGCATAAAAATACATGTTTGGTTGAAAATATATTTTAACGCCAAAAAGAAAACTTGTGAACTATCAGTCATTCGTAATGCGCCCCCAGGGCCTCCCCGATGGCGCAGTGGTAGCGTCGTCGCCTTGTAATCAAGGGGTTCGGGGTTCGATACCCGATGGAGGCACATAGTGGTTCGGATTCCACTTTAAACTGTAGGTCCAGTCCCGATTAGCCTTACTGTGCATAAAGTGGACTTAAAAAAACTCCAAATCAACAAAAATTAATGCACCCCCGAAGCTCGGCCCCCTTCCCCCGCACGATGGGGTTGCGGGGGTGTTATTTACGCCACTGGTTATGGCTTATTCTTCTTAGCACACAGTCTAAAATTTTGCCATCTTCTCATTTATTCGACTTCTATTTTGTTTTAACCTGGGTCAAATACGGGGCCATAACTCCCATCAACTACATGGGTACGGCAGTGCGAGCTTGGCACAATCAATACTTATCAAAGCTCTCAAACCGTTGAACTATCACAAAAGCCATTGTAGAGCCAGTAATTCAGACGTATGGAAACTGTGAGGCTATTCTTTCACTAAAAACATTTAAATGACTATTATCAGATTTTACGATAATGATACCTTTAAAAAGTCACAAACCTCCTCCACAAACCATACCCAGACACTTTCAATTCACTATTCTGTTTATGACAGTATTAAAACACGATTTGTGAAAGTTTTTGATGAATTTACTTACTTTTATAACTCGTAATGCAAGATAGTACAGTTGTTCAAAATTTTCTTGTGAAGTAATACATTTCAAGCCCGATGAGACGCGGCAAGAAATTTCATAAAATTCCAGATTTTTCTTGCAGACAACAGGAGCCTACTAGGCGTATGTCCACAATTTTGATGCGAAGAAAATCGTAAATTTCAAGAAGTTTTTACTTGCATTTTGCTATTTATGGTCAAAATTATATGTATCCAGGTTAATTGCGGCATGAGGATGAACTATTAAATATGTGATAAATGAAACACAATCTAAAGGCAGCCACACCCTGCCTGACCAGGATGAATAACATGACTCATTGAATTTGCTGTCAGAATTAGTAGGTCACTCCACTAGACACTAAATAACAAAAGGGGAAGTGAGTTACATTTTCCTTCAAAATTCGATTACTTTAAACAAGAAGAGTAAAGTTATATACACCTGTTTCTTCAATCTATTAATATTTCCAATATCAATTTTCAGCATTTTATGGAGTTGATTGTATCAATATATATTTCAATGCATAATAATTAGGATTATTAAAGTATAATGAAAGCATTCATTATAATTGAATTGAATTGTTGTTTTAAGTCGACTTTATGCACAGAAAGACTAATCGGGACTGGAACTACATTTTAAAGTGGAATCCGAACAACTATGTGTTTTCACAGGGTATCGAACCATGGACCCCCGATTACAAGGTGACGACGCTGCCACTGCGCCAACAGGGAGGCCCACACAGACCTATTATAAGTCTCGAAGTAAAAATCATATGTTGCAACAAAAGGAAAGTAGTTAATGACGAACTAAGCATGCAAAAACAATAGTAATTTGTCATACACACATTCTTCGTTTGGCAACTTCGCTCATTGCTATACCATTTCTTCCCTCTAATCTCTTCAACGCTGTCACTTACATTGTACTTAATTCCTAGCTATACAAGCGATTTCAGGATTATTGTGTTTCTGCACAGCAACAACAAGAGAAGAGGGCCTTGGGGAATACTGCACACACTCAAAAAGCCAAAACATAGATATCAACTGAGCAGAGGGTCCCACGAATCACAACTGTTGCCACTTTCAGGTGAATGTGGAGGAGGGGATACAAATTATATACGTATACGTACGTATATAAACACAACTGTTTATTATTATTATTTTATTTATTTGCTTACATAAACGTCCTCGTTGTTCCCAACGGAGAGAAAACCACAACCGTAAATCTTGGTGCGTTGCCAGAATTAATTATATACAGAGCATTCCCTTACATTCGCTACGAGACTCGGCGGCAAGCGGCCCGGTAGCAGCGCTCGTCTTTCCCTGTGAACGGGGTCCGCGACAGTCGCTAGAGTCGGCTATTAAAATTACAGTTTTCATATTGTGTACTAACCTTGACTACAGAAGGTGTTGAAAATGATGTCCCTCTGCTGCAACACATTCCTGGCATCTCCGAAGGTAATTGGCATTTACACGTGCAAGTTTGTCTACTGTAATTGTCCCGATTTCTCGTACAATACTCTCTTTTAACTCACTGATGGTGTGCGGATTGTCTTTGTATACTTTATTTTTTAGATTTCCCCATTTTTCTTTCCACTTTTATTCAGAACTGACCCTGTTACTCTAAATTTTTTTACGAGGTTTAATATAGTGGTTCTATGTGGAACGGGAACACCAGGAAATTTCGTTGCAAAACGTCGTCGCACTTCTCCACAATTCCTCTTTCCGAAGTAATACTCGACAACGTAAATTCTTTGTTGCAATGTAAACTTTTGTTGTGCCATATTAAGCCACAATCTTCAACACACGGACACGACACAACACAACTTCCGAGGGAGGATTATACTGGCGTCAGTCTGCAACGTCAACAGAAAGGGAAAGAGAGCGAAGGCAGGGAGAGCGAAAAAAACAGACTAGCGTGCGACTGTCGCGGACCCGTTCACTGGGAAAGACAAGCGCTGACGCCGGGCCGCTAGCCGCCGAGTCTCGTAGCGAATGTCGGGGAATGAATGCTCTGTAGAAGTGCTGAGAGGGTGTGGAATGAAATTTAAGGGGCGCGGTGTTGAAAATAAAGAAAACATGAAACATGCATGCATGTTTTAGCCACTAATTGAAATTCCAATAATATGCCAATGAAGTGGATAAAACTAGCGAAAGGTGTCCCGGGTTCGATACCCAATGGAGGCACACAGTGGTTCGGATCCTACTTTAAACTATAGGTCCAGACTTACTGTGCATAAAGTGGATTTTAAAACTCCAACTGCTACACTCTTGCTCGGTTTTAGTACAAGACATGTTTAGAAATTTGATTGATTGATTGATTGATTGAGTTGGTGTTTAAGTACACTTTGTGCACAGTGAGGCTAATCGGGACTGAATCTACAGTTTAAAGGGGATTCAAACCACTATATGCCTCCACCGGGAATCGAACCCGGAACCCCTTCATTACAAGGCGACGATGCTACCACTGCGCCATCGGAGAGGCCAAAAATTTGAAAAGAACAGCTTGTTGAAGGGAGGCCAATGACATACATGAAAAATTGGAAGATTTTTTCCAAAGAAATGCAAGCAAGGTATTTTCCCACGGGATGGGAGGGAATATGTTTCAGAAAATTGATAAGACACATTTGACTTTTTACCCAATAAAAAAAATTGAAAATTAAGAATTCTATTTACAACCTTTCTACCTGCATATTTAAATTCGATCACGATCGGACGATTTTTTAAATTTTTTGGATTTCTTGTTTGGAAAACGCAAAAAACGGCACTTTTTTTTATTCTCAAGACGACTAAAAATCGAATCATACTCGAAAAAGAATTGGTTACTATAGCTTAATACAGAATTGAAACAGTCAAATTTTGATGTAACTCGTTTTTATGTAGGTCTACTGATTAATTTTTAATTGGAGTCCAAAACTCGAGTATACATAATTTTTGATCCGACAGTAGGCAGACAACAAAAACGGTGTATCAACAACGCAAAGGATAACACAAAGCACCTGACACTGAGCTATAGGCACTTATCGACAAACACAGACTTCGTGAAACATAAGAAGAAACAATTCTTAACAACAATGCTGACAAAAGAAAGAAAATGGCGGCTTGCCTTTATAAACTGCCGACAGTACAGGAAAGAAATCGACGATCGGTGTTTACCTGTTGTAAACAATAACAGCGGTCTCACTTTAGAACGTAACATTCGGCGGTGAATATGACATGAGATAGCATGGCACTCTAAGAGTTGTTCTTGTTGAGTTGGTATTTTAAGTCCACTTTATGCACAGTAACGCTAATCGGGACTGGAGCTACAGTTTAAAGTGTGCCTCCACCGGAGATGGCACTCTTAAGAGTTGGTGTTATTGGTTGAAAAATGTGTGCGGAAGAAAATTAAAAGGTGCGCAAACACTTCTTCGCACCCCCATCCCCGGCACTGACAAAGAAATGGTAGTTCAGAGTTGCCAAGCGTCTGGTCTGAACGTCTGACCACTCTCTCCCCTTAAACAGGACAGGGAGGGGGAGGCGGGCGGCGTTTTCGTTTGGTTCGTTTTTTTTTCAAGGGTAGCAAATAACTCATTGCAGTTCATTCCATCAATACTTGCGTCAGTAACATGTCTATAAGCAAAGGACAATTTGATCAGATCTCAATGTTTTCGTACTTCATTACGTACTCTATTAATTAAAGTAATTATTGTTAATATTATTAATATTAATATACATATTCAAACTTGCAAGCAAAAATGTAATTTCAATCAAGTTCAATGTAAGATTGTTTTTAAGTACACTTTATGCCTAGAAAGGGTAATCGGGATTGAACCTACAGTTTAAAGTGGGATCGGAACCACAATTGCCCATGGGCGTCCGGAAGGGGGGGGAAAGGGGGGCCGTGGCCCCCCCCCCCATGGAAAATGAAAGTCAACTAAAAATATGTATTTCACACATATGATTTCATTTTAGCCGCAATAATATGTGTTAATTATTGTATGAACACCATAAATTCAAATTAAAGCAATGTTTTTTAGGGAACAACACAATTTTGGGGGAAAATTTGCCTTCGTTTGCCCCCCCTGGAAAAAAATACCTTCCTTGCCCCTCCCTGGAAAAAATCCTGCGGACGTCCATGCAATTGCCTCAACCGGGTAACGAACTCTGGACCCCTTGATTACACTACTTCCTGGAGAGAGAGATTCTAAAATGGCAAACCTAGGTTTCTCAATGGGTTAACACTTGTATTGTAACTGTGAATAGTACAGGGTATAGAGAATATGAGAATCGCCTTGTAAACTGGCGATATGCAGTGGAGGTGCACTATACACTGGTTTGGTTTGATTTGGTGTTTTAAGTCCACTTTATGCACAGTAAGGCTAATCGGGACTGGACCTACAGTTTAAAGTGGGATCCGAACCACTATGTGCCTCCACCGGCTATCGAACCCGGGACCCCTTGATTACAAGGCAACGACTGCGCCATCGGGGAGGCCCTATACACTGGTTCGAATATTATATTATATAATATATAATATATTAAATCTTGTATATTATATTAATAACTTACTTTCTGCCCTCCAAAATCTGGGGCAGAGGTTAGTTCAGTGTAATACGACGCCAGGGTTTCCGGGTTTGAATCCCGGCCTGGGCATGACGTGTCCCTTCCTAAATTTCTTCTAAACACCACACATCCGCACCGTTGTGGTTAAATAAAATGGCAGAAAAGCGCCACTGTGAAAAAGTAATTCACGGACTGTAACTTCTTTCTTAAAATGTGTCAGTCATATTTCTGTCTAATTTCGTTGATTTTAAAAACAATTTTAAAAATATATATTTTTTAAAATTTATCAAGTGCTTATTTTTATTACAAAGCGAAATGAAATAGAATGTGTATGGATGAATGAGAAAAGAATCTGATTCCAATATTTCAACTGATTTCACAGTCGAATAATCATTACTGACTGAGGGAGCGTAGGGCGGCAGTTGCCCCCCCCCCCACTTTTAGCCACTTTTGATCCGATACTATGCTAAAGCTTATCTATAAAGGAAAAGTAAAGTTCCTTTGCGCAACCCAGTTTTGGAACCCAATCGCCGCCACTGTCGACAGCACGCCTTGCAACACACACCACGATCCTGAGCCCAAAGGAAATTTCCCCTCCTGGCCACCTTTAGTTTTCTTTGTTAGGCTGTGAAGTCAAAATGGAGACTTGCTACTCCTTGCCACAGGCCTGTCTTTCATCCCTCACTCATGTATATGCCAGTGGGCGATGCACTGACCATACGTAGGGGACGATTCGTTGCTGCCACTCGAGAAGAGGGAAAACATGTGCCATATACTAAGTTAAATACAATTGAGTCGCCGTAGTGTTCTGGTTTTCGATATCATAGTCTGCTCCAATTGTTCTCACGGTGCCACTGGCGTAAGCAGGATTTTTGTTCTGGAGGGGCTGAAATTGTAAAGGTGTATAGTATATAGCTTTGTTCTAGAATTGTGGGATACCGAATAAAATATATAGGCTATCGTACATTTTGAACTTTTCACTCTTAAAATTGTACTCGAAGACAGAAATGGTTATCGGGTGTCATTTTAACTTTAAGGGAGGTTTGCGTTTACATCTTTCCTTTCTTTGAGTTCTTAACAAATTTTCATCTAAAAATTTTGATTTTCTTAAAATTTCTGGAGGGCAGTAGCCCCATCAGCTCCCCCGTGCGTACGCCAGTGCAAGGTGCTATGCCCCACAGGAAATCGAAACCTTTATTGCTCGCACAAAATCATGCGTGTCGTGTCGTTTCAGTGTGAAATCCCCCTGTAACGTGCTTCTTGAAAACAAAAATTTTGAACTGAAGCGACACAAGCTGCATTTGTAGCTTGGACTGGACATGTTCTCAATACGGTGCATCGTGTCACCTGTTTCTGTTGTTCCCGCATACGCAATGAATCTTTTGCATTAGATTGAAGGGTCTCGTGTCGCTTGTCGCTTGGGTGTGAAATCACCATGTCGCTCGGGCCGTGCATCAAATTGACTTGGTCTGTTCACTTGTGCGCGGTGTATGTGTTGCTTTACTGAGCTTTTACATGTCTCTCGAACTGGGCTCTTCTCTCATTGAGAGATTTCACATTGAAGAGACATGTGGTGCTTGAGAATCTCACCAGTCGAACTCAGTCTTCTGGGGCTACCGCTAAGGTGTGAAACGTTGATATTGATTGACTAGTTCCGAAGCGACATGTGTTGTGTGTCGCTTTGGTCTGAAAGCTGCTTGGCATCTCCGTGTTGTTTGTCGCCTGTAACTTTCAGACCGAAACGTCAAGCAACACGTGGATTTCACTCCAAACAGAAAGTGCAAATGACATATGTCGATTGGAAACGCGTCAATCCACAGCAACGTTTCATAACGTAGCGGCAGGCATAATAGGGCTCAGAAACTTGCGTTGGATTGGTGAAATCCTCAAGCAACACGTGTCGCCTGTAAGTACGGTGTGAATTCTACCTTAGTTTAGAGACATGTATTACGAAAAATATTGAAATGTTAGTGAAGAACCTATTCTTATTAATGTTTAACTACGTATTTTGCCATTTTTGAACATATGCATCTGAATTCTAGTGACGAAAGAAACATTTTAAGGGTGGAAGGTATTTCGGGAAGGAGATTAAAGTCGTACTCTTAAATATGCCACTGTCACCACAGAGGAGGAGCAAATTTTTAACGAGTGGAGTAGACGGAGAAAACGAATAGTTAGACCATAATTAAGAACGTAAAAATGTATGTTGTTTTTGTACTATATTGTCCTGTATCTGGCTTTTGTGTTTTAGTCAGATTGATCATTTCCAGTATTCTAGCATAGGAACTCTGGTTGAATATTTTGTTAATTAATACAAGAAGAAATCCTACTAGTTTGCTTTCTTGATGAGGAAATACACAAGCATTTCCTACAATATTCTTTGCTCGCTCACACGCGCCCTCCGGCAGATTGCTACAATTCTTGGTTGATATATATATTTTCCGAGAAATACGAGACATAATTGCCCAAGCTCAAACCGATATATTAAATACGGCTACTATCACACAACGAACCCTCTCGGAACGCAATCGTGAAGCGCCGTTAACATTTCCCATGTAGGCAATGATGTAGCAACGCTGCATTCTCCAGCGTTGCAACTTATGCAGCACTGCGAACAATGCAACGTTCACAGCCGTCAGTGAAAAATGCTGAGTCATGTAAGTTGAGGGGGAGATCCGACAACGCTGTTCTCTGCAACCGCAGGCCCCACCCCCTACGATCTTCCTCGCTCCGCCTTGACGTCACCGCTGATGTAGTTCCGCAATTTTTCACACACTGCAGATGTCTCTGGCGTCGCACAAACGACAAACACGTTGTGTGTAGGTGATAAGCACAGAGCCCCGTTGAGAGGAACCGATAAACACCTGATACACACGTACAGGCACAATGCCCCGAAAAGAGGAACCAGAAAAATGCACTGTTTTGTAGCATAACTCCGAGTACAATTGTCGGACATTGTTCTATCTTTTATCAAAATATAGATCTTGGTCCCCTTCGTCGATTAATTCCACGACATTAAATTTTCCTTTGCCCGTTCAGCCATAATATTAAATAATGTGCTCTCTCGTTCCGAGGAACCACCAAAATTACCTCGCAATGAAAAAGTCCCTCTTAATGCTGGTAATTTTTCTGATCTTGTTCCTCCTAATGACGGGTATACCAACGCACACACACACACACACACACACACACACACACACACACACACACACACACACACACACACACACACACACACACACACACAGAGGGAGGGAGAGAGAGGGGGGGTGTTTCCGGGCTGATGATACAAACTTTCAGGGATGATGGAGAAGGGCACATGTATCAATTTGAGATAAGGAACCTTGGTCCGGAAACGACTTAGTCGAAAGTTATAAGCGAAAATCGGTGTATGAAGATGTAATACTTTTATTACCTGCACAAGTTTCACAAGGTGCTACATTTACAACAGTTGTTCAAAGTGGCGTCCCCCAGCTTCCCTGCAGGCATGACATCGTCGCACAAAGTTCTGGCGTACCCGTTGGAACAACCCCGGGGTCGTTCGAACAATGTCACAGGAAGCGAGACTGCAGATGATCTCCTCGAAAGAATTCTCGCTGCCTGGGCACGCCAAAACACTTTGTGCGACGATGTCATGCCTGCAGCGATGACGGGGGACGCCACTTTGATCAACTGTTGTGAATGTAGCAGCTTGTGAAACTTGTGCAGGTAATATAATTATTACATCTTCATCCACCGATTTTCGCTTATAACTTTCGACTAAGTCGTTTCCGGATCAGGGTTCCTTATCTCAAATTGATACATGTGCCCTTCTCCATCATCCCTGAAAGTTTGTATCATCATCTCGGAAACACCCTGTATACACACACACACACACACACACACACACACACACACACACATATATATACATAATTACAATTATAAAAAACTCAATTGATAACATTTTTTAAGGTTTCTTCAAATAAGTAAAATCGTGACAATATAACACTTGCAAAATTAATAAAGATGAGCTCATATAATCTATTTTCATGATCTAACGAAGCTTCTTGCTACTTTAACTGCTCAGGTTAAAGCATTAGAATATCCTTGCACAGTTGTATACAAAAAATTATGAAGTTTGAAGTTACATACACCGAATTCAACGTTTAATTGAACAGCGGAATTTTAGACAAACTGATACTATGTATGTTCACCTAAGTTCATTAACATCGGTGACCAAAGTTACTCACAAAATCGCTGTAAAGAAAGTGGTGCAATAAATATAACAAATACAAAGCGGGTCCTTTCACTCTTCTGTGCTTGGCACTGTGGTGCGTAACATGTGGGTGTTGGTGCGAAAAGATGTCAAGGTCTTGGAGACCAATGCCTTTGGACATTTGCATTGAGATGAGGGAGATGCAAATGAGTGCTGCTGCTGTGTTAAGATCTGTGTTGCTTCGTACTGCTTTCTACAAATAACAAAATTGTAGACTTTCTTCCTCATAATGGGGGTGTAAGGGGCGACCTGAGAAGGCACCCAAAAGTAATTTCCGTGGTAACTGTATAATCTTCTGTTAGATTGTGTTGCCCTTCTCCTTACTTGAGCTGAGTGTCCCTTTTAAAGACTCTGGCCTAACTGGAGTATGGAGACGGCGTAGCTGATAAATTATTTCCGGAAATTTTGTAGCAATGTTCAATGTCTTTATACAAGTTTCATAAGTACATTCAACTTCATTGCAACATTGGATGATAAATTTATTTATTTATTATTAAACAGAACAGGCGAATGCCCAATTACAGTGTTCTACATTTCTTGCTTTGAATTTGTAAATTTACAGTTTGATAAGAAATATTATTGTGCAGAAATGTAAATAAACATAAAACATGTCAACGCTGAATTATATGTGTATACAACAGTTAACAAACAGTTATAATAATACATGTTAATTGAGGAGAGTGGAATAAAATATCTAACTATTGTCTACAAAAATAGCCTACATGAATACAATATTTCAATTATTAAGTATAATGCACAACGTATTTATCTTTACACTCAGTATTTCAGATATTTACCACCATGTACGTACAAATTATATATATATATATATATATATATATATATATATATACTAATATAATGTATTATAAATTACATAAAATATGGAAATAAAATAAAGGATAGAAGTTATTTACCTTGAAGAAATACATTAATTATGTGTTTAATAAAGGACCTGTAAATAATTGACACTCTAGAAAGTACGTACATATATGTAATTGAGTATAAACTACGAAAGAAATATATATTTACAAAAATTGCGTTTATGTTTACATTGTTGACATTTATTCTTTCTTCCATTCCTTGAATAACTTTTTTGAATGTCCCAATAGGCATGTGAAATATATCTAATTTTGGTTCCCTTTCGGAACATCTGTTGTACAGTTCACACATTCTCCTGATAGGTGAAAACTGAGTAGGGCCAGAGCCAGCACTTATTGAAATGGTTTTGCAATGGTGATGACGTGAGGGTGTATTTCCTTTAAAAATGAAACTCGTAACTTTCCTGTTTACACCTGACAATGAGTGGCATCCCCCCACGAAAAAAAGCAAATAAAGTTTAAATCGTACCGACTTATGCAGATTTATGTAGATGCCGGCAAACTATACATACAAAATTATATTCTTGTCACATTCCAAATATATCATTTCTTTCGTTTTGCGGAACTTTTCAATGCAATTTTCCTAGTCGGCCCCCCGTGGCGGTGATTAGCATATCGCGCTATGACGCCATGGATTTCGGTTTCGAATCCCGGCATGGGTGTTTGTGAGTGTCCATTCATTAATTTCATCATATCATCACTCAGCCGCATCTTCGCAATTAGCCAAAAGGGGCAGAAAATCGAAGTAAAATTAACTAAAAACATTTAAAAAATAGTCAATGCAATTTTCATTGGCATCGTCCACTTCAAGTTACAAAAAAGCAGAAAGCTTGTTACTATTTGAAACAGAAATAAAGTTAATTTAGTTGGTATTGGAGCAGAATAACCAAAGTAAAAATTCCATTAGATAGAAAAAAATTAGTGTAAAATGCAGGAACCATTTTATGTTATCATATTCTATCATTTAATACAAAGAATAAATGGTTACACAGATTTCAAAATTCAAAAAAATATAATTTTATCTGAGAGGTCGCACAGCAGAAACTTTGAGTAAAAATCCCCGTAATTTTTAAAACCTTTTCTTGAACGAGGTGTGGGCAAACTCTTCCACATAGTACACCCTGTACTACATTTTGCAGACTAACGATGCTCTGGCGCCTGGACCTGCAACCAGGATAATTCTCTGTGCGGCTTGTGTTGTGTCGTTCATGAGTGTTTATGATTGTCCTTTCATTCATTTAATCGTATCACCATACATCCTCATCGTCGTGATTAGCCAAAGGTGGAAGAAAAGCGATGCTAAATAAACTAAATTAATCACTCAATTGAATGAGGTGTGTTAAAGCTATTAACGAGATAAAGAATTATGAATTTCACCAACTACAGTAACTGCATGAGGTGTAAAAACAGTTGCGCTAGATATTTATTCATCTGGTGGATCGAGTAGCCAACTCCAGAAGAATATAATAATAATATTTTTTTCTTCTAATGAGTTTATAATAGTTATTATTGTAGAATAACAATTATAACCGTGGTAATATTTGTTATTTCCATTATTTGACCCCCACAAAAATTTATGGCGACGCCCATGTGCGGAGGACGTAGCTGTAGCCCCTTCCTGCAGATGACCACTACGCTACTGCGGAGAGAGAAATGTTTGGAAGTACAATCCACGCCCTTGCAGAACAGCAAGGAATTCCATGCAAAACAGAAGTCGAGGAGCAACAATGAAGAATTGGAACACAACAATGCTGTCGAAAGACTCTCCCATGTAAACTGTGTCATGGCTGCTGGCGCGGAAAGCCAATCGGGAGCCACAGGAGCCGTGCACGAAGACACTCGTATGCGTACGCTGCTTAACACATGAACCATGGTTTACTGTGTGAAGCGAACAAGAGTGTCGTTACATTTTTTACGCAAACGATGCGAAGCGAGATTACTTCTTGGATGTTCGATCTTATGATGAGATTTCACCGGATCAAGTAGTTATGCCAGGTCATGTTAGTTTTTTACCACTGGTTAACCTTGCTAAATTGCGTGGAATATTCTTGTTAACATACACGTAGATACCCCTCCCTCCAAAAAATTCTTCGCCATGGGTGAAAAATCAGGAGGGACCGATCATCTCATTCGAGACATCTTAGATGTAAATTATTTTCTGAATATTGAAAAAATACTAAACTTATTCATAATTATTTGATTAGTTAATTAATTAGCCAGCACGTGACCTATTGAGAAAATGAAATTGAAACTTCATTGCAAAAAGTTGGCTACGAAATGAGACCATAGTTTCCGTTGCCATCCAATTGCCGTTAAAAAATAGGCCAGACCGTTTTTTTAAAGTATTAACAGATACATCAATACAATGTAATTTTAAAGATTCAATTTTTGAAAACTGTCTTTATGGCGTACGTAACTGTAATTTGTAACAACTATCTATCCTTATGCAAGATAAAAATAATAATATTGAATTTGAAAGTTTATTTTTCCTTGTGTGTCTCAATACCATGGCTTGGTTATTTCAGTCGTTCACTGCCAGCGTGTCAGCCGTTCGGCGGGCTCTTCATGCAACAGGTCCCGGCAAATTGCGTTCAGGAAGTCCGTAACAGAAACCGCTTGTTTTGTAATGTTTCCACTTTTCACAATTACAGTTACAATTACAATTGAAATAAGCACGTACCTTGTCGCAAGGATGCTGTGTGTGTGTGGAAAAGGTGTCCTCCCAAATACAAATATTTCTGGCACTTTATTTCTGACAGAAAATCTTAGATTAGACATCGTTACTTTATCGTCAGTTGTCAGAAAGGGAAGACAGCATCCCGGCGCATAAAGCAAACCGAAAGCGTAAAATGATATTTAAAAGTAATAATAATGATGATCACTAACCTCCTGTGTTATAAGAGATGTTGAAAATGACCTCCTTTAACAGCAATACAACACATTTCTTAGGTTCAAGAGATCCTGTCTATCGTAATTCCCTGACCACTTTTCTGCAAGAATTCGTTTTCACGTAATTATCGTACATAAAAACTCTCTGTTCAAGACTATATTTGTTTAACGACATAACTAATGAATGAATAACAATTAACACACAATAAAGCACTGGCCATGAGTAGCACATTACAATAACACAGTATAAGCAACACGTGTACTGATAAACGCAAACAGAAGTGAACATGAACGTACACTGACGTCTGGTAGCCGACAGTGTTGCTAACCATTTCTCGGCAATGTCCCTACAGACGTAGTCAAAATGTCCCTACAACTGACCAAATGTCCCTACGCCAAGTAAAGCGACTAAAAAAATTATCACCTCATGAGCATGCAAAACAGAAGATAAAATATACACATTTACTTACCAAATCTTTCTGCTCGGTGCTTCCACAATTAATGAAGGAGCGAATTTACATTTGCCTATCCTAACTTAACCTAACCGTACCTGGAAGCGGCCCCGGCGCCTACCCAGCGTCGAATAACATGGGTACCTGGGGGAAACCCTGGGGGGTAAAGGCGGTCAGGGGCGTGATGCTGATCACATCACCCCCACTCACGACCGGATCAAGAAAGTGTGGGGCGTTACCCTCACACCCCCTATACGCCTTCATGGCGTGGTGCTATGCACAGGGGAACACTTTACCTTTTTTGTACCTGAATGGTTCGTGGGGCTATCCGTCAATGGTTTGTTGGGCTACCCGTTTTTCGAGCCCAAATTTTAACTATGTTTGCCTTGCCTAACCTAACTTAACCTAACCTTACCGAGAATGCTCAGTGGGGCTATTCCTGAATGGTTTTGCGGTAATTGTGATTACGAACCGATAAAAAATATTTTTTTCGTAGCACTTTAACATCATCGAAGACGCCATTTTAGTATCCTGTAATTTTATGATTGATGTAATGTTGCCAAATTTACCTGTAATCAAATCAGTTCTTCTACATCGTGATTGTCGTTGTCACATGTAAGCACGTTCTTTGGGCAATATACTGAAATGAATAAGTTTATTAATTAGCCCTCCTGCACACTCCACCTAACAATCTGTATAACATTAACAACTTTTTTACTGTTCTCTTCCGCTATTCTTACACAATCCATGCTCTCCAAGTATGAAATCAACAGTGTGGCAACGCTGTAGACAGCGTAACTAATTGTAATTTGTTCATATCAACAAATATGGCTACCATACTTGTATACGGAGAATCATTGCGAGAATTGAAATGCTTATTTTACAACTTCTACACGTTAATTAACATTTTTTCCCCCTCACCCCAACATGTTAACTTGAGATAAATCATCACGAATAATTATTTCGTGAGTATAAGACGTAGCATAGAAATTACAGAAGGGTCCGGTATTGTAAATTCTTGCCTTAATGAATAATAGGGGTGTGCGGGACAGAATTTTTTGGGTCGGGACGGGATCGGGACGGTAATTTTTTTAAATCCCGACATTCGGGACTGAAAAATTTGCAATTTCCCGACCAAGTCGGAAAATTTTCGGGACGGGAAATGTTCGAAATTTCCCGAAGCACTGGAAATCTCGAATTTTACAAGTCATTTTCACTTTAAGTGATTGTTTTTGCATTTCTAGAATAAAAACTTACAATTTTCGATAAGTTCCAGAAACTTACAAGGCAGAAAACGTCGAGAATTAACGACTTTTTAAAGTAAAGGATCCCGCACACACCTAATGAATAACGTTGAGTCGTTTACTGTTGATTATGTTATTTGAAGTCATACATGCTGCTGCTGTGCAGAGATAGATGTTGGTTGGTGATGCTGTATTTCCTGCAGTCTTTAACAATTCTGGTCCCATTTTATTTCCCTTTTTTGTTTTTGTATCACTTAACATTGAAAATATTCTTTCCGTTTCCGCTTTAGAATGTGGCAATGTTAGCACTATTTTCGCGAGAGTGGAAATGTTTTCAAAAAGGAACTTGCCTTGAAAGTTTTTGGCAACCGATAACATGTTCCAAAATTCTGATGGAGATTTGTTAGTTAGTTCTTTTTTCTCCTCTTCGCTAAAGTATCCAGATAAACTAATTCATAAAATGTCATTTACCAAGATTGAAAAAAGTACCTACGTTTTCCCTCATTTGGCAAAATCTGTCCCTACGTTCCTACGCGGGCGAAATTTAGTGAAAAGTCCCTATGCTTAGGGACATGTCCCTACGGTTGGCATCACTGCCGACACGTGCAGTATGAATCGCCCTCTCGCGGCTGACAACTCACCCAACCCCCGATAAGCTGCCGGCGCTGTCGCGACAACTGAGGATAAAGTAGCGATGTCTAATCTAAGATTTTCTGTCAGAAATAAGGTGCCAGAAATATTTGTATTTGGGAGGACACCTTTTCCACACACACACAGCATCCTTGCGACAAGGTACGTGCTTATTTCAATTGTAATTGTAACTGTAATTGTGAAAAGTGGAAACATTACAAAACAAGCGGTTTCTGTTACGGACTTCCTGTAATGCAATTTGCCGGGACCTGTTGCATGAAGAGTCCGCTGAACGGCCGTCACTCTGGCGGTGAACGACTGAAATAACCTCCCTGTAGAACAATCAATGTCATATAGGTGGGTTTCATGTGACTTCTTAATGCGCACAGCCGCCATGTTTGTGGTCAATTTTATGTGCCGTTTGCAAGGAAATATCCACCACGTAGCAATCGATACATCTGCATTAACTTCATGTTTGTTTTAAATCACGAATGCTTCTGTTAGTATCTGCAGCCTGCCGAATTCCGTATGCTTACAAGAAGTGGCTTCAATCAAGGCTGCTCGAAGCCGCAATGCAACAGTCTGTGACGTAGGTGGAACACATCTATACTGCTCAATGTTTTGACTGAGAAGTAACAATTATAACAACATTCCTGCAATACAACAAAACCATTCTCTGTTTCACTTGAAACTAAAACTTGACGTTAACAATAGTTATAAGAATATACAATAATCTTGGAATGTTAACATGCATGCAGCTTCGCAGGAGCGGCCAGAGCAAAATTCAACACCTGCCTCCGTGAACTATTGAATGGATTGTTTCGAAATGACTCTGAATTTTGTTATTTAGCATCGTTTTTCTGCCACTTTTTCTAATCGCGACGATGAGTGATGTGATGAAATTGATGAACATTCACATAGATTCGAACCCTGGACCCCTGGCATGGTATAGCGCGCTGTGCTAACCGCTCAGCCGCGGAGGTCGGCAATTGTTTCTTAATGGTTTTCCAAAGAGGAAAATGGGCTACGAGATTGGAGGAATCTCTACAAGCAACATAGGAAATAAGAGGTTCGCTGTTGACTGGCTCTCGTTTAAACTGAAACAGAGCTTAGGTTAAAATCAGTGATGTGCTGTAGATTATAAGTTTACGTCTGCATGCGTTGTCTACGAGTAATCTACACGAAGATTACATTGGCTTATAGTTTACATAGTCTACCGTAGACAATGCAAACAACAGGGAAGAAAGACATCCCAGTGCTCTTTGAAAGAGAAAGTAGTTTTTCTTCAAACATGTCGATAATTGGGGCCTATAACCAACTTAAGACCATCCGACGTAATCAAAGTTATCGAATTATCACTAACGAGGGGAAAAGGGACTACCGGAAGAAAAACAAATGACAGCCATAGTGAAAACTGACATTATTTTTTACACTGACAAAAGCGGTCTATTTTCTTTTTTTTGTCTTATTACTGCATAGGAAAGTGCATGTGTCTTTAAAGCAGATTTTTCCACTTATGAAATGGTGGAAATAGAAGTAAACAAATCTTGTCATTCTACGGACATCGCATTTTTTTGGGTATCTCGCGACAAGTTTATTTTGCAGTTCAATTAATACGTAGTGAATTGGTTGAACGTACGAGTAAATAAATACATAAAACATTTAGCTCTAGACAGTGGAATACTTCACGCTATCTATGTCCACCTGCAGATGCTGGTTGCTGCTTCTACAGAGCAATCCCTGACATTCGCTACGAGACTCGGCGGCAAGCGGCCTGGCGTCAGCGCTTGTCTTTCCCGGCGAACGGGGTCCGCGACAGTCGGTAGAGTCGGTTATTAAAATTACAGTTTTCATATTGTGTACTAACCTTGACTACAGAAGGTGTTGAAAATGATGTCCCTCTGTTGCAACACATTCCTGGCATCTCCCAAGGAAATTGGCATTTACACGTGCAAGTTCGTCTACTGTAATACTCCCGATTTCTCGTACAATACTCTCTTTTAACTCACGAATGGTGTGCGGAGTGTCTTTGTATACTTTATTTTTTAGATTTCCCCATTTATCTTTCCACTTTTATTCAGAACTGACCCTGTTACTCTAAACTTTTTACGAGGTTTAATATAGTGGTCCTATGTGGAACGGGAACACCAGGAAATTTCGTTGAAAAACGTCGTCGCACTTCTCCACAATTCCTCTTTCCGAAGTAACACTCGACAAGATAAATCCTTTGTTGTAATGTAAACATTTTATGGTGCCATATTAAGCCACAATCTTCAACACACGGACACGACACAACACAACGTCAGAGGGAAGATTATACTGGCTTCAGTCTGCAACGTCAACAGAAAGGGAAAGAGAGCGAGAAAAAACAGACTGTAGCGTGCGACTGTCGCGGACTCGTTCACCGGGAAAGATAAGCGCTGATGCTGGACTGCTTGCCGCCGAGTCTCGTAGCGAATGTCAGGGAATGCTCTTTAGAACGATGCGCGTGCCTTGCACGGAGAACGCCGAGCGCCATGTTGTCTACGTTCATTACGTAGATTACATATTTTACATAATCTACATTGTCTACACGTAGAATACAATCGTTGTTTACGCGTAGACATACATCAAAGGTTAAAATTAACGAAAGCTGGTAATCTTCACAGTTGACTAACTATCGTGTATGTTGTAAAACAAAACATTAGCATTATAGAAAAACCGGTGAGCATAACACCTTGCTTTGTATAAATCGTGGAGCTACTAAACGCCAGCAACTTTGACAGTTTACTTACTCCCGTTTAAACCATGAAACATAACTCGGGTTAATCTAACGGCGGATCTGGTCCATCAAATACAACGCGCTCCTCCAAGAAATAGTCATGCACTGTAATTGACAACATTGCTCCTGTATTTTTTTTCCATGACTCAGGGTCGGGGGAAAAACATAAAAAAGAAATTTCCTATCAGCGTGATGACTGAATAGTTTGTTGGATTCATAACACAGTCGTGACAAAAGAACATCGTCCTTGGTAGCAGAGTACAACCTGCTCGTGACGCACTTGGAGCTTACAGGAAGAGGTTCTCTTCCACAAGTATGTTTCCACGGTTCTCACGTATGGCGCGCGTGTCGCAATGCTCATTCGTAAGCTCCTGTCTTGTTACTTTCCCCATACTACTTACATAGAGATTAATTGCAGGTGTGGTCAGACGTTTACATTGTTACTGTCACGGATTCGGGGCTGAATATTTTACCGTGCAAAATTTTACGATTTCTCTTAACAATAGATGTATTTATTGATTTGGTGTTTTAAGTCCACTTTATGCACAGTAATGCTAATCGGGACTGGACCTAGAGTTTAAAGTGGGATCCGAACCACTCCCCCACCGGGTATAGAACCCGGGACCCCTTGATTACAAGGCGACGACGCTACCACTGCGCCAACGGGGCGGCAGATGTATTTATTATTATGAGCGAGGTATATGCTTGCAAATGTATGTGACACAGGCTTTATGGTACTTGCCTCATAATCTAATGTACTGTACACTCAACGGCAAAGATAAAAGTCGGGTTGAGGTCTTTTTTATTTTTAAGTTTTTGTTTTCAGTCCATTTTATGCACAGATAGACTAATCAGGGTTAGAACCACAGTTTAAAGTGGGATCCAAATTACTATGTGTCTCCACCAGGTATCGGATCCTTTGGCTGATCGGGGAAGTTGATAATAGTTGGCAAATTGTCCATGAGCACGTTCATTCAGTCTGTTTTCCACAATATGAAATTCAAAACTTGAAAGAAAATCGTTAAAAAAAGAGGATAAGTTCTGCTCCAAGTAAGTATAATTTCATTCCTTGAAACGACGTAGAAAAAAGAACAAAAAAAGCGATGAACATTTTACCTGCTGTTGTCCTTGCCGCTGATTGTACTATTCGTTTTGTATGTTATTTAAATAGCAAGTAATATCAAGTTCACTTCATGCTCATATAGGATATGAGTTAAATATGCTCACACCGAGAATCGAATCGAAGGTTCCTTGAAATATTTAAAGGAAAAAGTAGCATTACAATACATATGCTGGGATATTGTCACATACGTATTATTAGTTCACCTTATGATCCCTAAGTTGTAATGTAGTGTAATGACTATGACAATTTTAAATTGTGAATTATGGCTTTTGCCAGCAAACAAACATTCTGTCTGGAAAAGCTTCTGAGTCATTCCATATGAAATCAACACAGCCCACAACCTGACCATCTCCGATTTTCATGAAATTTGGGGAGTTCAAACTATGAATGGAACTTAGTAACTATAAAAATTTTTAGTTTCGTGCGTCTTGTAATTGTTAAATTATTCAAGGTCAAAGTTAGCATAAATTACCCTTTTTGAGCCCCCTTAGCTGTACTAAATCTGCTGCAACTCCGCCACTAGGAAGCTCAAATAAAGCTTATTGTACAGAGAATTGAACAAGCTTTCCAGTGATATATAACAAACCTACCTTTGGATAAAAATATAATTGTGTCACGTGATCTTGACCTTTGACCTTGAATATCTCAAAACATGTCATCACCAAAAATCGTGAAAAAATATATTTGATCCTTCATACCATACTCTAAAACATATCAAAAAATTATTCTGGGACTGCAATGGGATCAGAAGATACAAAATAATGTGTCGAACTATGTGACTGATAAAAGCCCCATTATATGAACTATGACGAGTCAAATGTCCCTTAACACCCCCTACAAAATGTAAAGGAGTTATCCTGGGTATAATTGGTCATGAAAGAAATAGGTTAGGCACAGGGAGATCCCTAGCCGTGTGTGTCAAGCGCAGGTCCGACATATTGTTGACCGCCATATTGAATTCAACAAAAAATTCTGAGGAAAGGGGGTGATGTGATATATCAAATCAGGCTAGAATTTCACGAGAAAAACCCCAAATTTCATGAAAATCGGAGATGGTCAGGTTGGAAATTGCACATATCTGTGTTGATTTGGCATGGAATGACTCCTCTGTCTACTTCAGTTGATTAGAAATGGACAAATTGGAATAGCTAAAGATTAAAGAAAATTATTTATACCTTGAAAAAGCGAAAATATGCTGAATATGACCGGAAATTATTAAAATGTGCCCAATTGCGTAGAAATGAACAAATATTCATACGCAAACATAACGGAACACCCTAATTTAATTACTTTTATCACAACATAAATTTCTGTACATTTGAGGAACATGCCAGCCTGACCTAAAGAATATGCAAAATCATGAAACTCCTAGCCATAGTTATTAGGATTTAGTTCGCAAACAAAAGCTCATAAAAGTTCTGCATCTGAAGCAGAATGGAGAATGTTTCCCCGCTGTTTGCATGCATGAATCACCACAGGCAAGATGGTTTCTCTCTCCTCTGGGAAAGGTCATAAGACACGGGAAACTGAAGTAGTTTACTAAATAACTTTCCTGCTCAAAAAAATAAAGATGCGAATCTTGAGGGATGACTCATTGTAGTTACTGCTCTATTTCATAGGACAGTTATTACAGCCTTCAAAATATTTTAACAACTGAGTTACGTAACTAGCGACCAGAGGCAAGAGGGCATTTGTAGGGTGAATGGAAGAGGAAAGTCTGCATCCTGGTTTCTGTAACTCCCTCTCTGGTTGCAAGTTTTTGGCACTTCAAGCATACAACATATGTAATTTATGTAATCTTCCAATGCATCAAAAGAAATTACTACAATTCCTCCCTCACCGATATTTTGAAAACAGTATCACAACAAATATACAGGGGGTTGAGAAAGTAGGTACACAGTTAGTTTCACATTATTTCCAAGTAATAACTGATACCTCCTGTATGTTTGCAACCTCCAGGCTTTCGAATCTTGGGCCTTGTGCTTCAGGTCAGCATAGGATCAACTTAAATTATCTATTGTGTGATTTCTTCTACTTCCCTGGATCCTTTCCCCGTTAACCATTCCTTCTAGTGTATCTTTAAGCAGGCATTTCCTTCTTTGCTACCAATTTCGTTTTCTCTTCTTGATCACCTCCAGCACTGCTATTCTCTCAACAACTTTTCCCTTTCACACGCTTCATTCTTCTTCACCGTAGCCATATTTGTAAAGCTCCTAGTCACATTTCCTCACTTCTTCGTATGGTCCATACAACTCTACACCTCACAGAAAATACTTCTTGAATCTCCTTCTTAACGTTTTGTTAAAAGATCCAAAAAGCACACTACTTCCTCTGCTATTAAAGGCTCCTTTAGCTTCACTTCAATTTCCTGATTGCAACTTCGTTACTGCTTATGATGCTTATGATTCACGTACATCCCAGGTATCTAAAGCTGTCAACTAGTTAAATACTTTGACCTGGAATTCTCACATTAAATTTCCTTAGTTTTGTCCCAATAACCACGCACGCTGCAGTTTATATCGACGTATAGTGTTAATATTTATAGGCCTATATGATGAGCAAAAAAAAACAAAGAATTCTATACGACATGAATGATAATGGACTAGACAAGTTGAAGATACAATTTCGTGGGTTTAGCGACCCTGGGGTTAACCAAACATGTATACATAATCTTACCTAACTAACGAGGGTGTTCATGCTTCAAGTACTACCAAGATCGGATTATCTACATGTTCGCTAGCCCCCCGTTATCTCTCTGCCTGTCCTAAATTTGTTCACTAACCTCATTTCACTACTGCAATGCAGTGATAAAATTTCACAGGATCTTGGGACCCCCTGCTGGAAATAATTAGCACCTTCATAATTTGTAAACTGCAAATAATTTCATATAACTTACAAATGTTTACTTACCGATTCTCTGACGCTTGAGTAGCAGCTTGCCTTTGAAACATCTACCTGACGCCAATCTGCAACGCCGCGACTGCAATAAAGGGAAAAACTCTCGAATAAGATGAGTTCGTTGTTAACATCTCTTACATAGTGACTTCAGTTTGAGTTTGATAAATATGCTTATGATTTAACATAATTATCAATAGGAAATATTAAAGTAAATCAAAGTAATAATACATTACGAAGTCTACAGGTATACAAATATATTAAATGAAAAACTTTTTGTTTTGATCTCGCTACCGAACGTTCCAGGTTCGACTCGTAGTTAAGGTAATGGTTGTTCCTTAATGAGTGTCCTTTTCTTGATTTCATCTAATCATATAGAATGGCAGAAAAGCCATGCAAAATAAGAAAAAAACTAGAAACTTAAGTTTTGAAGTCAACTTTACTCACAGCTAGGGTAATTGGGACAGTTTACAGTGGGATCAGTACCACTATGTGCCTCCACCAGGTTTGAAAGTAATCCCTCGATTACTAGGGGTCAACGTTACCACTACGCCATCTGGGTTACGCTTAAGGCTCGACTGCACCTTTGGCAGCCGAATGGGCGAATTTTTTTAAAAAAAAATTCTCTCCATTCGAAAAACCGCGGTGATATACCAAAATATGAAAAAAAAATTACATAAGCTTAGAATGCCTTCTGGACCATTGACGTGAATTTTCGTGAAGTTTTCTTTCACTGTTGTCTAGATATTATCAAAAGTTTCGCGATTTCGTAAGTCTATTAAACTTTTGATAATATCTAGATAACATTGAAAGGAAACTGCACGAAAATTCACGTCAATGCTCTACTAGGAATCCTAAGCATATGTAATTTTTCATATTTTAAAATATCCAAGAGGTTTTTCGAATGGAGAGGAAAATTTGAAAAGTAATCGCCCATTCGGCTGCCAAAGGTCCAGCCGAACCTTAATAAACCAAGACCTCTTCAGGGTATGTGCAGATTTGAATGAATGAATGAATTAATTAAAAGTTTTGGGTGTGTCGACACTTAAGGCCATTTTGCACCCTTCTATGTATAGAGGAAATATCTCCTTATCTAAAAATATGACTGAAAAATTAAAATAAGGTGTGTAAAATTAAAAGTGCAAAGTTGTAGAAAGACCTGCACAAGACAAGCACAACGCATTAAAAAAAATCAGAATGTATTAAAAGCTTCCTCACAGACTATGGAAGAGACCAGTTCTTCTCAAAAATCTAAAAATATTTGATAAAACACTGCTGTCATCACCCAACAGGGATGAGAAACAGCTGGGAAATTTAAAAGTCTGTCAGAGGATAGCAAATTTGGCACATTCAATAAGAATATGCCGAACACGTTACAAATACGACACATTGATAACTGATGGCAAATTGGATGCAGAAATTAAACGGATTCCATTGATTGAACTTAACGAAGTCCTTGATTAAAGAGTCCATATGAAATACTAGCATGTTTTTGTTTAGTTTCTTGAGTCCTGTAATTTACCAAGTTGCGGAGAACGGATATGCATGAAAGGCCACCAATTGTCAAGAAAGTCTCACAAGAAACACGTATTTTCGACAATGCCCATACATTACGTAACCTACCAGACCTTCGACACTTCTTTCCCAAAGATGGTAAAATAGAGCATCGATAGAATTGGCACGGATGTCGACCAAAAACAACAAACCGAAGGAATACTGTTGTGACAAAAAAATGTTCTTTCTTGTTCCTTGTTTTCCTCGAAGCTACCGATTTTCTGTCAACCTCAGGCCATGACACATTTTACACGGAAGTGATGTTGTAAATGATCTTCTGGTTGCGATGATTGCCTTTTGGGCTGGCTGGACGGAGGCTGGAAGGATGAAACGAATATGGTGACGATGAAAGTCAATGGGAAAAGTGAAAATTACAGATCGTTAGAAGGAAACTGAACAAAATAATACTTTCGGCGGTCATATTAGACCGTTCAAGCCGTCGAAAGACTACAACTGTCTTGTTTTATCTAGAACACAGTTATTTTACTGCTGATCTGTTCTTTATAAGGCAGCTTTCAGTCCGAAACGGCAAGCAACAGGCGACCACGAGACACGCGCCTCATCCACATAGCTGTGCGTACAAGGAGGGGATGTCAGGGGTGCTGTCCTAAAAAATAAAAAAATAAAAATTAGAAACTACCATGAAAATAATGTAACTAATATCCTCGTGAAGAAAGCAAGGAATTTTGTTTTATTTCAGAAGCAACATTCCCTCTCTCTCTCTCTCTGTCTCTCCAAAACAATGCGATATTGTTTACTAATCAGTAATGACGTAGTAAAGAAGATGTTTATCACTTTATAAATTGCAAAAAATTTGCTCATTTAAGAAAGACTATGGCGCATGAAGTTGTGTAATGTCAATTTTGAAATCACACACAAGAAAAAACACTTTATTAACTCATTTAATAGAGTTCCAATGCCTAAAATGTATAAGAAATATCAATTCTCAGATTCTGATTTCACGTGACAGCTGTAACTATTAACTATAAAGTGGCCAGGTACAATATTATATTTTATAAAAAAAAATAACTTACAGATTTATTTAATAAGAGTGATTCAGCTCATATTACCTGTGAGTTATGCTGTACCAATATTGATTTTCAATTCTTTGCTTGCATTATTTATGAAAACCTGTGCTAAAGTGGTAACGAATACTAAGAAATTATAATGTTAAAATTTCATCTTTATATACAGCTAATAGTTTCTGTGAAAAGGAACGTGAAGGCTGACGTTATCCAGATAGCCCCTTGAGGCACCCCCAAATAAATTAGTCTGCGGAAAAGCATTTGCTGGGCGTGCGTCACCAACAGACCGAGGAGACACGATACATGCCATTGAGAAAACGATCCTGTACGAACGACACGTGCCGTGTCGTGTCATGTCGCTTCGGTATGAAAGGTTGCATTTATTTCTCAGCGTTCGTTTCCCAGTGACACGTGTCGCTTCGGTCTGAACGTTACCTAATAAGGTATTGGTCAGGAGTAAACTAAAATGTATGGCCAGGCCATCATATCACCTTTGGTCAACTTGAAGCAGCAACCACGATTTTCCACTCTGCATGAGTAAATGAGGATTGTTAACCAGTGAAAATTTTGCCTTCCTGGAAGTTTTTTGCAGAAGAATCCTTGGTAAGAAATCGGCGTTTCAGAGTCACGTGCACCTGTCGCAATCGAGCCATGTTTCAGAGGAATCTGTTGTTGTTTCTGACAGGCGTTGAAAATGAACAGCCACCCCCACTTTTTTGTGACTCAATGCGAGAGGGCAACACCCAAAAAAGTGTTACGTGTCTGCGTGACCCTGAACACGGCTCTCTTTTTTATGCTGATGGCCACCGAAAGGAATTCTCTCTGAAAAACTACAAACGAAAGCGGGGGTGTACTAATACGTAGCAGCTGCTTTAGTGTGAAATGAGACAGCGGCCAGCTGGGGTAAATGCCACCTGCACGCGTGTGAACATACTGAGAGCATATGTACGGAATATCGCACATACTCACTCATCCAGTGAATGGCCGATGGCCATGAATCATGTCATATATTTTGCCCTTTCATGTAATTAAAAAAAAAAACTATAAGGGTCCCGGGTTCGATGCCCGGTGGAGGCAAATTTATGCAGTGCTTCGAATCCCACTTTATACTGTAGGCCCAGTCCCAATTAAGCTAATATGTGCATAATATTAAATTATTAATTTTAAAAAAGCTCAATAAACTGAAACTCCATGGCGCACCAGCCCTCTGAAGGACAACCAGGCCCTGCCAAGGGCTTGCTCGTTGGGTGGTTAGTGGTCAGCGCATCGAGTCCCATCGCCGCTGTTTTCTGGCTTATCGAGACCTGAGTCCGCTACTCTTCAAGCTCCACAATTGCCCTTTGGGTCAAGACCGAAATTTTCGAGCCTGAAATCGAACACGGAACTATTTGCACCAAAGGTGAGCACGCTTTGGTTGTGCGGGAGTCGAGCTCAATAAACTGAACATAATAATTGTCAGAATGTGGGGGAGAAGGCAAAATGCTTTCTTCCTTCTCCTTCCCAAATATTACTTCTATGTTACATACACACACTTACTCCCCATCTACGTCTAAATAATTATGAATGATAACGTATATGCTGAGGAGAAGAGCACCGTGCATGTGTGTCCGCCCTGCAGGAGGCACATGACACAATAGTTAGGATACCATTTTATACTGTACGTCCAGTCCAGATTACCCTATCGGAGAATCAAATGGACTTTAAACAAACTTTTGAAAAAAAAAAACCGCAAAATTCTAGGCACGCCGCTGACGGCGGTAAGAGAGCGAGGGCAGAAGGTTCACTAATTCCCGTTGTGGATCGAGTTTGTGATGCTTTTCGCTAAGAATAATATTAATAATATAATGCGCATAAAGTCATAATGAGACTTTGCTTTTCATCAGCTGGAACTGACAATGTTTTTCGTTATACTATGACTGTGAATTTTGCATTTCTTCTCTTTATTTTGGCAGTATTCTTCGTAGAACATCTACTTTCATAGAAATTTTTATGGGCCTAACTCTCCATATGCTCACTGCAACAGTAATAAAGGCACAAGGTCCCAACACATTTACCTTTTAGAGATGATGTGATGAGCACCACACTCCGGTTAACTTTTACACCCCAGGGTTGCCCTCAGGTGTCAATATACGAGGGTCACTATTTATATTTTGAGCCTTGGCAACACTGATTCAAGTTAGGCGCGATTTGACGTTTGCACGGAATCGTCTGGCATTATTGACCATAACGTACTTCAAATGTTTTGTCAATAGCTTCATTTGTGTTGTTTATGTTGCCTTTTAGATTGCGCGACAACAATAAAATGGAATTAATTCGTGAACATTTTCGTGCGATGATATTTTACGATTTTCGACGTGGATTATCAAGACAAGAGTGCATCGATCAACTTACTTCCACATTTGGCGATGAAGCCCCATCCATTGTTACTGTGAAACGCTGGTATAACGAATTTAGTCGTGGCCGCCATTCGCTCACCGACAAGATTCGCGAAGGTCGTCCAAAATCAATTGTTGTTCAAGAAAACATTGATGCTGTGCAAAACCTAATACTGCAAGATCGTCATGTGACATAATGTGAGATTGAGGCAACCATAGGCATTAGTTCCACCAGCATATATAAAATATTACATGATCATTTAGCTGTGAGAAAGGTATGTTCTCATTGGATCCCACACAATTGGACAAAAACTCAAGAAGACGCTCGCGTCAATTGGTGCAAACAAATGCTCAATAAATACAATCGTGAGGCTTCAAAAGACGTATATAAGATTGTAACAGGTGACGAATTATGGATATATGCATATGAGCCGGAACGTAAACAGCAGTCGACTGTATGGGTGTTTCAAGATGAACCCAATCTAACAAAAGTTGTTCGCGCTCGAAGCACATCGAAACAAATGGTCGCCTGTTTTTTCGGGAAAACTGGTCATGTGGCAACTGTGCCTTTAGAGGAACGTAGAACGGTCAACTCTGAATGGTACACAACAATTTGTTTGCCAGAGGTCTTCGGTCAAATACGGAAAACAAACAAACGCCGTCGGATCATTCTTCATCAAGACAATGCCAGCTGTCACACATCTCGTCTAACAACCGACTTTATGAACAGTCAAAAAATCGAATTGATGGATCATCCGCCGTACAGCCCTGATTTGGCATCCAATGACTTCTTCTTGTTCCCGAATGTCACGAATAAATTGCGTGGACAACGATTTTCGTCGGCGGAAGACGCCGTTGATGCGTTCAAAAACCATATTATGGAGGTGTCTCAAGAAGATTGGAAAAACTGCTTTGACAAATGGTTCGAACGAATGCAAAAGTGTATTGACCATAAAGGAGAATACTTCGAAAAACAATAAAGCAGTTTTCAATGCCAAATTCCTGTTTTTCATTGTTAGGCTGAAAATATAAATAGTGGCCCTCGTATTAGAGGCCATGTGAACCTCAGAGTTGTGTTTATGCAGATTTTCCACCCTGGGATTAGAACCTCGATCTCCTGCGTGGTAGTCAGAAGCACTACATACTGTCCCGTGTAATAATAATAGGCTCGTTGTTCTTAATACATTATTATCATTATTATTATTATTAGTGTGTTAGGAACACTTGGAAAATATATTTCAAAGTATGTGTCTGGAATAGAAGTACGTGAACAGTACCGGAACCTCCTCGGCAACCGTAACCACTAGACCGTGGTGGCCTTTACCCTCTTGCGGCCCTTAGTCATAGGCTTCATCCTCCCTCTGGGATCCCGGATCTAGGGGGCGATGCAAGACTATAAGTTGCCGCAATGGAGCAGAAATCACACACGCTCAGCAACCGTACACCCAGAGTTCATGACGTCACACGTTGCCTCACGTCGGAGTTCTTTTCTTTCGCCGCACCTTCGTGGGGAGAAGGAGACGATTTCCCAGGCCCCGTTTCATTATCTGCCTGGCACGGCCCGCTGATTGGACGTTCGCTCGGCCCCCTTTGCGCCCGATAAGCACAATCGTCACTTGTTTGCGGCAGTGCTTGAGTGGTGGTGCTTTCCGGAACGATGGTCTCCAGGTCGTGGGTTCTCCTTCTTTTGGTGTCAATGTCGACCGCGGACCCTCAGCTGCCCGAAGGGAGCCCCTACCTCCAGGGTCCCACGGGGCAGCCCTTCCCTTCCCGCCAGCAGCCCCTGGTGGAGGGCTTCTCCCCCGCGGACCAGGACGTCCTGGCCTTCCTCAACGAAGTGGATGTCCTAGGGTCCGAGCAGTGCACGAAGAATGTCCTGGCCCAGTGGAACTTCGAGACGGATGTTAACGAGGCTACGCAGCTGGCTGCGGTAAGTAGGGTAGTTAGTTTTCAACCCTTGTTGTAAGCCCCACGACGTTTGTTTGTCTTAAGGTCACTTTATGCACAGATAAGCTAATCCGATCTGTAGTTTAAAGTAAGATCCGAACTACTTCTTGGCTCCACCTGGTATCGAGCCCGACATCCCTTGATTACGAAGCGCCACAACATGATGCACACACTTTTCACTTGTGTTTTTCTCAGTTCAATAGTTTTATTGGATATGAAGTTTTACCAGTGCTTACAGTGGTTTCAGTCAGTGGCCGGAATACCAACCACAAATGAATAGACACGAGTACTACTACTACTAATAATAATATATACATATTATAATAACAACGGTGATTATTATTATTATTTCATCCAAAGCAAATATGCGAACACAAGATCTATCACATCTGACATTTCAGGAAATTACGTTCTCATTTACATCTTAAACGAATAGCACTTACCAAAATATATTATTTTTGTAAATTTCCGGACCGCTCACCAACAGGAGACAAATTTAGCACAAAACTTTCTCTTTTCTCCTTCATCTATTGTTTACAAGAATTATTGTAAAAAGGATGGACTTTTGAATAGTGTTAAAAATTTTAATGAATGTCCAATGTCGCAGCAGGAACTGAATTCCGTCAAGAACTGATTTACCGGAAGGGAACTTTGGTGCGTTTCGGCTCATTATAAGCCATGCAGTTTTACTACTGAGGTAGCTGCTCGTACTAATTTAACATACAAATTGATCCACATAAAGGACAAACACAATTTAAACAGAAGAAATGGCACAATAGTAGTACATTGCATTTCAATAAATAGACCCCTCCTCGATGGCGTAGTGGTAACGTCGTCGCCTTGTGATCAAGGGGTCCCGAGTTCGATCTCAGGTTGAGACACATAGTTGTTCATTCTAGTTTTTGAACTTTTAACCACTGTTATTTTTTAAAGAGATTTACCTACGTTTCGGAGGCTGAATCTGCCTCCGTCTTCCGAAACGTAGGTAAATCTCTTTAAAAAATAACAGTGGTTAAAAGTCCAAAAACTGGAATGAATAAATCATCACTCATTAGCTACATAGTTGTTCGGTTTCCAATTTAAACTGTAGGTTCAGTTAATAAACCTAGTTAACAAAACGTCTGTTATAACTCCCTGTAAAGATGGTACATCAAGAAACTCGAATGCTAGTTGGATATTCTGTAACTCAAACCATATGTAGGCTATGTTTGTCTGTGTGTATTCGTTGGTCTACAGAATGCAAGGATGTATTCAAGGAAGGGGTTGATGGGGATTGCAATAACTAGTGGTGTTGGACTTATTTAAAAACTGTTTTGGGAAGCGATAGTTTTGAAAATAGGTTATGTATATTTTGAATTTGTATTACGATATTATTTTACGCCCCTCTCGCCTTTTGAGGATAATGAAGATGAATAATGATTACATGAATATAATAGAGGGACAATCACAAAGGAATGCCCATGGCTGGCCACGAACCCAGAACCTTCAGCGGTGAGCTCGTGACGATAGACAATCTCCATATTTCCCCACAGATACCTGCCAGGAATAATTGATTAATTTGGTTTGATTTATTTTAATTCGCTTTTCTGCCACTTTTGGCTAATCGCGCAGATGAGGATGATATAATGAAATTGAACATCCATACCCAGGCCGAGATTCGAACCAGGAAAGCGTAGCGTCATGGAAGTTGGCAGCCAGTAATAAACACAAGTAAAGAAGCACATGTAAATTTAAACTTAGTTAATAAAACGACCGTTTTTAATACACTGTAAAGACGGTACACCAAGAAACTTGGATATTCCTTAAATTATTCCAGTAACCGAGAATTTAAGAACCTTGCATTTTATTTGTATATCCCATAACATTATACAGTACCCGAGAGTGGTAGAGGTAGCAAAAACAATAAAAATATGTAATAAACAATAATCACTTTATGCAATTATTATTTATTACTATTGTTGCAGCTACTACTTGTGAGTTGAAATATGAAATGTCTATGGTACCAAATATAAAAACATTTAATCTTTACCTTTGTCAATGCCCTAGAAAAAATTAAACGACAACACGAATGTTGAAAGATAATGCTATTTAAGGGGAAGGCCTATACAGTTCTATCAAGTTCCACTTATCCATGATTGTTTTAAACCGGTTTCTCTTACTTGAGCCTGTGTGAATGTGCCTTTTACACTTTCACTCTGTACCTGTAGTCAATGCTAACAAAACCAATATGGTAATAATTATAATATTGAGAACTACCTAGTCCATTGTAATAAGTGTAGGGACGTAGTGAAGGAAGTGTCTAACCACAGCAGAGGCATTGATTGATTTTATTTCCCTTTTCTGCCACTTTTGGCTAATTGGTAAGATGAGGGTGAAAGGTGAAAAGACAATGCCAAACAAACATAGTCAGGACATAACACAGGCCCCTCCCGATGGTGAGGCTGAAGGGATCCCCGGTTCGATACTCAGTGCAGGCACGTAGTGGCTCGGGATCCACTGTAGTCTGACACCAAAACGAGACCAAGTCAGGCCTCGCCTTTACCAAGATCACTCATTGTCTGCTTCGGTTCATTGGTTGATGTAATTGATGCCGCTTATTTGTGTCACCCGGTTAATCGCCGACGAGAATATGTAAGAGCGATGGAAGGAAAGTGACATTGAAATTATGATTCGGGCATTTGCCTGAAGTGCCTGAGTAACACCAGAAATAGATTTATGTTTCATCTTACTTGTTTTCTCTTTCTTTCTTTGTTTGTTTCTACGACTTTCTCTGTTTCTCTATATCTTTCTACTTCTTTCTTCCTCTGTTCTTCTGCTTCCCAATCTCACCTTTTCTCTCACTCTTCTCTTTCTGTATTTTTATGTCTCTGTGCATGAATCTTATTCTGATATAAGAAATTCCGAAAACTTCCCATGTGGGCTATTTGTATGGGCTAATACTTTATTTATGGTCCCTTTGCTTCCTCCTCCGTCATTTCAGGCTGTCCATTGTGTCCGGCCACGAAATTTAATCAACACTATAACTATCAAGAGACTGTGCTGATTTCCCAGAAAGACTCGATGCTGGACGAACCCGGATGAGAGATTTCATGAAAAAAAAAAAACTATACGTGATTTGAACAATGCTTGGAAAATAGAATTATAGTTACTTGAGTATTAGGAAGATAGAACACAAATTGTTACTGAACACCATTGTATAAAAGGGAGTCAGCAGAATTATTTCAAGGGCAAGTAACAATTGTTTCTGGGGATCAAGCAAGGCATTCAAAATAATTTTCTTTTGCCGGGATAAATTCCTAGAATTCCCCCGTTAATTCGCACAGTGCTTACAGTTATCCTATCCCAGGGGTCCCGGGTTCGAATCCCGGCCTGGACATGGATATTTGTGAGTGTGCATTCATCAATTTCATCATATCATCACTCACCCCCATCTTCGCAAATTAGTCAAAAGTGGGATAAGAAGCGAAGTAAAATAAAGCAAATCAATCAATCAATGATTATCCTATTCCTATAAACAGCAATGCAATTATTTACCATAATGTTTTTGTTCATTTGCATTATATTATATTCTAAACGCATACAATGCTGCTCAATTTTTCTCCACACTCGAGTGACTATATATTTACTTTCAAAACACAAACAGAGTATCATCGTCAAGCAGCGATTTTTTCAGTCGTCACTGTGTCGTTCAAGCGTCGTTCTTGCTTTTGGGAACGCCGTGCATTGTTGTGTTATGCACGATTATAGACCAGGACACGCGAGAACCGTGTAGTGTTGCAACCACCGTTGAAATCATCCAAGACTCGGCGATTGGTGTTATCTCCGCTGTCGCCCCAAAAGAAAGCGAGGAACACACAACAGAGCAGTCGTGCATTTTCACTTTCTTCCGCAACGCGCCAGCTGAAGATAGAGCGTCCATCCGTTGAAACGAGAAAGGTCGCCAACCTACAGAAGACAGGAAGAGACGCTGCCCCTAGTGGATTGTGGTGTACGGAAGTGCGTTACGTCATGTTGCACTTCACGCACGCCGCTTCCTATAGGCTATAAATTAGATCATAGCATGCCTCAAAAGTCTTCTTCCATTTTGATGGTGAGGAAGTGGTGGCACCAGATCTTCTGGTGTGGACAATCCCAGTGGCGACCCGTGGCTTTTTTGAAGTGTAGGAAGAAGTTATGGTAAACTGAGGGAGGTTTGAAAAATGCGTTCAATTACAGTCGCACAAATCGCTCGTACTATCCATTGCATTTAGAATGTTACCTGCAGGCCCACGCACAAGTTAGGGCAAGGGGCCCTGCCCCCTTGAACTATGAATTTTTTTAAGGTGAACCTATAAAAATACAACGAAAATACATGACGATATTTCAGATTTTGCAAAAATTTCGATTTTGTCCCCTCTCCATGTCGTGTGGATTGAGGATAATAAAAAGTGCTGTTTAAACTCCGAAATTATGATAAATGCTTCTAAATTGTGCTATGATTTATTATTAATTACTTTTTTCCGATAACTACAGTTTTAAGTTCAATTAAGCATATATTTTTCGAGTTTTGAACTTACCACTACACAAAATTGTGTAGAATAGCTCAACAAACGAGGTGGGTTGAGCATAGAACTTGAAACGGCTTCAGAAAATGGTTTGTTTACCGCCAACCTTCTATAGATTTACTGCCGTAAAATCTCCTCAGGAACAAAATCGACAGGATAAAGAAAAGATAAAAGGATGATGGATCGTCGCATAGTTGTAAGAAAAGCGTGTCGCTGTGTGTGCATACCCCCTTTTATTTGAAAGAAGTCCGCTGGTGAAGTATAAATAAGATTTGAACGTAATTTTATTTCAATTTCCTGAAAACCTATTCCATTGAATTCGATTTCCCTCTCACAGGGACTCGCGTTTGCAGATTATACTAGATTTGACCATTATGCCAAAAGCAGGTTGCTAGGGGCCAACGAAGATCAAACTGTGCTATGTTTAGTACCATTTTGATGGGGTTGGCACCACTGATGTAGGAACCCCTCGATGATTCCTCGCTGGATCCCCCTTTCCACTCCTCGCCCATCTGTTTGTAGTGATACCAGCGAGGTTCCTCAGGCGGGGCAGCAAAGCGTGTGTGTCCATCGTCTTTTGGCTGTGGCTGGAAGGAGCGCCACCAGTCATCTCTTGACAGTAGCTAACCTAGTCAATTGTACGTACACTGAGCTCATGATTTTATATCGCGCATTATTATTAAACTCCTAAAAAGTAGAGAAATGGAAGCAAGTATAAATGAACTGTAGGAATTCCTCACTTCATACATGGAGGAATCGCCCCTGAACAATCAACGTGCTGGCTGTCAAAGATTTTGGCGTAAAAATAAAAATGTATTCACATTGATATTATGTGATCCAAACAAGGAAGATTTCCATCTTATTTATCATTATACGGGGTGGCGCAAAGCGAATGCATGTTTTTGGAGAGGCTCCGGATGTGTGTACAGCAACAATGACGTCATCTTTCCGACATCATCTTCCATACTTAAATCATCACTGTATATCTTACCATGGTCTTGGTGTTAAGAAAACGTTTGTATCTTGAAAATCAACGACGTTACACTTATTTAAAAAAAACATGCGTTCTTTTTGCGCCACCTTGTATAATATACCTTTAATATTTTTTATCACAGTCAAGGGGCCCTTAGTTCGATACCCGGTCAAGGCACATAGTGGTTCATATCCCCTTTTAAACTGTAAGTCCAGTCCCAATTACCCATCTGTGTAAAATGGGGACTTAAAAACAAATTCAAACTTAAATTATTTTTATCACATTTGCCTGTTCCTACATTTTGGCAGAGTGGTCCAGGAACTGGGCCATACTGATTTTATGTGAGTCATGGTCTGGACCACTCATGACGATGCATATGATTGGAACTATCCCACAAAGTTAGATTTTCTACCTGAACGTCCTTATATGGCGCTGAACTATGGGCATCGTCAGTTTAGACCGGGCAGAATGGAATTTGAGGCTCCCAATCTAAATGCACAACTACCTAGGTAAGTATAGTATGTCAGTGAAGTACCATCAATATAGTGTTATCGCGGAATAGCTTTTTATTTTATTTTTTCACATCCTTAGTATTGTATTTTCCTTCTTTTCAAGTATAGTATGCTACTTTTGCTAAAGGAACAATTTAATTTCCGAAATTATAATTGTATGCTGTTAAGCTTTTCATACTTCTCAATTACAAAACGTTTCTTCCCTTGCGAATACTATCGAAACTTTGTCCTCAATCATTGTTTTACGAAGCTATGTAATGTATATGTTTGTAACAAGCTATGTCTGGTTACAAATTTCCGTTCTTACATGTCGTACTGCTATTGTACGTACATACACTCACCTCTCCAGAATCGATTCAGTCTTCCACTTCTTCCTAGCTATAGTCCGTCACAGGGTTCCCTCATTACGCAATTTTTCATCTCCGCATCTCCTGTCTTTTCTAAACTTACCAACTGCTTATCAGCGACGTTTGCAGAATGATTTCAGTTACTTATACAAAATTGTGAATGGCAAAATCCGCTGCAACCCACTCCTTGAGGAATTCCACTTTAGAGTGAGTACCTATGCGCACAACTCGCAATACAAGGTTATTTTATACAAAAAAAAACTAGACTAGAAATTCAAAAAAGATCTCTCTTTTGTAGACTTGCAGCACAATACAATGATCTCCCCTCAAGTATTGATATATTTTCCTCCGAGTTTGCCTTTCGGTCTTCTATCAGAAGAAATACTTGTAATTAATATCACATAGTGCCATCTCTTACTTATTTTTTTGTTCATTTGCTATTCACTTTTATGTTGTTTTGTTACTCTTAATTATTTCTTATTTATTTTTTATTTATTTTTTTGCTTATTATAATTATTGCTTTTTCATTGTTGACAATTTCAGTCTAAAATGGCCATCTGTGCGGTATCTGAAATTTTCTCAATAAATAAATAAATAATAATTTGAATATTATCGACTACAATGATGCTCGAAATACGTATCAATGTGGTATGGTTCAAAGGGCAAGTGCCAACTTGCGCTAAGGACTAGTACGCCTCCGTGTTCTGAACTAGGAACCAAACTTGAAAATTCAGTCACTCTGTCCCCTTCCCTTCCCCCAATCAACCAAAAAGAAAATATTCCGGCGTCACTTGTGGATTATGGAAAGCACATATTTCTCAGCACAAGGATAACTGTACCAAGTTTCTTTTTTACGACCAAATGCAGCCTTTTCATTCAACAATTTCTACAAGGCTTTCTGAAGATCTTAGCTAACATGATGCACAATGGAAAAAAACCTAATATGAATAGAAAACTGACCTTGATCTTTGGACAGTTACCTTCACTTCACCACATTTTGCTGTTCCACATTTCGCGTGGGAATTACTCGTACATTCAGTTACCTTGCGTTGATTTTCCACTCCGTTGAGGTTATATCGTAGCGATGAGTGCGAATTATGTATTCAGATGTAAGAACAAACATAAATATTCCATTCTCTTTCAGGTGAAAATGTCATATAACAGAGATCAGTTATTCAACTTCTGACGTACAAAATCGCAAAGTTATGATTTGCTATTTTTCGTGAGAATATTGGTCATTGTCAGTCCATGCAAGGCGTTGAGAGGTCGAAGGTTCTAGGTTGAAATTGAGGCCTGGGTGTTCATTTGTGACTGCAGATTCATCAATTTTGTCATTATCATTCATCCTCATCAACCAGCAGTAGCAGGACGCAACGTAAATTACAAAAATACCAAAGAATTTGGTATATAATTTAGATTTACAGGGTTTTCATCCTACATTATAATAAAAAAAAATCCGTCGCGCAACAGCCCATGAAGGGCCTAGGCATACCTACCGACTGCCGGTCTCCCTCCCATGCTTTCCTTCGTCACCTCTAAACGTGGAGATCTTCAACAAGTATTGGAAAAGTCGGGGGGTCAGCCCGACGTATCCCCAGCCGTTATAGTAGGTCTCCGTGACCGGAGACATCCTACATTATATGCCTCTAAAATAACACTTTTTCATCTTACCCTCTAAATCATTAATTCCACGCATTCGCTGTTGGTGGAAAATCACAGAGCACCATTGTACAAATCACTAGACGCCAAATTAAACCACAGTGCTAGCTTTGACTGATTGGGGAACTTGAAAGGAATAAATTAAAATCTGACGTGATCAGTCAAATTCTGCTAAAGTAAAGGATAAAGAAAAATGTGTAAATGCAGGAAGATTTACACTGCAGACGCCTGGGTGCCCGACAGAGTTGACTCACGTTCTCTCCACCGACCAAAGGTTCCGTGTTCGAGTTACTGGCAGATCGTGGGTGTTCCAGCATCATTGAATAAGAACCCAAAATCTTAAATACATATGTGGTGCTCCTAAAGTCGACTACTGATTGTCTGATTTTAAAGCATGGGTGCATCGACATTTTGCACCAATCTCTTGATGTACAGGACATATATTCTTTTAGAATTCCCTCTTACTTTCATAACGAATATAGAAATTAACTTCTGATTAAGAACTAAAACCATTAGAATATCCACAACTATGAGAAAACCAGAGGTTGAGGCTCATCAGCGGCATGAGAACGAAAGATACGACAAACAGGAGGATTTGAATATCTTATATATATGCAGTACTACGATTCCAGACACAGTTTTTACCCGGATTTCATAGAGAGAGCATCTCCGCGCTACACTCTCGCGTGATTATTGTTTTGTGTCCGTGGACTTTGTTTTCTTACATACCGTGAGCGAATTGCAGATAGAGAATTACCAGTGTGCGCCTTATTTTGGTAAAGTATTACGCGGTGATTTGTTTTTGCCAAGCGTGGACTACATAATTATGGGCGGCTAAAGGAGATAGAGAAGGGAGTCCGTCGACTCCCCTGATGCCTGCAACGATGCAGAAGCCAGCCAGACGACGCCAAAAACCAACCACTGCTCAAAGCCCGAAGGACGTTTCCAGATCGACGTTCCAACCGAAGCCCGTTACCAGAGAGAGATGATTGCAGATCGACGTCCAATTGATGCTCGACACTAGAGATATTCCGGACCGGCGCGTGACCACGTACACCCGATGCTAGTGACAAGAGGAACGCCCGAAGCACTGAGGAGGTGCAAGTACACCATATCGTCGCAATTATTCTTCGTCGCGATCGACCTCGGAGAACAATTTCGCCACAAAGGAACCGCGTGCAAGTCCCGCGTCCAGGAGAGACGAATGACCACGCAATGTAGCAGAGTCCGGTACAGTATTCTTCAGAGGGTCTATGTCCATATAAACGTGCATTGTTAGTATCAACACCGTACTGTTAACGCCGAAGTCTCACTTATTTGCAAAGTGACTCAGGAACCCCGAACCTAACTTCCGTGTCTGATAATTTTTTGGCATTGTTATAAAAAAGGGTCATTTCATGTTCAGATGTTCTAATTTAATTGTCTGCATTCAGGGTTAGAAGCTCCATTTCATTACTTTAATATTTAGTGTAAATTGTCAAAGTGTGCTCCATTTTTGTGTAACCACCCGCCCCGTTGCGCCTTTTAATTTGTCAATAGTTGACTGATGAGTTCTTTTTAATTGTGGAAAGCGTAATTTTTATATTGCAAGGTCGTGCGCGTGAAGTAGTATTATTTGTTGCATAGTGGTTATTAATGTAATTTTTGCTCGCGCCGACGATTGATTTGTGTATTCCGGCAGCTGGAGCCGATTAAGTGTTGCATCACTATGTAATGGTGTAGTTGTTCTCATTGGACGAGAGAGGCTTATGTGTATTACCCCCGTCCGAGAAACTTGTTAAATGTCGTGCTTACGACTGGATGCATACGTTCATTCGAACGAAAGACTTAACCACGCCGACCCAATTGTCTTAGTTAACCGCTTTCCGAGGGCTGGCACTTAAGTTAATTTAAAAGAGCACAGGAGCTGGCAGACAAATGCACTATATTCACATAAAGGTTTAAAAACTAAAAAGGAATGATATGTTAATGAGATCCATGATTTGTATCTATACTTCACATATAAAAATACCTCATATGTGTGAAAGAGAGATAGAGTGAATGAGTGAGAGTTTGAGGAGGCTATATAAACAGTTGTTGATTGCAATATTTTTGTTGTTACAATATATATTCACTTTTTACCGTTCGTCAGTGTTGTTATTTGACGTTTTTCAGGTACCGGATATTATGCTATTAGTGTGTTATGATTGTTCGAATCTACATATCAAAGGTAAACAAAACAGTGTAACATTTCAAGGTATTTTTCCCCGCCTCGCAATAGTACGACAATAAACGACCGTCTCAGTACCGAACTTGAAAACCTGGACCGTAAGAGTCACGACCGGTTTCCCGTACTCAAAACGACGTTTGGCCCCGTGCCGGGGTATGAATGACACGTCATTTCGGGGACCGTGAGTGCACTCGTTACATATATTAAACGAAAGAGTAACACTCACAGTTTTTTTGGTTCACAAATGTTCGATGTGTGACCCTTTTGTGACCCGGCACACATCCAAACAATAAGACAGCTCTTCCCACACTCTAGCAAGCATGTCTGTAGTGATTGAGGTTACAGCTGTTCGTACAAAAAAATCACAAGTGGTCAGATCAGGTGACCTGGGGGACCATGGCAAGCAAGCCCTGTCATTCTTTCCAGTACGACCAATCCATCTTGTTGCCAGATAAAGTTCTCTGGTTCAGCTGTTAGAAGTTGTGAGAACAACCCTTCTTGAAGCATATCCAGGTAGGTTTCCCCTGTCACAGTTTCTTCCGCGAAGAAGAACGGCCCATACACTTGACTTCGAGACACTGCACAGAACACATTGAGTTTAGGTGTCTCTCGTTCACATTGCACGAACTCGTGAGGATTTTCGGTCCCCCAAATACGAACATTGTGTGTGTTAGGATGTCCCGAAACACGAAATGTGCATTCATCACTGAATACAATTCGATGTAAAAATTAATTCTCATCCTCATGCTGCAACACTTCATTTGCGAATCGAAACGTTTACCGAGGTCGATAGGAAGCAAAGCTTGTAAAAGCTGTAAACGGTATGGACGCATTTGAAGATGTCTTCGTAAAATAGACCACACTGTCATCACTGGCATTCGTAGTTCTTTGCTGGCGTCGCGAACAGATTTCTTCGGACTACGAACGAATGCTTCCCTGACACGTTCAACATTTTCTGCAGAAACTCTTGGCTGACCGGTACTCTTCCCCTTGCACAAACAGTCTGTGGTTTCAAATTGCTTATACCAACGTCTTATGTGGAGCTTCAACGTGGAACTTCGAACGGAAAGCACGCTGTACAGATATCACTGATTCACATTTCGCAAAGTTCAGAACGTAGAAGGACTTCTGCTCGGGGCTCGCGTATTCTATTCCTTTGCTACTCCAGCGCCGCCAACATGGAAAACGGAGAACTAATAAACACCAAAAAAATTTCAAACATTCAAGTCATGAATGAACACTGTTCACGTATTCTACAAGAAGTTATAACAAATTAAAACTAGGACACGTATTTTACACAAAAAAGATCTTCAAGAAAATATGAAGGCTTCTTTTATTCCAATTTTTTCCTAATCCCAGCCGTTTTCGTGACAAGAGATGTTGAATGCGAACCTGTTTTTGATTTTCATCTCCAAGTTAGATATAGACCGATGAACCAACCTAAATCCCAATTCCAATTAGGGAAACCTACCCGTACCTCATAATAACCGTTATCAACTCTAAGAAAGGTAATAAACATTGATTGCCACCAATCAACTTGCACGTTAAGTAGCTGAAAGAGGTGGGTAGGTTAACTAGTGCTATTTATTTTAATAATAATGCCATGGCAAATGTAAGTATACAGTTACGGAACGCGAAATTAAAAAGTAACTTGTAATGCTATACAGGGTAGGGCAAAAGCCAGTTTACATAATTGAATTGCCACCACGGTCGCCAAACCTAACACCCCTGAATTTACTTATGGCGACACGTAAAGGCCATCGCGTACATTAAGAAAATTAAAAGTCTGGGTCACCTCAAAGAAAGGATCTCAGGCGCCATTTCCAAAATTACCCCCAGCACACTAGCATTCCATGTATACCCAATTTCCATACAAACGGGGAAATCACTGAAATAGGGAACAAAGTGAGCTTCAACTAAATTTAACAAGTTTTCGAAGTTTCACTTCAATGCATTTAAAGGAATTATATGACTTAACCAAACAGGTAAAAAATATTCTATATGTAGAGATTATGAGATACGATCCACGCATACATGTTACGACACACGGAGTCACATGTCGAAATCCTGCAAACGGGCGCTTATAGTTCGCCGAACAAATGAAGATTGAAAGCAGAGGAGGGGAATGAAGAGAAGCAAAGAGAGCTCCATGGAATCGGGAGCGCTCTCCCCCGGGAGATGCTGAAAGTGATAGTGGATTCGCTGAGAACAGAGAACGTTCATTATCTCACGGCTGTCGTAAAAGACGCCACGGTGTCATTCTGGCCTCATTCTCCTCCGCTGACGACGGTTATTAAGAAACGCAGAACACGGAGGATGCTTCGCTCTTCGAAAGGTAGGACCATGTGGTCGATTGTCCCTCCCAACTGTCAAAATAAAAAAAAATGTTTAGAGTCTCCAATCGGGACTGGACCTTCAGCTTACAGTGACGTCACCCCCACCGGGGATCGAACCCTGTATCTTTTGATTACAAGGCGACAGCATTACCACTAATCCATCGGAGAGAACTTGTCCAAATTATGTTTTTGCATATAGTGAGGGGATATAAGGACAAGGATATACTGAGAAGGTCCATGGGGTCCGTAGCCCCCACACGCCGAAAGACTTACCAAATACAAAAATAAATAAAGAACATGTACTTGTTTAGCATGTGTTGTATATACTCGAGGGTTATTTCTATAGTGCAGTCAAAATAGGAAAAAGAAAGAAAGTAATTCATATCAAGCTGGTACATAACGTCTTTATAACATTAATAACAACGTATCAAGAGTCTCCTATAACAGTACCAACATCAATTGCAAAATATTAAGTGTTCTGCAGATCATTGAAACGGTAGGTAACGCTGCGATATTGGAAGAAAAGGGGATAAGTTCAATGTTTCGCATAAGAATGCTGACTTAGAATGGAATTTGACAAATAATGTTTGTTATGTGAGAGGTATGACAACATTCTATAACATTTGTGGTCTCATCAGGCGGGCTATTGGTTTCGCGTGTCTCGTTCTGTTTACGATGTAAATCAGGTCGGTCACTATCGTAATGTACACCTGTAGGTAACACCTGCAGGTTCAAAGCTTATGATTGACGAAGCGTTTTCATGGAATGTGCCCCAGTTACATAGAACCTCAGGAAAATCAATTTGACAAGTGAAATGAAAGAGAACAGAAAGGATACTGAGAAAGGAGATTACAAAGAAGGAGGGCAAGAATATTGAGTATTGATGAATTCAATACTTTTGGTAGATACATACATGAAGGACACATGAAAAAACGGGAGACGAATTGTGGAAACTTCAAGCGACGAGCTGCTAACGGAAGAGGAAGAAAGTAGCGGAAATGTGAAAAGAGCAAAAAGCTCAATGAAAAGAAGAGAGGTGAGAGAAGTAGCAAAGAGAAGAGTTGCAATACAAATTTGTGAACACTTTGTTTAAAGATGATCACAAAAAGTACATTAAGCGTTTTGCAAAAGAGGAGTCTGTGGGAGAAAGAATTAACCTGCATTGCTCTTTCATCTCCCCATTGCTATAAACAGTAATGGCCGCGAGGCCCAACCACATCAGGAGCAGAAGTTTTCGTACTTGACCTAGAAGGCCTACGACTGCCTTTCGTAAGTGGTCGTGGCGGGCGGAGAGGACCCCACCTCTAATTGCACCGTGTTGGAAGGAATCCCTCGTGGGAGCCTTCCTTCGGCGCCCGACCTTTCCCATGAAGGGTCACCCTCCAGAGGCAATCCGTTGCGTAACCTTGCTGGCAGCCATTGTCTGCCGTGGAAATGGAAAATTCGGTTCATGAGGATGTTTACGCGCTCTCGTCGGGGAGAAACGAGGCTACGGGTGCAATTCCCGGAAAGTCATCTTCTGCGATGACAATGGCATCATCGGAGACACTCCTACGTCGGGCGACATCTTGCAAAACCCTGACGGCAGCTGGAGGTTTCAAAATGCGAAAGAGCTTGATGAAGCCATGCGAAATTAGTGTTTACTGTAGCCTCAACTGAACAAAACGATCTCTGACTATAAGTATCAACACAAGAGCGCCAGAAGTGCGAGAGGGTTGGGCATATTTTATATTACACGTAATGTATCTGTGTTAGCATACATTATATATGGAAGTAGGTACGTCAAGAAAATGCAAATTGTTATTGTTTTCTGAATCAAAATGATACGCAATTATTTTATAAGAGAAGGAAAGGAACTGACGAACTGAAATGATATCACTAATTTACCTTATTCAATTTTGAGGTAGGCAGCGCTGGCCAATGTATTTGATAGAAAACCAAGCATTAGATGGAATGCCACGCACCGAACGCAGGGATATCACCATCCAATATTGTGAACAAGACAAAATTTAAAGATTTTCAGCTGAAATTTATAAGCAATATTCACATTAAATCCAGTTAAGACATGGTATAGTGTCAACTAGTATCAATGATTACCCTTATATCCATCAGTGAAAATATATTTAGTAATTTTCCCCCGAATCTTTGTGTAAGGAAAAATCTTAGCTTTCTTATAGTTTGATTTTAGAATTTAACTAAAAATGTGTTCTATTTGATATCCGAATTATCTTTTTAACAATTAACGTCAATATATGGTTAAAGAGAAGCTGCAAGAGAGGTTAAAATTAATGGAAACTCACGTATAACTAGTTTTCTGCGGACCTATTGGTAAACATCTATAAGATTATTATGATACTAAATTTTCTAAGTCCAGCTCCCTCTCCTCGAATAAAGTCATAAATCGCACCTTCATTTAATCTATTAAATACAGAAATGGACAACGTAAGGTAGGCGACCTTCATCTTTTAACCTTTCTGAATCACACAATTGCCATTGTCTTGTGGAAGGGAGCAGAGAAAAAATTAAATAATGTAATTTTCACATACATCTCTTCTTTATCCTCATATCTTTCGTTGAGACTACGGAAGTTAATAATATTATTATTAAGACTTTAATGATAGTTCGCCATACTAAAACACACACAGGGAAGTAATTTTTATATTACATAATAGCTCACATGCGGCCTTTTGTGATGCGAATAGCAATACACCATTGCTAAAAGGATTCATGTTTCTATAATGTTATATGCTTTCTGCATAGTACAGCCTAGGGTTTGAAGTTTCAGAGGTGGAGAATTTAAGCGTTACAAGATACTTTACTTCTCTTCTAGAGGGAACAAGTTACTGGCACAGTTACTTTTAACGAAGGGTAACACGTCACCTTCACTTTAATTTGAAAGTTACGAGGAACCATATATACGTGCAATATACCCCAGCACAACCACATGTTTACATCATCAGTCACAATACATCAGTTCCTGGGAGAAGCAAACTGTACTTGTCTACTTTCGAATTTTAAATACTTGTATTGTTCTTAATTTGGCCGTTTACTGCATTTTGATATGCAGTATTAATATACAACTAGTTAGTGTGAACTTGTAACATTAAGGAAAAGGTAAAGCTGCTCCCTGACAAGCATGTAGCCAGTCCTTCCCCCCTGAAGCCCCCTCCCCAAAATCCTACAAACATCTAATATAAATAGTGTATAGTGGTAATTATTCCCGCGCCGTCGTCATGCTATCTGAGAAAATTGACGAGCTACGAATGAGTAGCGTAACCCGGTTACGGAAGCCTACAACAACGACTGGGGGGTTCTTCGTGCTGACCAACACGTCACCCCGTGACTGGTTAGATGATCTCCCACCCCGGCAGGTGCGAGTGTGGCCGGCAGTCGGTACGTAGGCCCGGGCCGTTGCGCCACGGGTTATTGTTATAGTGGTAATTAATTTTACTTCCTTAGTAGGATTAAACATCTTGTATAATAAGTTGCACTATACTGTGAAATTCATCTTCAGGGTTTATATCCCCACTTATTCGCCTTTAGATGGAGGCTGCTGATAGGGATGAGTTCCCCTTCCGAAATGAAATTCTGGCTACCAGCCTGCTCCTGCATGCTGTAGCATGGGGAGGTAGATGTGGAGGTCGAGTCCCACACATTCACAATCTCGACCATTGTGGAGGTGTAATCAGCACCATCTTCTGACTGCCTTTACCGTCCAGGTACCGATTTATTTGAGGCTGTAGAGACGTTGCTGAGACCACCCACACCGTAATCGACTCCGGGTCTCCCGCATGGCAGTCAGACACCATACCGTCTGGACTCTGTAACATTATGAACTGGCCAATATTATGAGGAAAATCAATTATATAAGTGGTACTATTTTGGGATTCCTTTTAACAGTGCTAAGGTAGTACAGGGTATCTGTCGAGCAGTAATTATTTAAATTCCGTCAAATCTAGGTATATGGAATCTAAGTTGAACTCCAGGTGCCAAGAAATGCCATATTTTAAAGAAACACTTCTCGGCAGGCACCCTATACATGTACTTCAGCACTATTAAAAGAATTCCAAAAAGAACAACTGGAAGCGAAAGTTTCCTGATTTTTCAGTATGCACGATCCTCACCTCACCATGTATATGTTGATTGATTGATTTGATTGATTTAGTTTATTTTACTTCGCGTTTTGTGCCTCTTGGCTAATTTGCGAAGATGGGGATGAGTGATGAAATGATGAAATTGATGAATGGACATTCACAAACAACCAAGCCCGACCAGGATTCGAACCCAGGACCCTTGGCGTCGCAGCGCGATGTGCTAACCACTCGGCCACAGGGTCGGGCACCATGTATATGTGATTCTTTGTTCGGGCGATATTGTTTGCTTGTGTTTTATGTACCGGAACAAAGCTATTGCCTAACAAGGTGGTCGCGTGTTGAAAGGGAGGAGTTTCAAAGTTGTTTACGTGTAAGCAGAGGGAAAAATATCAAACTCTTGGAGAGATTTGAAGAGTAATATAGCGGTTATTGAGTTGCCGTCATTCTGTTAGTAAATGTAACCAGTGGTGCAGGATCAAGGGGTACAGGGTTACATTGTGTCCTTAAAATTCTTAGAATGAGGTACATGATTGTTTGATTGATTTGATTTATTTTACTTGACTTTTCTGTCACTTTTGGCTAATCGCGAAGATGAGGATGAGTGATGATATGATGAACTTGATGAAGGGACAATCAACTCACAAAGAACACCAACACCCAGATCGGGATTCGAACCCGGGACACCTGTGATAACCACTCCGCAACGGAGGTCGGCACATATTTAAATACATATGTACACACACACACACACACACGTGTGCGCTTGCCCATATATACACACACAGCGCTGTAAGTGGAAAATATTAGTTGGAGGGGATATTTGGTCGAGCCTTGGGGTTAGCTGTGGGATGATGCTATGAATGAATTAATTAAAATATTGGGTGCGTCGGCACATCAGGCTATTTTGCACCCTTCAATGAATGCGGGGAGGATCCCCTTACCTAAAACCCTTACCTAGAATTAAAAGATAAAAAAGGGATGTAAACAGACCTGCATTGGACAAGCACAACACATTATAAAGGTAAGGAAAGCTTTAAACTACCTCAGAAACAGTGGAGGAGACCTGCTCTTCTCAAAAACTTAAAAACGTTTCTTAAAACACCGACAATGTCACCCAACATGGATGACAAGTCCTTTGGAAGGCAGAAACTGTCTGAGGTTCTTAAAATCGGCACATTCAAGAAGAATGATGTGTCGAACACTTAAAACAACGTCACAACTACGACACAACGGAGGGTCCAGTCCTTGTAGCAAGTGACCATGCGTTAGACGGCTGTGTCCTATACGCAGGCCTGCCAAGTGTCAAGAAAGGAAGAACGGAACACATTCTGCAGGTCGCTAGCTGGCAAAAGGTGGACGAGAACGTCACCATCTGCATCTGCAGACCTGGCGGCAGCATCAGCTGCTTCGTTCCCTTGAATGCCCACGTGGCTACCCAACAGAAGTGTACATCGGCACTGGCAGATAAGGACACCGTCTGAATATGCGTTGCGCTACTGGATGCCGGGAATACGGCGAATACAGAGTCTGCAACACTGAGGGAAACCGCATCACCACTTACTTCCAGCACCTCATTAGAATATTAACATGTTGCAAGATATCAGACATACCATGCCAATCTCCTAGGCGGAGTGGTTAACACAGCGCGCTACGATGCCAGGGGTCCCGGGTTCGAATCGCGACCTGAGCATGAGTGTTCCTTGTGAGTTTTCCTTCATCATATCATCACTCATCCTTATCGTCACGAGTAGTCAAAGGAGTAGTCAAAAGTGGCACACCAGCCCTAGGCTGAACCTCACCCACCTAATAAGGGAATTGTTGTAATTAAATTCATGATCGTCAGGAAGGTTGTAAGTTATAGGCCTTTTAGATTTTAGCTTGTTTAGTCAGTAACGAAGGCAATTTACTCCTGATTGCACTACAAGCCACGAAATATTCTTAAAGTCTGAGGTGTCATTGAAGCGTAAAGATTGGACAATGAGCAAGTGACACGTATTGGAGCATTCGTTCTCAGAACAGGAAAGTTGTGTAACTTTCTTTCGTGCGGTGCGGCTAACGAGGAAAGATAAAAGTAACTGGAGCGCCATGTGGGAGAAGATAAAGGCTCGGTGTTGTACGGGAAGAAAGCACGTGACACATATGTACGTCAGCCATTTGCAAAAATGTTTTACTTCATTGATGAATTGGGCGCTAATTATAGTTCAAGGACATCCGTCTGACTTGTTCTTTTAGTAACACCCCTCCCCACCTGGAAAATGAATGTTCACCTAAAAATTATACATTTCACACATAATTTAATTTTAGTCATAGTAATTTGTGTTAATTATTATACGTGTGTTGAATAAACATGATAATTTCAGACTGAAACAGTATTTTTTTGAGGAAGCATCACTATTATGGGGACGCCTCTCCTTGGTAAAAATATCAGCTGACGTCCATGACACCACACCGTTTCAATGAGCAGATGAAAACACGAACACGAGACTGTACTTATGTTTATAATATTCCCTTTATCACACCCCTTCCATAGCTGTATATTACGGTAAATAACTTGACCATACACGTGGCAACACTCAGGTCACATGCTCTCATGTAGGGCTCGGAAATTGAAAAATATTTTTTTCTCTGGACCATGAAGAGAAACCTAGTAGTAGTCTGTTTCCCTTGAGTTAGAGCCAGAAAACATTGTTTTTATTTTCCTTTTTTTTTTTTTTAATTTTCTGGTCTTCTCAGCCTATTAGGTCATTTTTCAATTTTTGGCCGTTTTTGTTTCATTTTTATAATTTTTTAAAATTTATTTCTGCTCCTTTCCTGTTTCACGCATTTTAAATGCATTTGCTAGCATAACTTACATGTTTAAATTTCTTAACATTGCTATTTTAGCAAGTTTATTTAACATTATTCGTAAATATGGTCAATGCAAAAGCACACTAACTGAAATCTTTGGCAATGGATTAAAAAATTAATTATGGAAAATTTATTTTTCCTCCAGCAAACTTAAAATACTTTGGAAGAAGCCTACTTTGATCTTTCTTTGCTGGCCACTATTATCGTTTGAATCTGTGGTTTTAAAGGAAAAACTAAGCACAACATTAAAAAAATATAATCTCATGCACTGGAAACAGAACAATATTTTCAGATGCTAAGCTATAACACCATTAAGCCTTGTTTCCATGATATGAAAAACTCAATATGCTGACCAAGGCAGAAATTTATTTTATTTTAAAACATAAACTAAACGTAACGTTTCAACCTTCTAGCAAGGTCTTCTTCAGACTCTGTACCAAGCACAAATTAAACAAAGTACAAAACAGGAATATATATCTATAGTATATATATGTATGTATATATATATATATATAGTGTATATATATATAGTATTTATATATACGAGGCTTGTCCGGAAAGTAAAGATACAAACAAAAAATAAGATATAAAAGAAATGTATTGCTCGCAACTAAAGTTACACTTGATACACTGATACAGAGGCTATGTCTCCACATAAGTGCCACCATTGTCCAAACTTTTGTTCAGACGCGGAACAAGTTTTTGTATCCCTGAATCGTAGAAATCCGCCGCCTGCATCTGGAACCAAGTTGTGACTTCTTCCCTGACTTCATCGTCGTCGGCAAAGTGTTTTCCACCAAGATTTTTCGTCAGGTACAGGAACAGGTGGTAATCGCTGGGTGCAAGGTCGGGGCTGTATGGAGGATGTTGAAGGACCTTCCATTAAAACTGTGCAAGCAGATCCTTGGTGACATTCGCTGCATAGGGGCGGACGTTGTCATGAATAAAGCGGATTCCACTTGACAACATGCCTCTCCGTTTGTTTTGAATTGCACGTCGAAGATGTTTCACAGTCTGGCAGTAGGTTTCAACATTAATCTTTCTTCCAGGCGGCATGAATTCCACCAGCAGGATGCCGTGGCGATCCCAGAAAACGGTTGCCATCAGCTTGCGGGTTGAAATTGACGTTTTGAATTTTTTGGCTTTTGGAGAATAGGTATGGCGCCACTGCAGTAACTGCTGCACGTCGACCTTTTCCGAAGGCACGACACCATTTCGCCACATTTTGACGATTCATTACGTTCCCGTACACAGTCACAATTTCTCGGTGGATCTCCGATGGACGCTTTCCTTGTGCCTGCAAAAACCTGATCACGTCGCGCACTTCGCACTTGGCGGGATTCGGTATCGCCGCTGCCATTTCCAACGCGTGTTCCTTGCACACGACTCAGCGCAGCACCGACGACTCACTCCTAATCCTCGTCCTATGGAACATGGTTACTGCCAGTATTGCCAACTTTGGTACACATTTTTCCCCTAACGTGCAAATGTGTTTGTATCTTTACTTTCCGGACAAGCCTCGTAGATATATATATATATATATATATATATATATATATATATATATATATATATATCTTCCTGTTTTTTTAGTTTGTATAATTTGTACTTGGTACAGAGTCTGAAGAAGACCTTGCTAGAAGGTTGAAACGTTACGTTAAGTTTATGTTTTAAAATAAAATAAATAAAATAAAATAAAATTGAGTTTTTCGTGCAAAGCTCACTCTGAAAAGAGGTGAATGACTATAGAGAGCGGTGGATTACTACATTAGCACTTACTTACTTCTTCCTCTTTGCTTCGATTGTTTAAACCATCATGCAACAGGTTTTATCGAATTCTTCAATTACTCTCTTGTAATTTATCAAAAAAATCAAACTATCATTTTAAGGGCAAAAATTATTTTAGATATTAATTTAAAATTTTTGGTAATTTTTAAAGGATTTTAAGTAACACTGTTAAGCCTTGTTTCCATGTTAATAAAACATTCAAATGCTGACCAAGGCAATATTGGCAATATTGTATAAAAAATAAAATAAGTATACACTAAAACGTAACGTTTCCACCCTCTATCACGGTCTTCTTCACAGAAAGGTTCACCTTGGTCAGCATTTGAATGAAGGATTTTAAGATATATATATATATATATATATATATATATATATATATAACCTCTGACAATAAAGTTCGGTGAATGATCCTGAATATCGAAAGTAGACGGATTCGTAACGAAACCTACCTTACTGTCCTTCGAAGTAGTCCCCTCCCATGGCTATGCACGGTTGAGAATGGCTGTACATGTCCTGGAAACTTTTAGAAAAGTCTTCTTTTGGGATGGTGTTCAAGACCCTCGTCACGTCCGGAATATCCTCAAATCTCTGACCTTTCAAAGCGATTTTGAGGCGTGGAAAGAGAAAGAAATCTGGAGGATTCAGATCCAAAATTTCTTGCAATGCATTGCTACAGAGGATGAGAGCTGGTGTGTGAGGTACGACCCTGAAACGAAACGCCAAGGCATGGAATGGCGTTCTCCTGCATCACCCCGTCGGAAGAAGGCCAAGGCGGAAAAATTGTTGTTCCCTCCGGCAGGAATTCCTTGTGGATCATGCCATCACTGTCAAAAAAAAGTGATAAGCATCGTCTTGATGCGTGATTTTTACGCCTTGACCTTCTTCCGACGGGGTGATGCAGGAGGTTTTAGATTTCTTAGGTCATTTCATGTCAAATCGACCAATTTCAGAAAAGTTTCCAGGTCATGGGTTTTTGATTTGGATTAAATTTGGCATGAAGGTTAAATCTTATCTAGAAGGCTTGTATTCCAAATTTAGGTTCCTCCGAGAAATAGTTCTAGAGTTATAGTCTGTGGAAGAAGGTGGTGCGCAACAGAAAATGTGATCCAAATATGAGAAATCAGCCTCAGAGCTAACTTCAGGACTCAATAACTTTGGAACTATTGATCACAGCCTAGCGATATTTACACACCAAACAAACCTCTCACCAAGGAACACATGTATTGCATCAAAATACCCTCAGCCTGTTTACGTTAGCAAATAAAATACCCCAAAATATGCCTTAAAAAGCCTTACGCGTCAAAAAATGCATATTTTGTGTGCCTGCTGTTACAACTGTAATCCAACCAGGAAGGATTAGTAAAGGGTAAAGGAACCAGCCTGGCAATTCGGAAAGTTTCGAGTCGAGTTTGGGGATAGGCGGGGGGGGGGGGGGGGTGCTTGCATGGATCGAAATGGAAACAGTGCAGCAGGTGGGGAATTCTTATGAAAATTATCCTAGCTGGAGGATGCTTTGTGAACATTTTCTTAACGGGGGGGATAACATCACTACGCGTTCACCTCACTGCTCTACACTGCATGCTTTCCCAGTGTAACTTTATGCACAAGTTTAAAACAACACAACAAAGCAAGTAAGTCTTTTACTTCTGAATTTATCTTGTACTTTTTTGTTATTTAAAATCCCTTTCCTGACCTTTTGGCTAATCGCGAGGATGAGAATGGGTGATTATTAGATGAAATTGATGAATGGACACTCTCAAAGAGCACACATCCATAGGCCGAGACCATGTGCGTCGCCAGAAATTTTTGCAGGGGCGGTCGGACAAATGATAAAAGTTGAATAGCAGAAATAATAACAATGAGTATTATGACCACGGCTATAAATGTCATTATACAATAATAAATATTATAAGTAAAAACTAATAAAAACAAATTTTATTCGAAATAATAATAATAATTATTAGGTTGGGGAGACTAGATCCATCAAGTGCGTGAATACCAGCACAACAATTTTCCATTATTTCTTTTGCATTTTATGCAGTTAGTATCTGAAATACATTTTGATATTAACTTTTGCACGTTTCGTTCATGGAAAGGCTTTAAATGTTAGGGAATTTCTTTTTCATCAAGTTTGTTGTGTGAACTCTCACCTACAAAATTATTAGAGTTTTGAAAACTGTGAAATCAAATGCTCTTTGGATGAAATGGTAGAATATAAACTTGTTCCTGTATTTTTCTCTCAATTTTGTCGATCCAATGCATTTTTACTTTGATTATTCTGTTCCAATACTAACTACATGAACTTTATTTCTGTTCTTAACAATGAGAGTAACAAACTTTCGGCTTTCTTGTATCTTCAAATGAACTATGTTAATTTCCAGGGGGTGTCCACCGACCCGTTCGACCCCCCTCCCAAAGCCCATGGCCGGGACTCAAACTCTGGAACATCCAGAACATTCGATAGGGAGTCCGCTCTTTGTAACGAAAAGGATAAAGGATACGTATTGTTTTCCATAGTTCTTTTCGTATTTTGAATACACAAGTGTCAAAGGGATATTAATTGTAACCTACGATAATTCCTAGGTATAGGTTCGACTTGTGTAATTGTTTAATGTACGTAAGTAGTCACCCTTTAAAGTAAATTTCTAGGAATAAACTTTTTTTTCTGACCGTCCGTGCCCAAACTTCTTTCTTACCGGCAGATCCTTTGCGATTTTGTTACGCCACTGGTTTCTGGTATATAATGCTTGAGCCTCCTGGGGCGTTTTACTTACAACCCATACATGCTTTGGTAAGAAAAATAGGTAAACAAATATTTGTGTAGACGGGATAAATGGGCTTATTTATATTTAGTCCACAAAGAAATATAAAAATGCTGAAACTGGGTGAACCTTGAACAGAAGAGTTTACTCCTGAAGGATGCGAAAAAGACTCAGAATAGCAACGCCAACACGCTGTTTACGTAATGAAAAAATCATGAAATTTTCTAATGCCATGGGAGAATTCTCATACACTCACAGCAACTGACTATTCCGCTGTGAGTCACTCGTCGCTATACGTTGAACCATTCACATACAATGTGTAGCTCTCTTGTTGCTAACAATGGGTCATTCTGAGGAATCATCACTGAAGATTATAAGGTTCAGGGACATTCTGCTTACTGAAATATTTCTGTGAATATCTATATCTCTCTCTTTCTCTCTTTTCTATCATACTCCATCCGTCTCTCTCTCCCTCTTTCTATGTTTTCTTTCTTTCTAACAAATTCATCTGGGAGGTTTCTTTCTTCTTTCTCTCTCTCCCTCGCTCCCATTCTCTACAGTCTACACATCTCTGCATTTCCTCACTTTCTGTAAATTTCCGTCATGTAACTTCTTTCTCAGAGTTCCATTTCTGACATACAGGAAGTTCCTGGTCGACAGATAAGTCTATGCTTATGGGAAATGCTTCAAGAGTATATTTGAGCCTTATTGCGAGGAAACTCTTACAACCAGAGTATTGAATGCAACCGAAATTAGTGTATGTACTCTTGAATCTTTCACCTGAGCTATCAGTTGTGACCACTGTGCGAATTAAGCTTTTGGCTTTGGGGGGAATTTGGGATTTCATTTTATGAGATATTTATTTGGGGGGTTATACAAATGTGTATGTATATATGCTACCACTCAGTAAACTAAACTATTACCTTGCGGCTCTAAGTACAGTAGAACATTGGTCCTAACATGGATCTTTAAATCTTATAATAAAATTTACACGTAATTTAGAAACACTTGCTATATTTACAACCCAAACTCATACACAAATAGAGCTATCGAACTAGTAACACCGAAAACTTGACCAAATTTCCATTGCAATGTTCAAACTTAACGTCCATCTAACCTAAACTTAACGTCCATCTAACCTAAACTTATCGTCCATCTAACCTAACCTTATCGTCCATTTAACCTAAACTCAACGTCCATCTAACCTAAACTTATCGTCCATCTAACCTAAACTCAACGTCCATCTAACCTAAACTTAACGTCCATTTAACCTAAACTTAACGTCCATTTAACCTAAACTTAACGTCCATCTAACCTAAACTTAACGTCCATTTAACCTAAACTTAACGTCCATCTAACCTAAACTTATCGTCCATCTAACCTAACCTTGTCGTCCATTTAACCTAAACTTATCGTCCATTTAACCTAAACTTATCGTCCATCTAACCTAAACTTATCGTCCATCTAACCTAAACTTATCGTCCATCTAACCTAAACTTAACGTCCATCTAACCTAAACTTAACGTCCATTTAACCTAAACTAAACGTCCATCTAACCTAAACTTAACGTCCATTTAACCTAAACTTATCGTCCATCTAACCTAAACTTTTCGTCCATCTAACCTAAACTTAACGTCCATCTAACCTAAACTTAACGTCCATCTAACCTAAACTTATCGTCCATCTAACCTAAACTTAACGCCCATCTAACCTAAACTTAACGTCCATCTAACCTAAACTTAACGTCCATCTAACCTAAACTTATCGTCCATCTAACCTAAACTTAACGTCCACCTAACCTAACTTATCGTCCATCTAACCTAAACTTAACGTCCATCTAACCTAAAATTAACGTCCATTTAACCTAAACTTAACGTCCATCTTACCTAAACTTAACGTCCATCTAACCTAAATTTAACGTCCATCTAACCTAAACTTATCGTCCATCTAACCTAAACTTATCGTCCATCTAACCTAAACTTAACGTCCATCTAACCTAAACTTAACGTCCATTTAACCTAAACTTAACGTCCATCTAACCTAAACTTAACGTCTAACTAACCTAAACGTATCGTCCATTTAACCTAATCTTAACATCCATCTAACCTAAACTTAACGTCCATCTAACCTAAACTTAACGTCCATCTAACCTAAACTTAACGTCCATCTAACCTAATCTTAACATCCATCTAACCTAAACTTATCGTCAATCTAACCTAAACTTATCGTCCATCTAACCTAAACTTAACGTCCATTTAACCTAAACTTAACGTCCATCTAACCTAATCTTAACGTCCATCTAACCTAAACTTATCGTTCATTTAACCTAAACTTAACGTCCATCTAACCTAAACTTATCGTCCATTTAACCTAAACTTATCGTCCATCTAACCTAAACTTAACGTCCATTTAACCTAAACTTATCGTCCATCTAACCTACTAACAAGTTTCTTGTGAACACTTTAATACATGTAACATATCAGCACTGTGCCATGAAAACTTAAGTGGGAATCAGCCTACTGTTGTCTCGACTCGGTGAGGTTGGTCAGTTGCAGGATGGTGTCCTTCTTTAATCCACAAGTATGCAACTTTTTGGCATGAAAATCTTGGACGACTGGACCATTCATGAATGGACACAAATGAGTTTTAATTGTGTTCGTTACATAGTTAAGAAATAGTTATTATATGCATTCAATTCAATTTTCTCGTAGGGGGAATAAAAACATCAAAGCATAGAGATTTCACAAATTTCTTAAAAATCCGAAAAGAGACGGTCGATTAATCCATTGATCCATTAATCCATTCTCCCTCTCTCACACACACAAACACTCATACACATCGCCTGTTAGGATATCACCGATGGCGTAATGATAACGTTGTCGCCTTGCAATCAAGGGGTACCAGGTTCAAATCCCGGTGGAGGCACACTGCACAGTGGTTTGGATCCCACCGTAAACTGTAGGCCCAGTCTGTGCATAAAATGGACTTTAAAAAAACTGAAACATGTCGCCTTGTATTTTGCATTCACCAAAGGGTTTCCAGACTTCCAACAGTATCGGTCAGTACCTGCAATAAGTATTTAGCTAGTATTATCCAATATCATACGTAACAGCTTACTTTGATATTCCAGTATACTGCTTATAGGCTACGGATAGAAGTGATACAAAGTGTTACATACGTACTATGTATGTGTGAATTCTGTATGGGCTTTCTCCATCGAATGATACTGGGTGGGGAGCATATTTGGACAACACGTTACGTTACGTGTATATCCCTATACTTTTCTTTTCGTCCTTTTGTTCACAAACATCACTTTCTGGTCTCGCTTTCTTCCCGTTGACTTTCTCTCTTCCTTCGGCAGAATATTTCGAACATGTTGCGCCTTCGAAACGGTGTCTGATCAACAGTGTAAGCTGATAAATACAAGATGGGATGAATACAAGTGGGTCAATGAATGGTTTACGTACTACGAGGAATGATGTCTATCGAGGTTATATAATTTTGTATTTGTATTGTTATTTGGCGTCGCTTTTCTGCCACTTTTGGCTAATCACGACGATGAACATGTGCGGTGATTAGATTAAATGGAGGACACTCACATAGACCATATATGTTCAGGTAGGGGCTCGAACTCGGGAACTTCGAAGACGATATCGAAAGCCAACCACTTAACGCGCTCGGCTATTGAGCCCGCGAAATTTATAAATATTTGTGAAGGAACTAAATAAATTATGAAAAACACTGCAAACAGCTACGAGTCGCTATATTCCTATTTCGAAGATTAGGGAAAAAATCATTTACACACTAAACTGATCAAGTAGGTAGGTGTATGAAGAAAGTTTGTTGTTAGTTCATTTTAGATTGCAGGCCTCCCCGATAGTCGACCTCCGTGGCGAAGTGGTTAGCAGAGCGCGCTACAACGCCAGGGGTTCTGGGTTCAAGTCCCGGGTAAGGCATGGGTATTTGTGTTTGTGCTGATGAAAAGAAACTGAGAAACTGTAATAACTGAAAAAGTGTAAAAAGTGAAATAAATGTGAATGGTGGGGTATCCTTTGTGTAGGGCGTATTTCCTTTTTCTCTTTAAAAAAAATGGCGCAGTGGTAGCGTCGTCGCCTTGTAATCAAAGGGTCCCGGGTTCGATACCCGGTGGAGGTACAAGTGGTTCGGATCCCACTTTAAACTGTAGGTCCAGTCCAAATTAGCCTTACTGTGCATAAAGTGGACTTAAAAGACACCAAATCAAATCAAAATTTTAGATTGCATCAAGGGATCCCGGGTTCGATACCCAGTGGAGGCACGGGTGGTTCGGATCACACTTTAAGCTGTAGGCCCAGTCCCGATTAGCCTATCTGTGCATAACAGTAGGGCTGGAATTGCAGTTTAAAGTAGGACTGGAACCACTGCACATGTTTCCCCGTCCGGAATCTAAATTTGAAAACAAGGCCACATCGTTAGTCACCCCGCTATCGTGGAGGCAAAGTTAAGTTTAGAGTTCCATCTTTTGAAGCGCTGGCAACATAATGCAATTACAATTATACATATTGAATGAATAATTACGTTCAGCGTGGTGTGTTGCATTGGATGCAAAGGAAGAGTTAATATAATTGTAACGTATTCCGATTGATTTGCTTTACTTTACTTCGCTTTTGTGCCAGTCTTGGCTAATTTGCGAAGATTGGGATGAGTGATGAAATTGATGAATGGACACTCACAAACGTCCATGCCCAGACCGGAATTCGAACCCGGGACCTTGGCGTCGTAGCGCGATGTGCCAACCACTCCGCCACGGGGACTTGCTAATGTCTTCTGCTATGAGTTCCCGTACACATGAGTAAACGTGCTTTCAATAATTTCAGGAGTGTCAACCATAAATTTCACACAAATAAAAGTCAAAAAGAAACTTAACAACACAATTAATTCACTGACAGTGTAATGGTTTTCGCAGCAGTATTGTAATAAAGGGTTCCTGAGTTCGATCCCCAATTTAAATAGTATGTCCAGTTCCTATTATAACGTCACCTTTCTCGCAATAATATAGTGAAGGTACTATAGTATGGTAAGTTAATAAAATATCGCCAGGTTTCTTTGATGTGTTATTTACATTTCAGCTGGAGTCGCAACTGGAGTATGCCAATTTCCAGCGGGCGGTGTGGGAAAACGTCGTCCACATCGACAAGGAACGATTTCAGGACCAGACAGTTCGGAGGCAGCTTCGCTTTCTCTCCGTCATTGGACCGGCGGCGCTGCCTCAAGATCAGCTGGAGAGGGTAGGTACTCAGTGCTGCCACTGTCGCAACAGAGCGGGAGAAACGAAAACTACTTGGTCTTCAAAAGTGACGATTTGCATCGATGATTGGTGCCAAAGGGCAATGACTGGGGTCATCCACACACTTCAAACATCTACCAAAATTTTCATGACGCACTCCTAAAATTTTTCAAAAAAGTCAAATTTACAATAATTTTGACATATTTACTTTAACCTCGGCATCAGGGGCTGTCCAGGTAGAAAATTTGTAGGGGGTCCAGTAATTGTGTTTAATTTCTAACTATTCATCCAATTATGTGAAAACTGTGAGGGTGGGTTTGAAATAGCGCACAGAATTATATTCTGAAATTTCTTATAATGTTCACAAGCTCCTTTGCACCTCACCTTATATCATCGTGGACTCCCCTCCCCTACCCGACTTTCGCTTTTTATTTGTTTTCACCGTCACACGTATTACCCGTACAGCATGCACGAGATGATTTTGATTCGGTTTATATTATTTCAATTTTCTGACGCTTTTGGCTAATTACGAAGATGAGGATGAGTGATGATATGATGAAATTGATAAAGGGACACCATTCCCCAGGCCGTGATTCGAATCCGTGCTCTGTGCTCTGTGCTAACCATTTCTTTAAAAAAAGAAACAAAACAGTCTTTTTTGTTTAAACATGTTTTTAATGTTTTAAACAGTGTTTTAAACAACAACAGAAAAAACTGTTTTAAACAGATAAAACGTTTAAAACATAATGCCAAGAAGACTTATTCTCCTGCTAATCATCCAAGGATGGACAGTGTTCCTATTATAAAATAAACACTTGTCTAACTTCTCAAAAGTCTTAAAAACCTCACATACATGGACCTCCGCAGGATTTTTTCCAGGGAGGTGCAAGGAAGGCATTTTTTTCCAGGGTGGGCAACATGGCATATTTTCTCCAATAATAGTGTTCATCCCTCAAAAAACATTGCTTAAATTTGAATTTATCATGTTCGTGCAATAATTAACACACATTATTGTGGCTGAAATTTAATTATATATGTGAAATATGTAATTTTTTGTTGACTTTCGTTTTCCAGGGGGGCCACGCCCCCCCCCCCCTTGCCCTCCCTTCCGGACGCCCATGCTCGCATGTAGGCTGTTCGAGAAGCTTCAACTAATCCACAGTTGCCAGGCCCCACTAAGTCCACGTAGTAGCCACTGTTTTATTTTATTTTTACATTTTATCGTGAATGCAACTAAATATGAACAACAATGTGCACATTTTGCAGTGTGTTAAGTGAGGAACAAAACTGTTTCATCCATGTAGTATTCAATTTAAAAAAAATTAAATACCTGTAAAAAAAACGGCCATGTGTCTTAAACATGACCCACGGATATTCATGACGATATGCTTCCTTGTTCATTCAATATATATTTTCAGCTACTGAACAGATTTCTATGCACAATAAACAGAATGGCACGCATTGAATGAAAAGGCATACAAGACACGCAAATAACCACAAACTATCAAACATCAAGTATCAAAATGTGTTTTAAACAAGTCTGAAAAAACAAGCACTTTGTTTTAAACGTTTTAAACATTTGTGGAAAAAACAAAGACATGTGCTTTAAATGTTTAAAACAAGTTGTTTAAAACCCTGCATGACACACACTGTAACTTCCCAGAACTACTGTATAAACCACACAAACAAACGGACACACACACACACACACAATATACACAAACTGTTATGAATGGAATCTAAACCCCATACATTATACATAGAACTCAATTGTAGAACACGATTAAATAAATACACACAAACGCTACGCAATAAATCTTGTGGAAAACTAAAATCTGCGAATATAGCACTGATGGTGCCAGAAAAAAATAGGCCGGAGGACAGAAGGGGGGATATATTCTGGAAGGCAATCATATTTAATATATCACTAAATACCATACAAGATGCATATTTGGGCAAAAAGAGGATTTATTTATCTTTTTTTTTTTTTTTTTAGGATGGGCCGACACTGAACTGGCACATCCATTAATTTATTAAATACTGTGCAACCAGTCTGTAGCTTCTTTAGTTTATTGTCTTTTACACAGTGCTAAGGTATCTGATTGTCGTTATTGTATATTTCAGTACAACCGCCTGATCAACGACATGCTGGGCATATACAACAGCGCCACCATCTGCGCCTTCAACGACCCCTTCAGGTGCGGCCTCCGGCTGGACCCAGGTATGCTATTCTCTCTCTAACAATCTGTGTATTTCTTCATCTCCGTGGACACCTTCTCCAGCATTGCATTTGCTTATGCATTTTCCAAAAATCTCATTTCGATAGCATTTCTTAGTTTCTTAGCAAACAAGATTTTTCCACAGAGTTTCTCTTCACATAAACGTACCAATGAATTAATCAGCTGAGCTCGTATCGCGCCTTAACATCGAAAAAATGGAAGAAAGGTTTAATCTTAATTTGATGAGACCGCTGTATAAAATTGTAAATAACAGAATAAATTATATCGGGTTACTATCTGCTTTTCAAAATCGTGTGCCTCAAATGAGAACTAGGCCGAAAGGCGGGTTGTTTTATGTGCCAAAATCTAGAACAAATTATGTAAAGCCACCTCCTATTTGGAAATTAACCAAAAATTGTAATGAAGTAGTGGCAAATAATCCGTGGCTTGATATAAACAGTATGTCACTGTCTGTATATTAATTAGTAAAACAATTTGTGTAATGCACAAAATGTATGCCTCAAGAGAACAATGTTCTGTGGCATCATTGGTTTAATAAAAAATAAATTAATTAAAAAATCTCAAATTATTGAAGTAATGGTATTATTAGTATTGCTCTTCTGATGTTTTTCTGTGCGGACTGAAATGAATATTACTTTACTGTTATTGCGAAATCATGTTAGGCAATCACAAGCTAGTATCACTATAGTCATACAGTATTATTCAATAAGCAGCTTCTCTACATGTTCTTCTCTGATGTTTTCAGATCTGACGTTGATAATGGCTCGCAGTAAAGACTGGGACGAACTCCAGTACGTGTGGCTGGAGTGGAGGAGGAGGACTGGACAGCCCATACGTGATCTGTTCGAGCAATTTGTTGACGTCAGCAACCAGGCAGCGCGATTAAACAGTAAGTACACGCCACTCCCTCCTGCAGCTCAAGCTCAAGAGTACTTGAGCATGTTCTTGAGGAGGGTGACGTATCCCGTCCCTAGGGTCAAAAGAGAGTAAGTGTATACACGTGTGATGTTGAAAGGAGATGGGGTAGAACCTGTCTCTCTGGAAATTAGAATCGTTCATTTCAAATTAGAACAAAGCGAAAAGGTTATTTTGGTAGTCGATTATATATACATATATATAGTTAAGTAATCTTCGAACAGAATAGCCTAAGCAAAGTTAAAATTGCATTACACTGAAAAAAAAAATAGTGTAAAAATGAGAGAACTTAATGTTTTCTTATTCTGCAACTTAATCCAAAGAATAAATGGTTTCATCAATTGTAATTCCAAAAATGAGACTTCACAGACTCCTGGAACAGACTGGCCTCGTCTATACCGTGTCTGTAACAACCCGTCCCGCTTCCCGCGCTTGCTGATCGCTCGCTTGTCTAGCAGAAACCACGCGGCGTTGCCGCTGCCTACCGCGTGAACTCTGGGCTGGGGAAAGCCGAAGCCAGGCATCAATAAAATACGCAGAAGTGCACAAATATACACAATTCCCTTTCCTGAATGTTCCAGCTAAGATGACACTAAACACAAAAAGGACACAAACAAATATCACCAGAATAAATTTCATCCTGGATACTTTAAAACGCATACTAATCAGCACCACGCATATAAAACAAGCTTCTTCAACAAGACACAAACAAAACACGTGAGTTAGACCGCAATGTGGCAACAGCGTCTACGTAAGCGCCTCTCTTCTGCCTCCCATTCGCTCCTCGTTGCCCAGCAGACGACTTTTTCCTCGTTTCTCAATGGCCCCAAAACTGTCGAGTCATCGCTAGCGCGGGAAACGGGACAGGTTCTAACAAACGCGGTATAGTTCGTTGCACTTTTTGACTCTCTTCGCACTCACGTGTCTAATTGGTTTACATAGCGCACCACCGAGTCGTCTACTTAGTTGATTTGGTGTCAGGTAGTGTATTTGGTGTCTGCTCCATTTGCATTACGTTCTGGTGCGTTGTACAGTGTGGGGTATGGTCACGAGGTACGAGTTAACCAATCAAATGAACGTTTAAAGTAGCAGACAGGCATTTGTTTCATTTTCCGAACTCGAATACTCTGTTTCGGGAATCCCTGGAACAAGCGATCGAAGACAAGTCTGCGCAAGAATACTGAACGCAACTCCACCTGGCGGCTCAGAGATCAGTTGAATATTCTTCGACTGAGATCGGGCATTTTCGAGTCACAAGGTACCGAACGTTGTTGGCGGGACGAAACAAATGAGCGTTTGCTACACCACATGTTGCCAAACGTACCGTAAGGCGAGAAAGAGTCTTCTCGGGCAACGGTGTTGTCAGCACCAGAAATCAGCGGGGGTTGATGGTACAACTGCACACGCTGTCCTGAACGTTTCCGGAAGGACCACCCACAGATCGGAATGCAGGCAGACACACAGTCATATAAAGAAACTGGCAAAAACAGAAGTACGCTTGGCAACGTTGCTTCGGGAGAGCGATGTGATCCCTTCAGCATTTACTTCGCAACTGAGTTTGATGACACACATCGGACCACACGCCAGTGTTGCCACAATCTGAGGGCACAATTTCCCTTTCCAAGGGGTAAAATTTCCCTTTTTGCACCAATTTTTCCCTTCACCTAAGTAAATTGTATAATAATAATTAGTAGTAGTAGTAGTAGCAGCACTATTAGTGGTGGTGGTGGAAGCAGTAGTAATACGTACGTAGTTAAGTATTCCTTTGAATTCGTTATTCGTTTGAATAAAAAATATTTTAAACAATTTTCACATTTCAGTTTCATCACTTCTTGACCAGATGTTCCAGGTTTGAATCTTGGTCAGGAATCCATTGAATCGTTAATCCTCATCGTTACTATTTATCCAAAGATGCATGGAAACAACGTACAATAAACTTAAAGGAGCAGTATCAAGTAGAAATAGTAAAATAAATAACATAAAGATGTGGATATGAAATCCGAAATTAACATAAACTGTAATAATGTAGTAAGATGACCTTAAAATTTTCCTGCAATTGTGGTATTTTTAATCGAAATTCTCTTTTCCCTTTTGGTCCGAATTTCCCTGGAAAAGGGAATTTTCCCTTCATGTGGCAACACTGCCACACGCCCCCTAAAATGATTGGGGGACAGAAAGGGCCAGAAATAGCCTTCAAGGTCAGCCGCCAGTTGGAGTTGCGTTCAGTATAGTGACTCGAGAGGGCTCGACCAATGAACGCCTGAGAGTAAACGGGATTGCGTGGAGGGGGAGAAACGACTGCGGTTATCAGCTGTTGGCAGCAGCGTGTACTGCTTCGCTCCGCCCACTAAATTTCTCCCCTTCTCTCCTATTATGCGCGACCTTGCTCCAGAAATTCCCTGAACAGAGTATAGTTGAATTGGTTGAACACAATTTCCTTTAACTAGCCTGACACGGAATGTACAGTCACGAACACTTCTGGGTTGAAATGATACCATTGAAAGTAAATGGAGTTGTCACAAGCCAGAAGTGTCCGTGTTGGTACCTGCACCACACGTGGTGTCAACATTTGCTATTAAAATTACACTATCCTTGGAACCAAGGAAAACTGAATCCTCCTATACCGCCATGAATATATTTCTAATTATCTCAACGTATATTTTCAGACTTCACCGACACTGCCGAGTACTGGATGTTTCCCTACGAGACGGCCTCGTTTAGATACGACCTGGAGGACGTGTGGGACCACATACGGCCTCTGTACGAGCTCCTCCATGCCTACGTACGAAGGAAGCTGAGGGACTTCTACGGCCCTGACAGGATACACCGCAACGCTCCATTGCCTTCGCATATTCTAGGTCAGTACTTATAGCATACCAGAAGTATATCGGCATATCTCACTGTGCTTTCTTCAGCATTGAGGTGGAGTGCTGAAACGTAGTTTTTTTGTTTCACCAAAAAAAACTGTAATAAAGTGTCAGCTTTTATATAACATATTAATAATTTTCTAGGTCATAACTAATAATCAAGCTTTCTTAAATCTTACGAGCAAATAAGAATAACCTGGTTTGTCAATACTTTTCTCCGCGTGTTATCACAATTTCTTTTTTTGCAGTGAATATTTCAGAGGGAAAACACTTCGCTTAGAAATTTCATAATTAAATGCGTATGTTCATAATTAGAAAAAAACTATTTGAAGACTGAACTAGAGATATTATTTAAATAAGACCTCAGTTTTCGAAGTAACGTAAGAAACTATTAACTTATTAACACGTTACTTTCCTAGTAATTGCGTCCAGTGGCGGCAATTGGGGGAGAGCTTTAGCCCCCCTCAATGTTTGCCACTTTTTCCCCTTCACTAACAGTTGGGCTGAAAAGTTCGTAGGCTAACATAGTAAAAAATATTTTTTTGACAAAATTCGATTTTATTATTCAATATAGTTGCCTTCGAGGGCGATACAACGATTATAGCGGTCATACAATTTTTCGATGCCATTGTTATAGTACGATTTCTCTTTAGCCTCAAAATAGGCCTCAGTTTCGGCGATTATCTCTTCATCAGTGCTAAATTTCTTTCCAGCGAGCATTCTTTTAAGGTCTGCAAACAGGAAAAAGTCACTGGGGGCCAGATCTGGAGAATATGGTGGATGGGGAAGAAATTCGTAGTCTAATTCATATAATTTTGCCATCGTTTTCATTGATTTGTGACACGGTGCATTGTCTTGATGAAACAGCACTTTTTTCTTCTTCAAATGGGGCCGTTTTTTCGTGATTTCATCCTTTAAACGCTCCAACAACGCTATGTAATAATCGCTGTTGATGGTCTGGCCCTTTTTGAGGTAATCGATGAATATAATACCATGCGCATCCCAGAATACTGATGCCATAACCTTGCCAGCCGACTGTTGCGTCTTTCCACGCTTTGGATTCGGTTCATCACGTGCAGTCCACTCGGCTGACTGTCGATTGGACTCTGGAGTGTAGTTATGGAGCCATGTTTCATCCATTGTAATATATCGACGGAAAAATTCATGTTTATTACGGTTGAATATCGCTAAACATTGCTCCGAATCATCAAAACGTTGTTGCTTTTGATCGATTGTGAGCACGCGCGGCACCCATTTTGTACACAGCTTTCGCATGTTCAAATATTCATGCACAATATGTCCAACACGTTCCTTTGATATTTTTAAAGTCTCAGCTATCTCTCGATCAACTTCACTTTACGATCATTTAAAATTATTTTGTGGACTTTTTTGATGTTTTCGTCGGTAACAGCCTCTTTGGGGCGTCCACTGCGTGCATCGTCTTCGATGCTCATTTCGCCTCGTTTAAATTTAGCAAACCACTTCTCAACGGTTGATTTTCCTGGTGCAGAGTCCGAATAATGTTTATCAAGCCAAGCCTTGGCTTCAACAGTATTTTTTTTCGCCAAAAAGCAATGCTTTATTAACACACGAAATTCTTTTTTATCCATTTTTTCACAATAACAAAAGCTGCTTCACTCACAATGCTATATCTCACGAACTAATTATCCGGCAGCTGTGAAATTTATACACGTATCTTTTGAAGGTTAGTACTAAGTAAAAATCACATGGATTTAATTCTAGTAACGCCATCTATGAGTCAGCCTACGAACTTTTCAGCCCAACTGTTATGTTAAACCTTATCTACCAAGGGGAAGTTAATTGCCTCCCCCCAGTTTTGGAACGCAATCGCCGCCACTAATTACGTCAATATAAATGGCGGATCTACGAATGATACTTAGGACAGATTAATACCGAAAGAATTCCCGCCATCTTTTGAGAAAGTTTACTTAAAATTCGCCTCCTCATACTTCTGTTTTCACATAAGAAAACCTTTATTCTAAAGTGTTTTATGTTACCGCATTATAGCAACACTAATAACACTTAAATCACTTATCGGCTTATCGCCTATCACCTTTGCAAACTACACTATGTTACAGTTAAAGCTACTTACTTTCAAAAGTAGCTAGTTACAATTGCGTACAATTTCTCCAAAAAGTTACAAGTGACTAGTTACTTCCAAACCCTTACTTTCGGAAAAATGAAGTAATTTGTTACTTGTTATTTTTCATTAACTTCTAAAAATTTTGTAAAAGGTAAGTGCAAACCATCAACTAAAGTGGCTAAATTCGTTTCGGTTAATTTCTGCCAATTCCTTGTAACATTTAAACAGAGATTTTGTTATTCTCTTCTGCCTGTAGGTAACATGTGGGCCCAGTCGTGGAGCAACATACTCGATATCACTATTCCATACCCTGGGAAAACATTTCTGGACGTGACACCGCAGATGCAACAGCAGGTATGTTTGCTTGTTTATTATTATTATTCCGTAAGGGAGAAGAAATAACTATATATACAGGGTGTCATTTTAATGGCGCCCACGGACCACGGAAACGTATAGAGGACATCAAAACAAACAACTTTTCTCAGTAACATTTTTCTCGTTGGTGCGTCGTTTCGGCGCTACATTCGTTCACAAAAGCCCGTTTTGCCGCCTGAATGCTGGCAACCACACACAACATTTGATTGCATTTGTGACGTCATATCCCGTCGTGAAGCGATGCGTTCCAGGGTTGCCAGGAACACGCATATTCTGTGAAAAATGACATAGCTACAATCAGCCACATTATGTACCGTAACACAAAACGAGAAAACACGTTCAGTAACCTAACAGGAAGTAAACAAACGATACGAAAAATAGTAGAAAGAAAATAGAATTCAAGTGGAAGTGGTCATATCGAATTTTGTCTCAGCTTACATGTCAAATATTTGCAAATCTAGTTACCAAGTTGGCATCAACAATTTAGTCTATCCACTTCGTTCTTCTGATACTAGTTGTCTGTGACACACTGAACAGATGACAAAATAGAAATGAAAGAACTCAAAATTCCAAAGGTAAGCAACAGATAATATAATGTATATTCAGAGCATTATGAGGTGTCAAAAATGATTGAAAATACAGGGATATAAGTAGTAGTAATACAAGCTCTAAGACGACTTTGTGTTTATCTATGCACCGGATACACATGTGATAGTTTGCAAATGTGAACAGGGCAGTATATTCGGCACTGATTCGTAATTAGATTGTTACTGTGGTTGTACTTGTTTTAGCCGTAATGTAACAACGTGAACCTCGGATACTTCCGTTATCAGCGCAAAAGTACCGCATGGCATCTGGATACAAACCTGTAGATATCAACCTTGCAACGAGATTTACAAATATTTGACATGTAGTTGGGTGTAAACAGCCACGTGTAAGCTGTAAGTCCAATAAAATTTATTGATGTTGATATTTCAGATGTAGGCTGAGACAAAATCTAACATTGACATTTCATTTTGAATACGGTTTTTACCATTTCTCATATCGTTGGTTCACTTCCCCCTTCCCCTAAGATGACTGCTGATCTTCTGGCTGGTAGGCTATGATGTTCGGTCTGCTGCACGTGTTTCTCGCTTCGTTTTACAGATAATAATGTGGTTGGTAGTTTGTCATTTTTCACAAAATGTATGTGTTCCTTGCAACCCTACCGTGCGCTGTTTCGCCGCAGGATATGACGTCACAGGTACGATCAAATGTTGTGTTGGGTTGCCAGCATCAAGGCGGCAAAACGGTCTTTTTTGAACGGCTGTAGCGTCGAATCGACGCACCAACGAGAAAAATGTTACTGAGAATTTTTTTTTTGTTTTGATGTCCTCTATACGAATCTGTGGTCCGTGGGCGCCATTAAAATGACACCCTGTATATATACCTGGTGCGTCAAAAAAATGTATACACACTTTGAACTGTCATAGAAAATTTATTTTCCAACCTACAAGGTTAAATTTCTGGGAAAAGAAAGGCTACAGTCCAGTTTGAAAAATAAGTGTAATTTCTGGTCAAACTGAATGTTCCAAATGGCGGTTAAAGTAAATGTTCAAAATGTTGGACTTCAGCTTCGATACATTTCTGAGCAAGGGTCACGTGAGAGTGGTGTAAGTGCTAGTACTGTGCTACGCATTCTGAAGAAAGGCAAGTTGCGTGTGTACATTCCAAGGTTGGTGCAACAGCTAAGTGACGACGACCCAGATCGCAGGATACAATTTTGTGAATGGTTTCAGGAGATGGTTACACCTGAACCGGGCTTTATGGGTAGCATTGTTTGGTCGGATGAAGCACAATTCAAACTGAATGAAACTCCGCATGCTCCGCCCCTGACCCATTTCCAGTGATAGTAGTGACCTGTAATTTTATATGTAACATTGTTCATTCTTTAGACTAATATCCACAAAGTTTCAAGAATTTACAACAATTTTTCTTTTTGTTACAAGTTGATGATCAGTAAGAAGTGTAGCCACATGTAAAAACATGGAAAAATCTGAGGTCCGAGCAGTGATAAAATATTTACTCAAGAAAAATCTAACAACGAAAGACATCCATGCAGATATGGTGGGAACTCTTGGAGACTCTAGCCCCTCATATGATCTAGTGAAGAGATGGTGCCATGAAAAACGGAAAGGACCATGAGACATTGGTCCTTTCCGTTTTGAAGGTACTGTAACTGGAGAAAAGTACCTAACAATGCTTGCTGATTCCATTTTCCCTGCCATTCGTGCAATGTACGGTAATGACAGGTTTTATTATCAACAAAATGGCACCCCTCCGCACTATCATAGGGATGTGCGAGCATACCTGGATCAAAATGTACCAGGCCACCAGTGGATAAGACGCAGGGGACCAACCGAGTTTCCTGCACGCTCTCCAGACCTTACGTCGCTCGATTTTTTCTATGGGGCACAGTAAAAGATGAGGTGTACCGTCGTAAACCACGTAACCAGGACACACTTTGGGATGAGATTCAAGCGGTGTGTGCAGAAATCCCATTGGACACTTTGGTGCGAAGTACGGAATCAGTCGTGACTCGTACTCAGAAATGTATCGAAGCTGAATGCCAACATTTTGAACATTTACTTTAACTACCATTTAGAACATTCAGTTTGACCAGAAAGTAAACTTATTTTTTAAATTGTACTGTAGCCTCTCTTTTCCCAGAAATTTAATCTTGTAGATTGGAAAATAAATTTTCTATGACAGTTCAAAGTGTGTATACATTTTTTGACGCACCCGGTATGCTTATTGTACGATCCCTTTTTACCTCTTTATGCTTACACGACGATGATGAGATGTGATTATTAGATGAAATTGATGAAGACGCTGTAACAATATCCAGGCCATAATTTGAACCATGACCCTTCCGCAGAGTATTACATTTTCCACAATCTACAAAACCCACCCTATCAAATCATTTATACTTCTCTTCTGGCATTTTCTTCCCACAAGATCACTTGTAACTTATCACCAATCATCAACATCCTTGTTCACATCCGAAAAGCCTCCAGTCTTTTTGTGCCGCTCTTTCTAACATGCTCCACCCCACTCCACCTACTCTCACCCTGCCTAACCTACCCAGAATTTTACTTAGGATGCTGGTGAACTCGGAGAGTAATATATCCTGAGAAGAGATCGGTAACACTTTGCAGTTTGCAGCATTATTGCTTAGAAAAGTATTTTAGCCATCGAATCTGTACTTTCCAATGTACACACTGTTTGCAGTGTTCATTCCTTCTGTGCAACGTACAGTCATCGGCATAAAAATGGGACACCTAGATCCTGAAATACTTGCTTCCCTGCAAGGTGTTATGTGCGATGCCTAACTCTACGGCAATAAGTGGATCCTATATTTTCAGTGGCAACTTATGCCGGTGACCGTACATCTACGCAAGTGACGGAATTACCATTTTCTTCCCCAGCAGGGATCCGTAGTAGTCATTTACGCCTTATTGAGCTTTCTCGGGTTAGAAGTAACAGCAACGTAACTTGGAGTCTTGATCTGGGAGGCAGAACATGAACCTCAGGTTCCACAAAGCTTAAAAAAATAGCACTACCTTTAAATTTTAATAAATATTTTGGGGAGCTAGTGCCCGATTGCCTCCGTTAAGTTACATCCAGTGGCGCAGGAACGGGGGGGTACAGGGGTACATTGTACCCCCCTAAATTTTTGAAGGGGGGTACTGTAACCCCCTAAATCCGTAAATCTAATTGTACCCCCTGTATCCCCTTAGATAATAACACTGGGGAACAAAAAAAAGATTTTATTTTGCGGCATAAAGTTTAATAACAGTTTCAGCACACAAAACAGTTGTGATTGCCAATTGTATGATCGGTTCAATTGAATTGACTCCAGTTATAAAAATAAACACACCATGGAAAATGTAGGAGGTAAAATTACTCTACGCTTTTCTCGGTAATATCAAAATTTGATAATGGTCTGAAATTCCCATTAAGAAACTTATTTATTTATTTGTAAATTGTTGCTAGGCAACTTATGAAGCATTGCTAGGCAATATATCGGACACTCAACAAAGCTTAAGGAAGAATACCAAAACATAAAAATGGTTTTAGAAAAAAATTGAATATGCTGAACATAAGTGGCTCGTGTGTGTGGATTTGAAGATGGCGATTTTTTTTACTAGGACAGCAAAGTCGGTACACAAAGTATCCCTGTATCCTATGTTTGTGGGATAGTCGTGCTAGAGAAAAGCATTGGACGATAAAAGTTTGGTCCCCCCGGGAAATATTAGTGGGAAAAGCTAATATCATTCATGAACCGTTGATAGATAAGGACAAAATCATCCTTCTGCCACTGCATATTAAACTTGGGTTGATAAAACAGTTTGTCAAGGCCTTAGATACAAGTGGTGATTGTTTCAAATATATATGCCACACTTTTCCAGGACTAAGTATTGAAAAATTGAAGGCAGGAATCTTTGACGGACCACCACAAATTCGTACACTCATAAATGATGCCAATTTTACAACTTACATGTCTTACATCGAATCTGAGGCCTGGCTGAGATTTGTGTCCATCGTCAAAAACTTTTTGGGGAATCACAGAGCAGAAAAGTACCCCGATATAGTTGGAAATATGTTGAAAAATTTTTAGAAATTGGGAGCTAATATGAGTGTGAAGATAGATTTTCTACATAGCCACATTGACAGATTCCCTGAGAACCTTGGTGATTTTAGTGAAGAACAGGTAGAAAGGTTCCATCAGGATCTAAGGATAATGGAAGAAAGGTACCAGGGACGGTGGGATTGCCACATGATGGCCGACTACTGTTGGAGCTTACAGAGGGATTGTCCTAAAAAGCAACACAGTAGGAAATCGTATAGAAAACTTTTCACATAGTTTGTTACTTCATTGTGTACATATTTTTTAAAATTATTATGATCACATATAAATTTATTTTTATAATAATGATTGTAATCACAAAAAGAAATATTAAATTGTTGTTGGAAGTTCATTTATATGTATGCCTTATGTTTCCTCCATTTTGATTTAGTTGCATTTATTTCATAAATTAGAGCCAATTCAGGAAATATATTATTATATCATTATTCAGCAGCATGAAATTACCCTAAATTAGCTCTCAAACAGTGTGCCGCAATTTCACTGTTCCCCAGTGTAATTTGACAGACGCAAGATGCTACTGTAAAAATAACCTATTTTCAATTAGCTCAACAGAAAAAGTTTAAATTGTTTATAACTTATAAGCATTATCTTCCTTACCACAGAAATTCAAACCATTGTATTGTGCTTACTACACTGACCTGTGTTCTTGGAAACTTCTTTAAGGAGATAAGAACTGTTCAAAATGTGTGTGGAACAGTGACATCAGGTAAAGATTAGTCTACTCTCAGAAAAACACTCTCCAGGCAAATGCTCTTTTGCGTAAGGGGGTAATTTCTTAAGAAACGGTCGCGTCGATTCCAAGATAATACAAATCTTCATCAGACGAGTATATGACTGATCTTTTCTTTTCAATTTTTCAAATGGAATTTTCCGAAACTAAATACTAACACAAAAAGACTAGATACGACAGACCAACTTGGGTGGGTACAATGTACACCTCTTAGGGCCTCGGCGATAGAGCCTCGCTACCACTGGCTCACTGGTAGCGTCGTCGCCTTGTAATCAAGGGGTCCCGGGTTCGATACCCGGTGGAGGCACAAGTGGTTCGGATCCCACTTTAAACTGTAGTTCCAGTCCTGATTAGCCTTACTGTGCATAAAGTGGACTTAAAACACTAACTCAACAACAGCAATGTACACCTCGGAAAACTATACTTAAACCTATATATTAAGAGATTTGCTGAAAATATAGATGTTTCTAAGACAAGAAAAGTCTCTCCTGTCAAATTTCAAGATGAGAATGAAATAAATCTCTGCAAAATCAAAGCGAGACAATACTTGATGTCCGAAAAAAATCTCGTTGGAAACTTTGGTTATCATATTTGAAGAAATTGCTTAAAATAAACGTAAAATACTATGTCTTATTTAGACATATCAAGTGTATATCTCATTGATTTTTCAAATTAGCCGCATATTTTTTTTTATTGTAATTGAAAAGTAAATCCAGTAGTGACAATTACCAGCCTGTGCTGCCCGATTTCATCTATTCAGGATAAAATTCCGTATTTCGACGGTTCAGTGTCGAAACAAGATGTAAAGCAGACAAACGTTATTGTTTGTTATAATTATATATTATATATACGTATATATACGTATATATATTATTATATATATTATATTATACGTTATAATTACATATTGTACGTTGTGAGAGTGGTGACACAATGTATATGTTGTTTATACTAAACATTTCGTGGGTCAGGACGAGACATGCCGCCCCCGTGGCGGAGTGGTTAGCACACCTTGCTACGACGCCATGTTCCCGGGTTCGAATCCCGGCCTGGGCATGGATGTTTGTTAGTGTCCACTTATCAATTTCATCATATCATCACTCATCCCCATCTTTGCAAAATTAGCCAAAAGTGGCACAAAAATCGAAGTAAAATAAAGCAAATCAATCAATCAATCAGGACGAGGTATCTCGCCTTGTAATTGAGGGGTCCCACATACACAGTGCTTTGGATTCCACTTTAAACTGTAGATCCAGTCCCGATTAGCCTATCTGAGCATGAAGTGAATCTAGAAAAAGTTTTAATAAGTTCTGATCCAAAACAGAGGAAAGAATAAGCACAAACAAGAAGGAGGACCTCACCACGCAGGTTAGGTTGTGATAATTTTCGACTCATCTCATCGCAATATCATTCTTGAAATGAAATGTTTCCTAGTCATTAAAACAGAGTGCGATTTGTAATTTTATCAGAGGGACGAGAACTTATTTTTACCTATGAATTAGGTATACTTAGAATTAAGACACTAATTGCTTAAAATCTAATTTGATATCGAATGAAACAAAAACACAACGCCATTTTAAGTTAAACCCTAAAGTCAAACTGTAAGAAAATCAGATGAATGTACGAGAAAAATGAGAATCACTGCAGGTTCTATGGTTTGCCAGTTTGCTTGTCAAGGGCACTGTGATTCTTAGACTTGATCCAACGTCTTGCAAATTTTTCTGTATGAAAATAATGCGCTGGGGGTCTATTTATTGAAAGGAAAAGGGTCTAAAACTATTACATTGAACCCGCTTTCACATTCAATTGATTTTGGATTAGATTCACAAGGTCTTTGAGTGACATGGGAATGTTTGATTGATTGATTTGGTTTATTTTACTTCGCATTTCTGCCACTTTTGGTTAATCGCGAAGATGAGCATGAGTGATGACTTGATGAAGGGACACACAAATAACACCTGTGCCCAGGCCGGGATTCAAACCCGGGAACTCTGACATCGTAGCACGCTATGCTAACCACTCTGTCACGAAGGACGAGGAATTGACTTGGCACCCTAAAACACACGCATGTATCTAGTATATTTAATGCCACTACATACGAAAAGAAACCTTGGCTGGCTCTTCACATTCTCCACCAAAGATTGAAAAGATATAAACTTTTGAGCGTATGATTTTCCTTGCTTGCTCTGAGATGAAGGATTTTGGTTTTGGTGCTTGAAGAGTGTCATTAGGTACAGATAATTAATTATATTACAAATAAATGCTTTGCCATGATTTTTTAAAGATATTGTTTTATACTGTATGTAGGCAAAGCAACTTTAAAATTAAAATGAACTAAATTGAAGTGGAACTCTATAAGTATGATGTATTCAATAATATGGTTTCTATATCCAGTAGGTGGGAGATTCCTGGTTGGGATGGCTCAAGATAGAGGGGATAGGAATACTTCTTACACCCTTTAAATCGCAACCTGCATTAAAATGAATAGATGTATTTTTGTTCACAATTTTCACATTTCGAACTCCTGATTTTCGTTCCATTAAATTCAAAATGATCCCAGAACAAGGTTCAGAGCTTATATGTTTCGGAATTATTATCTGGTCTTATTATCTATTTTTAAAATAATCATAAATCTAAATAAAAACAAAGAAATAAAAATTATTTGTGCAAATTTTGCATTAAATAAGAAGAAATTCGTGTGTGCTGTTCTAAAATGAACCTAGGAAAATTATACCTAGGAATAGGTACCTGTGAAGTAATATATATATATATATATATATATATATATATATATATATATTACTTCACAGGTACCTATTCCTAGGTATAATTTTCCTATATAGTATATATATACTATGGGAGGTTGAATTTTGTACCCCCCAAATGAAAAACGTTCCTGCGCCACTGGTTACATCTATGAACAATAATAAAGAAAGGCGTAAAGAGATTTCTTCCTTGTATACGTGACTACAAGACATAACGCAGCTTTAGTTTTGTACAGCCGCTGTATGAAGTAATAAACGCCGATATAACTTAACGCATCAAGAATGTAAAAAGTTAAACTGAAGCGTAATGCTCAGTGGGATTACGTATGCTAATTTAGATCAATGTTTACTCCTTTCTGTAGATGTTTACCCTCCTTAAGCACTGGAAAAATAAATCAATTATCTCTGCCTTCGTGGCAAACAGGAAGTACTATCTTTTGTAAGCTTTGTTCTTAAAGTGACATATATTTCAGGGTTACACTCCGGTAGCCATGTTCCGCCTAGCGGAAGAGTTCTACCGGTCTCTCAACCTCAGCGCCATGCCTCCAGAATTTTGGGCTGGCTCGATTCTGGAAGAAATTCCAGGACGTCCAGTCATATGCCAGCCGTCGGCTTGGGACTTCTGCAACCGTCTCGATTACAGGTGAGTTTCTGATTTACGTCTTATATAACTCAGATTACGAAAAGAAAGAGATAAAGCTACGCGAACAGGAAATCAGAATGCAAATTAGGATTATATGCTGAATGACACCATAGCACATGAATAGAGAACACACGAAATATATTCTATCAATTTCACATGCATCCTGGAAACAGAAAATACAACTATTTGCTGTAAAATAAAAACGAGTAAATTTTCCCATATTAAATACTGAATTGACAAGATAGATAAAGGTTTTGTGGCTTCAAACATTGCTCTTTTAAAGGGATCCTTTGCACATAATTATTCTTCGATTTTATGATAGTCGAGAAATTTAATTTGCTTTCTTTTTTTGTTTGTTTACCATAAAATAAATAAATGAGCTCCATATGTAATCATGATCAAAGCCGTCATCTGGGCGCACGCGTCAATTGTGAAGAAATAAATATAGGGTGGTCCAAAAGTATAGACACCCGAATAAAAGTTGATTGACATACTGTTGTAGCTCTTACTACAGTTGCATTACTTTCTAACGCAATATTATACTCATTACACTTGTATATGTGTGCGTAGAGTTCATATCTTATGTCAAGAAATATAAGCTTAGAGGTGCTCTTCCATACTCCATAGATATGCCAGCAAAGGAAAGTTTGTTCTCTCTGTGTTCTATTCTGTAACCTTCGTCTTGTCGACGTCAGCGACATCTAACAAAGGTGTGGGAAGGTGCAAGTGTCCTGCATTTCGATTTTGACATTCTATTCGGGAGTCCAAGGAAATATACATTTGGTGCTCTTAGCATAATATATCTCCCAAGTTGCTAAGTCTTCGTAGGAAATATTCATAGGTTTTCCTGCACTAAGTGCAGATGACTCTGCTATATTGTACGATATAGGAATGTTGTCAAAATTTCAAAAGGTTTTAAATTAATTTAAATTTTATTATCAATGTTTCGCTATATTATATTATGCTATATACTGTTGAACAATATTGCTCTGTAGGTGTAGTCTACTATTGAATAAGTTTAACGCTAATACCGTATCATGTACGTAGATTCTTTTACGTCCCTCATAAAGATTGCTGAAAGATGTATAAGTTTCATCTTACATCTCGTGCAATGTTTGTCTTAGCGAAGAAAATGATAACTGTTCGAGCGCAATGTGGACAAATATCATTCTTAGTAACCATGTACTTGCTTTGCAGAATTAAGATGTGCACCAAAGTCAACATGAAGGATTTTATAACTGCACATCACGAAATGGGTCACATACAGTACTTCCTGCGATATAGGCACCTGCCTAAGGTCTTCAGGGATGGAGCTAATCCAGGTGTGTATCTCAAGTATGCCCATAGCCCTACACAATTGTTAGTTTATACTCCCTACCTACCTTCGCAATCATTAAACGTTTCATTGAATTATAGGCGTATATTCAGTTTTTGACACTGTATTTTCAAGTAACGAGGGTAAGAGTTACTTTTACAATCACGTTTTTGATTGAAAGCTCATTTGAAAGAATGGACGAGTTGCCGATTATTTAAATTAAGAGAAAACTACTTTTACCGTCAAATTCACCACCTCAAATGTATTAATCTGTAACAGCTAGGACCTGCATTAGAGTATATAACCGCAGACATTGCATCCTGGACATTGCAGATCTTCTAGTTTCAACATTAATTAACAAAATTATGGTTTTATAAAACAAAACAGAAATAAAATGTTAATATTCATTATCAAGTATAGTTGTTTACTTTGAATGTTATCAACTATTTTCATATTAGAAAGAAAATAGAAATGCTTCCAATTCATACATGAAACAAGTTATACAAAATATATTTCATCTACTAGAATAAAGTCACAGTAAAAGTAACTTAGACTCTCTTTGCATTCTCGCGCCTTGTTGGTTACAAACTGCAACACCGAGCCGTATACTTCGTCGATTTGGTATCATGTAGTGCATTTGGTGTCTTCACCGTTTGCACTACTTTCTGGAGCGGTGTACAGTGGTGGAAAAAAGTTCTTCCCCATAAGACTTTAATGGCAGTAAATAATGCCGGAAGGTTAGGCAACACACATTGCACCATTAGGTGATCGGGTGATTCTGTCTGTCTCAAGAGCAACTCGCCTTTCATGCAAAAGCCAACAGGCACAGGAAATGTAGGAAAGTCACGTGACTTGTCAGGTGAAATGTTGTTCGTCAGAAAATCGCCTTTTCTATAGCCAGGTCGCAGAACCGACAAGAGCTACACGTTATATCTCCGAAAATGATTCCCCTAAAAACGTTGAACGAGACGCTAAAACAATTCTTGCCTTAATTACTGTATGTGCCGCAGTAGCACAGTCGTTAGGGCGTTTTATTACCATGCGAGAGATCTGGGTTCGATCCCCGACGGGGGATAATCGGGATTTTGTCCACCTGTTCAAGCTGCTTCAGTGCCCACCCAGCGTCGTATAAAGTGGGTACCTGGAGGAAACTCTGGGGAAGGGCCAGGAGCGTGGTGCTGATCACTTCATTCCCACCTTCGGCCTGATGAAGAAAGCGTTGGGCCCCAAGTCCACTAACTCCACACCCCCTATACGCCTTCATGGCTTGGTGCAAAGCACAAGGTAGGACTTTGCTTATTAATTTACTATACATCCCGATTTTGTCTGAACAAAACTTCCCAATCTCTACGTGGGCTTTCTTCCAAGTTCCGTAGGGATGTGAATAGGCTCCAATATTTCTTGACACAATTCATACATGTTATATTTCCTTATAAGAACAACCGCCGATATATTTTGTGTGCGTGTGTGTAGGAGGGGGGGTATAATCCAAACATGTGAGGTGATCCTTTTCCCACTACTCACTCCATTCTCAGAAATAAATCTCAATTCCACACACTGAATATGCAGCACTTTCTACATCTTAGCATGCAAATATCTACATAGTAGCAAAGTAATGTGTGGAAAGAGAAAAATTAACGATTTGTAACGGCACTCTGGAAATTTTTTAGTTTATTTTTTTTCAATTTGAACTGACATTCATAACATTCATTAACAATCCCAATATTGACAAAAGAATAGCTTAGTCGTTCTGCTACTTTCAATTCTTCATTATCGTAGTCACCGTAACTCTCTCTCTCTCTCTCTCTCTCTCTCTCTCTCTCTCTCTCATCCTTCCCGATGGCGCTGTAGTAGAAGAGTCGCCTTGTAATCAAGGAGTCCCCGGTTCGATACCCGGTGGAGACACAGTGGTTAGGATCCCACTTTAAACTGTAGATGCAGTCTCGATTAGCCTCTGGGTGCATAAAGTGGACTTAAAATACCAAATGAAAATAAAAATAAAAATCACCGTAACTCTATACAAAGCCAGAGGATCAATTTTTGAAACCTGTTGAGGATTAGATGTAGCATTGCATTCGTATCATTACCCATCATCTTCATCGTCGCGATTATCGCAAGAGGTAAAAATGCGACACAAAATAACCCAAACAGAAGCTTGGAATCAATCTGAATATTGGTTACGTTGGATACGTGGTAGAATTGTTTTAAATATCACTTCCTGTGATGTAATAGGGTTTTTGATTTAGTGTTGTCCACGGGACGAGACGGGACAGGCTTTTAAAAATTCGAGACGAGACGAGATTGACCATGTGTCATGAGACAAACGAATATTTTCGAGACGAGACAGCATTTCCACGAGACTCCACGAGACGAGACAGGCCAAAGTCTCGTCTCGTGGGCAACACTATTTTGATTAGAGACCATTTGTATAATACATATCGTTGTTGCGAACAATTAGTAGTTTCACGTTCACCACACTCTTCGGTTGTTTAGAAATCGTAAGGAAGAAGGATCTCTAAATTTCCGCTTTCACATGTCAGTGAAACTTTAAAATAAGTTCAGTGTAGGTCACAAAAGAGATTTACATATTGTTATGATATCTTTTAAACACCACGAAATCTAATTCCAATAGAATACGATACTACTCCTTACGTTCCTGTAAATGTTCACCATTAGTCTGGCGAAAAAAAGTAACGAAGATTTCCGTGTTTCCTTGAGGAAAGATAAGGCGTCTGCTTGTAGGAAGCAAGCATTAACTGCTTCGATCATTGACCTTCACTGCCAGAGTGACTCACAGCTGGCCTTCCCTCGTTCCAGTGTGCGTATAAAACAGGTATTTTATTTCGTTCGTTCCAATCCACAGTTATATCAAGCTAACATTCTAATATTTTCGTAAAATATGTAGTAAACAAGTTGTATACATTATGGTCTTCCAGTGTGTTGTTGCCTCCTGCTATTTACACGCGGGAGATGGGAGTGTTGTAAACATTTCTGAACCCAAAGGTCGAGCACGAAGGAAAGGTTGTGTAAGCATTGGAGGCAATAACAAGGTAATAGAAGTTGAAGGAAATGCTGGAATGAATTATATCAGAAATTGAGTAAAAACTGTTCTCATCACGCATAGGGCTATCAGATCGCTCTTCAGCGGAGAGTAAGACAAATTGTCTCAAAATGTTGGACACGAACGTATTTACTAGGACATCTTAGCATATAACAAGAGTATGACATATTCAGCTCAAAAATTAATGTTGAAGTGAACGGTTGAGTTGAAAATTCCTCAACTGCTAATTAATAGCACGGCTGTATGTGATTTCAACTTGTGTATGTAAGACAGAACGTTTTTCGTCGATGTGGGGCCAGGAAGAGAAAACAATCCATGAATTCGGGAAGGAAAAAAATCACAATTTCGTAAACAAAGTCTGGAAGTTCTTGTTTATTAATATGTAAAAAACTACTATACACTGGGAAAAAACAGAATTGTGTGCCTTATTTCTCCAATAAGGAGAATAATTACTTGTTATTTCGAACAAATTACCGACACTTATATCGATAAAACTTCACAAAGTAAGCATTTTTATACATATATCCGGACTTTTTCGGATCTAGAAAATCGTGAAGTAATTTCTGAGCTTTTCCGAACATCCAGTAGCAACCATGCACACTCTTTGATTTAAGCATACTTCTCCAAGGAACCACGTTATCTTAGACTCCCCTCAGTTTTTCTGTTTCTCCATCTAATTTGAAGTTACGTGATGCCCAAAATACGTATAAGGCATTTGAGATTTCTTTCAAATTCCTTCCGGAGGCCAGACACAACTATAAAATGTAGGACACGTCCGAAAATAAGAATGATTCTTATAAGTATTTTTATTTAGCGTCGTTTTTCTTTCACCTCTTGCTAATTGCGACGACGAGGATGAGTGATATGATGAAATTGATGAAGGGGCACTCACAAAGAACACCCATACGCTCGACGGGATTCGAACCCAGGACATGAGACATCGTAGCGCACTGTGCTAACCACTCTGTCACGGGCGGAATTCTTATAGCCCTAATCGTTCCTCAAGCATTTTTCCTATCTTTAACTACACACGAAACATAAAGAACAATGTAAATAAACAGGTGCCAGTTCACACACTAACCGTAAAAAAAACATATGCACGTGAAAATGCAAAATAATATTTATTTTTACGTAGTTGTGACTTATTATTGTATATTAAAGAAATATATTAGTGATAAAATGACGGAAGTACAGGAACATCTCCAATGAAACACTCATGCCTTATGGATATTTGTATTTCTTGCCGAACAAGGTTCCGAGTTCGAGTTCCGACCAAAATGGGTTCATTGTGTATGTTCATTCTTGTCTTTAATGTAATCATAAATCGTCGTCATGAATAATTTAACTTCAGAGGAAGAAAACTGAGGTAATTACTAATAAAAACAATAACAAAACAAATTTGATCTTAAAGCCCTGGCTTTGCGCTACATCTTCCATCACGGGGATCATATGCGTGCGCCCAGGGGGTCAGGGGGAGGGCAAATGCCCTCCTAATCATGGACGTCTGCAGATTTTTTCCACGAAGAGACAAGCAAGGTATTTTTCCATGGGGCATATTACCCCGATAATTGTGTTGCATTATCGCATTCCTGCATCCTCATTATAATAATTAATGTAAATTATTATGACTGAAATCAAATTATACATGTGAAAACGTACTTTTTGGTTGACATTCGTTTTCTAAGGGAAAGATGTGGCAATCCTTGCCCCCCTTCCAGACATCTATGCCCCTATATTATTATATTTTCACCTAAAAATTTAGGATAGATGAATCCTATCGCCGTTATTAAACTATATTATACTCTTAAAGAAAGTTAAGTATTTTCAAGCCGATGAAAGTTCAAAGCAACTACGGGGGAAGGGGGTGCAGTGGCGAAACCACAGCCCCCCACAACCTTGAACGGGAATCAATTTTAGGGGCAAACATGGAAGTAAAGGAAAGCAAGAGCAGCAGAATCTAAGAGTAGCAGGACAAAAGGATACTCAAGATGGATTTTGTTTTCACGTCTTTCTTGCATTATTTCTTCCAGACTGCCAAGAGCACCTGCGGGGGGGGGGGGGACAGAGCTGCAATTGCCCCCTTGATTTCAAATTTTATACAAATATAAATACCTTTTGTAAAATGTTCTTGCTCGCTTCGCTCGCAATGTCTGCTTTTCTTGCAGTCTAGTCAAGTTCAGAGCCTTAGCTAGGGGTCGACGGGTGTTAACCCTGGACGCCAAACGATCTAAATGAAAAAACTTGTAAAAGAGAATAATATGGCGCTCCATGAATTTGTTTCCCCATATTAAATCGACATTGTTTTCGTTTTGCAAAAAATTGGATCTGAAAATTTATTGGTCGCTTCGCTCGCAATTTGTTTTCTGTAATGCATTTTAAATTACCGAGGAGAGAAGTACTGCTGCTAAAAGGTTTTCTCTTAAGTGCATTGCATGAACAATTGTTTGGAGGGAAAGGAACGCGCAGATTTGATAGACAATTTATATGATTTTTACTGTTGGTAGATAAGTATATGTGTGTGTGTGTGTGTGTGTGTGTGTGTGTGTGTGTGTTGTATATATATATGTATGTATGTATTTATATGTGTGTGTGGGGCGGGGGGAGGGGTGTATATATAAACACACCCATCAATGCAATAAAATTTAAACAAGTGAGATGAAATTACGTTATTCTTTTCCGGCTTGAACTATCATCAAGGCTATCCCCCTTAATCAGAGGGTCTGCGCACGCCTATGACGGGGACTGACACTTTACGTAGGTGTAGACACGCTTCGTACAATTTGATGATATCGCGATTACGTAATGGATGTGCAGCCACTTAACTGAACCCCCCAAAATTCACATTTTATTACTAAATTCTAAATTAGCATAATATCACATAGTTTACCTATTCATACCTTTGGTGCACTTTGTGAATTGTGCATTAATCAACATCAGGTTAATCGCGGCAGGCAAAGTGGAGGGAAAATGACAATGAAACACAACGAGGCCCTTGGTTCCCAATTAATGAAACTTTGTCTACATGCAACTGAGTCGCTGCGTGAAATTGCTGAAAATGTCATTTTAATTTCTTAATTTTGCTTATTTTATATTGCTTTTCTAGCACTTGGCGTCAACAAAGGCGATGAGGATGATTAATGAAGTTATGAAATGGATGATAGGACATGATGATCCATGTCTTACACAAAATTCTAAGTTGGGACTAATGAATATCGATTCGTCTTATCATTTGTCAAGTAGTTACTTTTAACTCCAATCTTTTTCAAGGACTTCTGGATTGACAGCATGTGTGTTGCGCGATGATGATTCGACGAAAACCACCATTTCAGTGAACTTTCTTGACAATGACTCTAATATCAATAAAGAGAACATTTTCTTACGAATAGCTGTTGTTAAGAAACCAATTCCTGAAACTTTTTCTGGTAGTCTCACGGCACCCAGCTGTCGTTTGTTATGGCTGGGCCTGGGGGTATGACTCACGCTCTGTCAATACTCAATCATTCCCGAGAATCCAGGTCCGCCAGGCAAACCCAAGCGACAATTTTGTTATTTGGGTTGCATAGACAACAGGCTTTAAGATGTTACGATATCGTAGGTCTCGTGGCCCAAGAACTACTTTCCATGACTGTACGGTGTGGTGTATGACCACGTGGTGCGTGCTAACCAATGAAATGTGCGTTTGAAGCAGCAGACAGGCATTTCTTGAATCTGCACCGCTATTCTTACACAGGATCTACTTGGTTGAACGCAATTTCCTTGCACATTGGGATGCACCTGCACTACACGTGCAGTGGCGGGTCCAGCAGTTATAGTTGGGAGGGGCGAATTTCATTCGGGTACCTGACCACAATTGCCAGAAACCATGTGAGCATCCATATTTCAGAGATTACGGAGTCATTTTCCAAAAATAAAGTTCCGGGGTTGGAATAGATGGTTGGATTTCATTTTATTTTTGTTATATAGCGTATTTTTTCTACCACTTTTGGCTAATCGCAACGATATGTATGAGTGATGATATATGAAACTGATGAGAGATACTCACAAAGAACAAATCCCTGTCCGGGATTCGAACCCTGGACCTCTGGCTGGAATAAATGGTAATTATTGTATGTCGTTAATGTATCATAATTCCTCCCATTGTCACAGTAAACTGAATGAACAGATACAAGGAATAAAGTGAATAAACAAAGAAAACAAAACCCTATTGTCTCTAGGGGTGTCAGAGTCATCAGCTTTGAGGCATATTGCAGAGTTGTTGGGATCCAAATTTAAACTATAGGTCCAGTTCCTATCATGAGTCGAAAGTGGATTTAAATCAAGCTTCAAATAAAAATATTGTCAAGTATGTTAAACTTGGTGATAAAAGAAGGAACATTTGAGTCTTCAAAAGTATTAAGCATAATAATAGATCCAAGTTCCTGGCAGTTGGGAGGGGTGATCGCCCGTATCGCCCTCCCCGTGGATACGCCCCTGTACATGTGGTGTCAAAAAGTGTAGCGAAGCATATTTTGCACAAACACCCCCCCTTAAAATTGAATAATGCTCTCCTATTATGTTGTTTTCCCTAGTTATTGTAATTAAAAATAGCAACAACAACAACAACAATGGACACCTACATCCGATCAAAACACAATGGATTTCCTACTATTGCAGTTTAAACACCATTGCAGCAATGACGTCATCCTCACCACAAAAACGTTTAACCCTTGCACGTTCTGTTACTGCCCACAGGTTTCCATGAAGCTGTGGGGGAGGCTGTGGCCTTGTCCGTAGCAACCCCGAGGCATTTGCAGACTCTGGGGCTCCTCAACAACAACGTGAACGACGTGGCCCACGACATCAACTTCCTGTTCGCCCTCGCCCTGGACAAGGTGGCCTTCCTGCCCTTTGCCTACATCATGGACAAGTGGAGATGGGACGTCTTCCAGAATGGCGTCACCAAGGAGAGCTACAACTGCCATTGGTGGAGGCTCAGGTAAAGCAATCTGGGTATAAAAACTGGCGGCAAGATTTCTGAAACATGGGATAATATGAGAACTGCAGACTTCTCTGTGAGTCTGTGGAGCGAAAGAACGAAAACAAATCCTCCGTGCAAGTAGTACTCGAGAGGGCTCGAGGTCAGGGTGCGAAATTCTGGGGGGAAGGGGGGGATTTCCCCCACCAACAATCTTAGCATCAAATATCCCCACCACCAAAAATTTCCGGGGGGAGAGTTTTTGTTATAACAAGCAAAAGATAAGCAATTACTTTTAATTTCAAGTAGCTATACTTTACTAAGAATAATATCGAAAACACAGAAAGTAATGTGGTTGTGAGTGTTTAATGCTTTCTCTCTCTCAAGAGATCATTAACAAATCTACATCAATACTCTCACATCACATCACATCACCCCCACTCACGACCGGATCAAGAAAGTGTAGGGCGTTACCTCCACACCCCCTATACGCCTTCATGGCGTGGTGCTATGCACAGGGGAGCAATTTACCTTTTTTTTTACCTTTTACATCAATACTCTTACGAACAATAGAAGTAAAACAAGAATACAAGACAAACATACCTATAAAGTCTAACTGATTTATATTAACATAAAGCAAATAACTAAATAAAAACGTCTACATAATACAACCACTTCAACTATTTCATAATTTATTAACATCTTTAACCAGTGAGTAAAGGAATTCGTCTGCTACTTTATGATATCTGATAAAGTAAAAAAATAATTTATTTCTATGTAATTAATAATAATAATAATATATTTTTAATTTAGTAACTTATTTTTACTTCTAATAGATTTGGGGGGCGGGTTGTAGATTAAGATCTTTCTCCCCAACCAGTCTTTAATGATTTCGCACCCTGCTCGAAGTCCAGGGTTCGATACCCGGTGGAGGCACATGGTGGTTCGGATCCCACTTTAAACTGTAGGCCCAGCCCCGATTAGCCTTACTGTGCATAAAACACCAACTCAATCAATCGAGAGGGCTTGCCCACTGAACGCGTGAGAGGGGGGAGTGAGTACAGGGAGGGGAAGACGCAGCTGCAGCTACGATCGCTCAGTCCATTCGCTTTCTCCCCTTCTCTACTTTGCTCCATGTTTTGTAAACTCTTACAAAACAATAATAATAATAAGCCTTTTTCCTTCTAATTTAAAATGAAGGATGTCAATTTCTAGGACGGGGGTCGAAGGACCGGTTCGCCCCTCTTCCGACGCCTATGGACTTATCTCTAAATAATCATGTAGATATTCCCTAGGTAAGGTATGTCTGTAGAAGCCACATAAGGCAAACCTGGTTTCATTCAAAATATTCAATGCCATACCAAAGTCTCGAACTGGACCGAGAGAACGGCTGCTTTCTCATCTTTACAGGATAGTCTTCATCTCGGTCTTCTCTGGAGAAGACTCGAGGATTCTCGTCTTGTTCTCGTCTCGATTTTTACAAAGCTGTCTCGGTCTAGTCCCGTATTTTCTTGTATTCATGTTTAGATATTTAGCCTCTCTTTTCTGTCCCTTTTGACTAACCGCGACGATCAGAATGGGTGAAGAAAAGATTAAATTAAAGAAGGACACTCACAAATAACACCCATGCCTCGGACGACATTCGAACCAGGGAGTCATGACATCGTACCGCGCTGTGCATTCGTGAATAAGTCAAATGATAAGTCTTATGTACAAACTTTTGATAGTTAGTTTTTACAATTTTCTCTTCTTTTTAGGGAAAAATATTCCGGGATAAAACCTCCAGTTCTACGATCGGAATATGATTTTGATCCAGGCTCCAAATATCACATTCCAGCAAATATTCCTTACATCAGGTGAGTACACACAATTACTTCTATGTATTGAGATTAATAAATTAGATTTATTCCACTTAAGCCGGTCTTACTATCACAAGACAACTTTGTAATTTCAAACGTTCTCTATCAATGTTAAATATTATATGGTAGACTGAATATTGATATTTATATATTAAGTACACGGTCATAAATATTTTTCTATTGCAGGTACTTCGTGGGGACCATCTTGCAGTTCCAGTTGCATAAAGCTCTGTGCTTGCGATCTGGGCAATATAAACCCAATGACCCTGGTCACCCGCTGCACAAATGTGACATTTATAGAAGTTTAGAAGCTGGACACCTTCTTGGGTAAGAAACTATACTAATTTGCAATTCCTTTCATTCTGCTTATTGGATTTGTCCACTTTGTTTCCCCAATCTCTCTCTCTCTCTCTCTCTCTATCTTTCTTCCTACTTTTCCTCTGCCTCTTCATTTGCTCTCTTTACAATTATTCTTCTATTTGTAATTCTTTCTCCATCTGCCTCTTTTTATATCCAAATTTCCTTCTATCTCTTCTCTCATTGTGTGTGTCTCCCCTTCTCTCTCCTAAATCTTCTCTATTTCTCTCCCTCTCGTCAATTTATTTCTCTCCCTCTCGTCAATTTATTTCTCTCTCTCTCTCCCTCTCTCTCCCTCCCCCTCTCTCTCTATTTCTCTCCCTCTCGTCAATTTATTTCTCTCTCTCTCTCTCTCTCTCTCTCTCACACACACACATTAGAAACGGAAAGTGAATGCAATGTTGTTCTACTGACGTTTCTCATAAATCTCGCCTATCCATAAACGAATACCCGTTCACTACCAGCATCACTACTAACACATGTATGTATGTCTAATATCGTGAGTCAGTCACTAAAGAAAAACACTCGCTCATGACAGAAATGAAAACAGTAGATGATATCCTGCAAGAATTAGAAAAAGTTCTCGTTTCTTCATTTCTTTTCTCCACTGAATACTATAATTGTATTTCAGTCGAATGATGGAGCTGGGCTCGTCCGAATCATGGCCAGAAGCTCTAAGGGCTGCGACAGGGGAGTACAAGCTGGATGGGAGCGCCTTGAGGGAGTACTTCAGACCCTTGGAGGACTGGCTGCGGAATGAAAACCTCAGAACACAGGAATTTGTTGGCTGGACCTACGGTAAGTTCTTGTTAATTTTCCAAATTACAGCTATGACCCTTCACATTATTACAAATGAAATATAGATTGCTCTCCAGGCTATTGAAATAATAATTATGATAGATCAATTAATATATAGCTATTATTTATCATATAAAAACACCTTCCTTTTTTCAAACCGTTGACGGATCTAGAAGTGATATATTGGAAGGCGAACTTTTGTCGAATAGATATTGATATGTTTATACACAACAATAAAGACACTGAGCTACGTTCATAATTTCTAAACCTCAAGCACATTACAGTAGGTTAGGCTACTTGTATTATCGCCCAACAAATTATATATGTACTGTAATGTTTCGTATTTATTCCAGATGGGGACTACTGCAAACATAGCATTGAGACAGCTGGGCTACAGGTGTATGGAGGATACTACAACCATGCAAGAGTTGTGTCGGTGGCATCAGACCTACTCCTAATAGCGGTGCTTTTGCTGAGTACGAGATCGTTATGGTAAAAGTGGATGTACAAACGTTTGTCTATCATAGAAACGAGGTAAAGCGATATTGTTTTGATGCCTTTCCACAATCTGGATAGGTTTGAAGTTTGTTTATTACACAAGTGTACCGATAGTCAGTGTTCAACGGTGAAATGAGAACACGTCAAATCTTCCATTACACGCTACAAATATCATTTGCTTCTGATGAGTTCAATCATTTAACGCCACAAATATGCTCTTAACTATTATCCAATGGAACTCTATTGTTGTCGCGTTTCCTTACTTCTGAAAAGAAGCTGCATCTTCCCTATGTGTTCATCATAGTTAAGAAATTTCACTTTACTAATAACTCATTTGTAATAATTATATTAGGGGCATGCAATTGTCCCAGAGTAGACATCTTATTTAACCAGTATTATTGTCAAAATTATATGTAGTTATAGAAAAGTACACTCAGATCAAAATCTACAGCAACACAATCTAGTGTATGTACAAAACATGATGCATTCTACATTTTCTACACCGTAATGAATTTCTTATACGTCTGCGTAGAAACTTTGAATATAAATACTGCGTTAGAACGCTAAGATTAATTTGTAGCGAATATATTGAAATGAAATGCAGTGTCGATTATTATTGCGATTTTAACATGTATACATTATTTATTATTATTAAAGAATTACTTACTGTCAATATTTTTTATAGAGGGTGAGTAAGTTACTAGTAATTTACCAATTATTAACGCCTAATATTTAGAAGATAAAATGCTCTTAGCAAAAGTAGCTTATGTAGCTAAACTATTTTACTTCAACAAATTATCCCTATTATCCCTTAACACTTCAGTTGTAATGAAATAAATTATAGTTATTATTTGTACATATAATTCTCATTTTCAAATTAATTCTGAACAGAGCAATTAGACAATGTGCTTCACAATAACAGACCCTTATTAACCTTTCTTGTGTATTTGATTTTTTCACATTGTAGCAAAAATATGGGACTTTATGAAAGTTTCAACAATCTAATAATTATTTACAATGGCGGAAGTAAACACAGAAACGACTATGTAAAATTACAGTGATCAATATTAAGTTGTGTAATTTGTTACATTCTAATAAAGAATTTTCAAGATCAATTTATGCAACACAATTTTAAACATATAAAAGTACTTATAAGAGAATTATAAGGTGTAATTTGTGTGTATAGTGTTGTAATTATTGTCGTCTTTTTGCAATAAAGTTTATTTTGTAAGAGTTGCGTTGTGTTCAATGTTGTTCAAGTCTGCCGTCCGAAGCAATTCAATTATTTGAATTGCAATTAAAACATATCTGGCTCCCTAGCTTGTAGTTGTAGCGCTTATAAAATTAAGAAACTCCCAAGTGGTGTGAGGAAATATGATGAATGGGGAACCATGAGAATACTGTAGTGACTGAATATGACATAACATATAAAGCATGCAATATTTCTATGAGCAAGAAGGGGAAATATTACATCCCTTTAAGTGCCTTCAAGCATCATGTGATGTTCGTCTGAAAATCCATTAGCATTACCTAATCTTCTTCAAATATGTTGTATAAATTATTAGGTTTGTACAGAATCAAAAAAATTATCAGAATTTATTAACATAACAATAATAATACTAAGAAAGTAACTTATAAAAATTAAGAAAGATTATTTCGGTACTCACTACAGTCTTATAGAACATCGCTTCCTGGAGTATCGATGAGCGGGAGTCGAACCTGAAACATAGAAAATTCAAACATATTAATAAAAATATTTCTCCCTTAAAAATTACAATACATGAACTGTTTCATGCATGCAAAATGTAGCGTATTATACAGAGCATTCCCTGACATTCGCTACGAGACTCGGCAGCAAGCGGCCCGGCGTCAGAGCTTGTCTTTCCCGGTGAACGGGTCCGCGACAGTCGCACGCAACAGTCTGTTTTCTTCGCTCTCCCTGCCTTCGCTCTCTTTCCCCTTCTGTTGACAACGCAGACTGACGCCAGTATAATCCTCCCTCGAAAGTTGTGTTGTGTCCTGTCCGTGTGTTGAAGATTGTGACTTAATATGACACCACAAAAGTTTACATTACAACAAAGGATTTATCTTGTCGAGTGTTACTTCTGAAATATAAAGTATCCGCACACCATCCGTGAGTTAAAAGAGAGTATTGTATGAGAAATCGGGAGAATTAAAGTAGACGAACTTGCACGTGTAAATGTCAATTTCCTTCGGAGATGCCAGGAATGTGTTGCAGCAGAGGGGCATCATTTTCAACACCTGCTGTAGTCAAGGTTAGTACACAATATGAAAACTGTAATTTTAATAGCAGACTCTAGCGACTGTCGCGGACGCCGTTCACCGGGAAAGACAAGCTCTGACGCCAGGCCGCTTGCCGCCGAGTCTCGTAGCGAATGTCAGGGAATGCTCTGTAGTATCCGATCTCTCGGCCTCGCAGGAAACTGGACGCACTATTAATTCAACAGGTTATACGTCAGGATGTCATATGCCATAAAGAAATGTGCATGAGTAAATTGAGGTTTCATATTCTCCTGTCGGACAATACTATAATGAGGGGTTTATCCAGAATTTTCATCTGGTGTTTGGTTATACGTTCGTATTTACGGGGCTGCAAGGGTATAATTTAGATCCACGTTGACCATAAATTGTGAGAGGCAGTTAACGAAATTTTGGGGAGGGGTGTTAGGGAGGTGTTGAGTTTGAATTGATGGTTTAAGTCCACTTTATGCATAGATAGGCTAATCGGTACTTGACCTACAGTTTAACGTGGGATCCGAACCTCTGTGCAATGTGACTCCACCAGGTATCGCACCTGGAACCCCTTGATTACAAGGTGGCGGCGCTATCACTGTGTCATCGAGTTAGTGAGGTGTTGAGATGTGTTGATAAATGAGACTATAATCTCTCGCATTTTATAATAATGGGAGGCAATTGGCTTATATTAATGATTTAATTTGCTAAAGTTCGTTTTAGATATCTTAAACTAGAATCGTTTTTATAATTTTAAGTACTTAAAAAGACATGCCCCATGTCTTCATTGTAGTTTTATTGAGGAAGGTAACGAAGACGCATTTCTGTGCAGCGAATGAATAACCATCGCTTGAAGCTGGCGATTAAAAAATCAAGGCTAAGGTGAAGCATACCATCAGGCAGAACGAACAATGCCAGCGGGGAATAACCTGGGCGAAGGTGATATTTAGAGCTCCTCCGCGTGATGATGAATGAATGGGAATTCCTAGGAACTCTCGGTGATTCCCCCTCTTCAAGAGAAGGAAGGGGCCGTGACCAAGGGTCAGCGATAAGTAAGTATTGCTATAAATATAGCAAGGATTCGAATCCCAGCACGTCAGTTTTAGCTTCTGAGAGATTTGCTTAAGAACGGCCATGAAGACCTCAGCTGTCCTACTTCTTGCTGTTGCTGTGATCTCCGCAGCCATGTCAGCGCCGGTGGATGACGAAGGTAATTTGCATTTTTTACTTGATGTTACAAAGGGCAGGGACTCGATCAACGCGAGCTAATGGCTCGCGCTTACGCGGCAGTCCTCTTGAATTTCAGTTTGTGTTTTAAATAAGGCTGAGCCGATACCACTTTGAACAGATTCCGATACTCTTACCGATTCCCTCTGATACCTATACCGAAACCAAGACTTGAAAATTGTAACAACTGGTCAAAGTTGTTCAAAATAGTGATTAATATTAGTGGGTAAATATTCCACTTCAATTTTCAGCATTAATTTACCAGTATTTCGCTTTAAAATATTCAAAAATTGCATCCGAATATTAAAATACCTGTTATGGGTGAGCAAAAGGTAACTGTGCACCTACACTATGCTTCATTACGCAGAGAAAAACTTCCCTTTCTTGATGTTTGTTGGTACATAAGGACATGGACAGTTGGTTAGTAAGACACTCATTGTTGTCAGTCTCTCATTTTTGTTTCTTCAGTTGTTTCTTCGTAGCGTGATCTTGCAAAGCGCGTAACTGCATTAGCAACAGTTAGTCTGCGAAATTTATCGATCAACCGCCGCACTGCATTACGATGTGGTGGATCTGTATCAGGAAACCTTTCCATAAACTTATTTCGCACTTCTTCCGTATATTCACCTCCATGTCGAAAGACTTGTTCCACCAAAAACACACGAGCTTCGAGCATAGGCGCCGACTCCATGGGGCTTGGGGGGAGGGGGGGTCTCGAGCCCCCCAATGTTAACGATGTGGGGCAGAGCCCCCCAAATAATTTTGCTTTCGAGGATCTAATGTATTATTTTGCTTCTCTTGTAAAGTTTACTCTGAATTGTGCCACATGAACTTAACTTTAAATACACATTTGAAATGTTCTAGACCATCAATTTTGGGGGCTGAGACCGCTAAACCATCAACTTTGGGGGGGGGGGGGCTGAGACGCTAAACCATCAACTTTGGGTGGGGGGCTATGACCAGAGACAACAAAACACATGACTTATTACTATATACTAAGTATGTAATTATGAGTATTCTTAAATTTTTTACTAAAAAGAGTTTCAAAAGACGATGTGCATGAACTAGGGTAGTGGATGAGACTTTTGGGCTACAAATGGCTCTCACATGACATTCAGAACGAGATCATTGATATATTAGGGAGATCTGTTTTGCGCTCCGTGGTAGGAGATATTAAAAGTTGGGAATATTTTGCTATTATGGTTGACGAAAGTTGTGAAATATCCATTCGTGGACAATATTAATATTCTGCATTAGAACTGTGAATAGAAAATTTGATATTTTTGAGGAATTCATGGGCTTTTATGAGATTCCGAACACTGAGATCAAAACTTAAAAAAGGGAGAAAGTGAGTCATTCATTAATTTATTTCAGTGATCAGAGCACCCCCAATAATTTGACAAGTCGGCGCCTCTGGCTTCGAGTAACAAAACCATTGCTAATGCAGTTCCACGCATTGCAAGATCACGCTCCGAAGAAACAACAATGAGAGACTGACAACAATGAGAGACTGACACCAATGAGTGACTGACAACAATGAGTATCTTACTAACCAACTGTCCATGCCCTTATTTACCAACAAACATCAAAAAGGGAAGTTTTCTCTGCGTAATGAAGCGTAGTGTAGGTGCACAGTTACCTTTTGCTCACCCCATATAATAAGATAATACAGTATTTTCACATAATATTTGCGCAAAATCAATGGAAACATCGAATTGTTCAAAACTTTAAGCATAATTAGACTCCGCGAAAGTGTTGCCACGACATTTTCATGGACCCCGCGAACGATCAAAACGCCTTGTAATTGGGTCCCGGGTTCGATACTCGGAGTGGTTCAGATCCCACTTTAAACTGTAGGTCCAGTCCCGATTAGCCTATCTGTGCTCAAAGTGATATACAGTAAAACCTCGTTAATCCGGACTAATGGGGGGTGCGATAAGTTGACCGGTTTAACGAAAGTCCGGATTAACTTGATTTGATGTAGTTTATTTTACATCGCGTTTTGTGCCTCTTGGCTAATTTGCGAAGATGGGGATGAGTGATGAAATGATGAAATTGATGAATGGACATTCACAAACAACCAAGCCCGACCGGGATTCGAACCCGGGACCCTTGGCGTCGCAGCGCGATATGCTAACCACTCGGCCACAGGGTCGGGCTCCGGATTAACTGAAATATCCTAAAGGAACAGTAGAAAGTGCATTAAAACTCCGTATATAGCAACAAAACACGTTTAGTATGGTGTATTTAAAGGGCATAGGCCTAAATACACTATGCAATAGAGTACAATGTCTGCGGGAAACAGAATTTCATCAGTGGTTGACTGCCTTTTCTTTGGGAAGTTCTTGTGTTGACTTCTAGCCACATTTAAAACCTTGCATTCTGCTTTTATTTCTTTTTGCCTGTCCGGATTAAGCGAAGTCCGGCTTATCGGGATCCGGATTAACGAGGTTTTACTGTATTCTTATGGGGGTAGTGATAAAATTCTCCCTGGAAGGCGAGAGCGAAGAGGATTTGATAAAAAAAACTTCTCTCCTCAATCACATATGGTCCTCATATTTAACGAAAACAAAACTGCCTAAAATAAACAGTCCATCACCCATTGCTCTTCTTCATGATTGCTAGTTCAATGGTCTGGAGGTTGTTGGGAACTGAGGAAGAGAAAGCTATCACATGATCCCGAAGTCGAGGTCACACAACTCATAATGGCAACACGCACATCTAACTCCACCACGGCTATGCTTAACGAATTAACTCATTAGTAGGCATGTAATCATTCCATTACCAGTACTTTTTTTCGGGAATTTCCCGTTTTCTGTAATGAAAGAGTTCAAACTTTAACTTTGTTTGGTGTGGGTAAGGTTCTACGTGAGGCGTTGTACAGTGCGATCCATAAGTATTGCCGTGCAACTAGTCCATCACCATGTTCGTGCTCTTTATTTGGCCCAATAAGAGCTTCAAGAATTAAAAGAAAACTCAAAACAAGCTGTTGACAACTTCTTTACCAGCATACATAAAATCCATCGCTTCTAATATGCAATTATAATATTATTGCAAAACCAATGATAAGATTACAACATTCCAGACAACAATAATAATTCAGCCACGCGACATGAGTGTCATCAGGAATCTCGTTTCGATGGACTAAAAGATGAACGAAATGTTTGAAAGTGGACTCTGATTTGGAGGTCATTGGTTCTAAAATGCATTTTCTCTATTTTCTCTTTCTTTCTTTCTTGTTTTCTTCTCTATCTCTTTTCTTTCTATCATTTCGATCTTTTTCATCCTCTGTTTCTTTATCTTTTTATTTCTATTATTTCAGCTACATCGTCCTATTTTTCTTTCTCTTTCTCTCTCTCTTTCTTTTTCTCTTTCTTTCTTCCTCTGCTTTGCATTTTCCTTTCTTTCTTGGTGTCCTTTATCATCTGTTCTGTATCATTCTTTCTATTTTCCTATCTATTTCTCTGTCTACCTGTGTTTATTAATCCCTATCTTTCTTCCTTTATTTTATCTTTCATTTCTCTTTTCCATTCTGTGTTTGTATATTATTTTATATGTGTGCAAAGAATTAAATGTACAATTTTCACATTTTTCACACATAATAATGACAATATTGTTAGAAATCTAAAAAACAACTTACAACTTATTAATTGTACATATGCTGATGAACAAGATGGATTGATTTAAATCAGGATTTAATCACTGATTAAGATCACTTTAAATAAATAATTTATAGAATAATGTACATAAGGATTTTGTACATATCAGAATCACTTTTGGTGAAAGTACATTAATCTCGTAATCATTTAATGGTGATTATTAGGTTCTAAGAAAGGAAACAAAATATATGTATTGATGAGGTGACCCTCATACAAAATGAAATGTAATATGTAAACTTAAATTTCTCTTTACTTAAAATTCAGTAACTATTATAGGCAAAAATAGCAAACATTTTGTGTAGAAAATGTACAAAATATTAATCATGTTAAACCGTAAGTAGTGACATTATCTTAAACTGTAAATAAACATGGCAGCTAATATTTTGCTAACGACGTATCATTAAAAAAATGCCAAAATTCCAAGACTTAAAATATTTTAAGTTACAAATTAGAGAGTACATCCAGAATGTTTTATTTTCACTGGAAAAAAGTTATCTAAATTATTACAGTTTCATTAACACACTCAACACACGTTTCCATAGTAGGTTCATATATACAGTATCACAAACAGAAAAATGTATGTTTCCATATAATTTTTAATTTGCTTTAATGTAACTATTTAAATATTTTACAGGGTCGTTTACTAGATAAAGCCTTTCTACAAAAATAAAACATACGTATGTATATGTATGGTGCCCAAAACCATACACGCAATATTAAGCATGTTTATTTTTTTAAAAAAATAAGAATAAACGTTTTAAATTTTAAAAAATCCGATTCCAATTTTTAAAAAATCATCAAAAATATTTTTCTAATAAAAATTGTGATTTTTATCCAGCCTGATGATGAAACATAGTTAACATTAATATATAACTTTTTCATTGTGCTTAAATTGTTTCTTGATGATATCTAATTTGTGCTTGTCTTGATATAGAGCCCTCCTCTGTATTTTCAGGCAGCCGTTCGCTGAGAGAGCGCAGAGCCACCTGCGACCTCCTGAGCTTCAGCAGCAAGATCTTCACCTTCAATCACAGCGCATGCGCAGCTCATTGCCTGGCCAAGAGGAAGAAGGGCGGGCGATGCAGGAATGGGATATGCTACTGCAGGAACTGATTATTTAATCCATCATGTACACACTTCTAAACTTTTCTAATAATATATTTTTTTAAATAAATGAATTCAAGTATAATTAATTTCAAACTACACTGTTATATAAATATGGTACTTGAACATGCTAATAACTAAGTTTTATGTGTTAAATTGCACTTCCTACTCCAGAGAGTGGAGTTTATTCAACACTGTTCAAAACATGAACAAAAATAAAGTATAAAACATGTGAATATAGAATATCTCCAATCCAAAAGGTAGTTCAATAACAAAAAAAGGAAATTATTTTCATTCGCACATCATGGCAGGTGCAAAATACATTTCAGTTTCTTGATTAGGGTGTATTTTGAATATTCCCTGACTTTCTTTCAGGATTTCCAGATCAGTGGGACTCCCATTTAAAACTTCTTTCGCCCACCAACTTGCCCAAGGCTTTTAAAAACATATAGCTACACTTTTATTTTTATTTTTAATAAAACACATTTTGGACTGCATTTGTAGTGTATTTTTCTTGTGAGTATTTTCCTTGAAATCGGCATACATTTTCGATCGATAAATTTTGCTAATGTTGTTACTAATAGGGTCAACACTGAATAAAGTTGCAAATAGTAATAGTAATAGTAAATCGTGGAAATAGAATATGCTTGTCAAGGGAGAAATGCTTAGTAAGCAATACGGAATATAGGGGGAAAAAACGTGGGAGCGCGAGAACAACAGAATTGATTGATTTGCTTTATTTTACTTCGCTTTTTGTGCCACTTGTGGCTAATTTGCGAAGATAGGAATGAGTGATGATATGATGAAATTGATGAAAGGACACTCACAAACATCCATGCCCAGGCCAGGATTCGAACCCGTGACCCCTGGCGTCGTAGCGCGTTGTGCTAACCACTTTTTTTTTTTTTTTTTTTTTTTATTGTCTCATTCTGATCTACAAGTGATGGAATTACATTGTTTTTGACATAAGTGTAGTACTGCTATTACAATTCGTATTTCTATCTGGTTAACCTTTACATTTTTGTTTGACCTAAATTAAGTATAAAGCACTGATAAGAAATTTGCATACCATTTCTTCCTTGCTTGGAGAGGAATTTTTTCATATTGTTCTTGCAAGAAGATACTGAATTGTTTCTTAAAACTGCTCTCGTCATTGTGAAATATATATAATAAGTATTCTGTTATCAACCATTGTACTGCTCGTTGTTTCGTTGGTGGATAAAAATTGAAAGCAGGAAAAACTATATCAGTATCCGTAAACTTTGTTAATGAGGTGCGGCATATACGACTGAGCATTGTTCGCAATTTGTTCCACGCCGTGGAGGAGTTGCGACACTTGGTTATCCTGTGGGCTAAAGAGTCAGGCACGTTGCATGATATACAGTTAGGAGAGTCACTGATTCCATATTGGTATGTCCTATCTCTTGTCACTATAACACGATGAACCACTTTGTACCATATTGATTGGGCAGCTTTTGAAAGGTGTTTGGCGGAGACATTTTCCCATATTTGTGGCCAATTATGTGTATTAAAATCCCTGACTATTCGTGGTACTGTGTGCTTGAAACTATTGATTTCACTATATAACTTTTTAACAGATGGTGTAATTGTCTCATGTCGTAATAACTGGTAGCATACCTGTAAAGCGATGTCCTTATAGAACGAAAATCTTTTGGGGATACTTTGGATATCGATGGGAGCTTCTAATGGAATGTCCTGTATTATCGTTTGTATACATGCTTGGGTCGGTGACTCGTGCAGTGAGAAAGCTGTTTTAAGGCCAGTCTGTACAAACAATGCTCTTGCCTGTGTGTTCACGTGTAGTAGTGCCAAACCACCTGTCTTCTCTGATAACGTGACCTCATTCATTGCCACCCGGAAAATTGTATCGTGCCACAAAAAGCAGCCAACAGCTTTGTTGACCTTGGCTAAGTGCTGTGTTTTGAAGGGCAGGATTTTTGCTACATACCAAAGTTTAGAGAGAGCAAAAACGTTGATAAATCTTACTCGTGTTTTTAAACTCAGAGAGCGCATCTTGTTCACTCTGAGGACGTAGATTGCCCTCTCGCACGTGAGATTACTATTGGCTTCGATCGTTTCATCGATATTTGCATAGAAGTTGATACCTAAAACTTTTATTTTCTTGTCTACAGGGATCTCCGTATTGTTTGTGAAAGGATTTTCCTTGCCAAGGGGCATTAGGAATGACTTCCGATTGTTTAGTTTTGCTCCTGATGTGAGCTCAAAAGTATGTATTTGGCTTTTAACACTGTACAGATCTCTTTCATCCTTGAGAAAAATCGTGACGTCGTCCATGAAACTGCCAACTTGTATTGTGGTGGAAGCCATAGAAATGCCCTGTAAATGATGCTGGATACTAAACAAAAAGGGGGCTATTGTGAGGACGTACAATGTGCTACTCAAGGGACTACCTTGTAGTACACCTCGTCGCATTTTAAAACCTGTTGTCAAGAAACCATTTATTTTGAGTTTTAGCAGCATATGATTATATAATGTTTTTATCCAATTAAGAAAAGTGTCTCCGAAGCCATATGCTTCTAAGACTTTGTACAGATATTCGTGGCTCACTCTGTCATATGCTTGAGAAAAATCTAAAGATAGAATTGCCTCTGATGCATTCTTATTTTGTTTGGTAATAATTACGTCTCTTATCGTTTGTAGCAAGTGATGTATACTTTGGGACGTATTACAAGCGAACTGTAAATTGCCAATAAGTTTACCCATATATTTTTTTAAACGCTGATTTATGCACCTACTTATAAGTTTGATGTCACTGCTCAATATGGAAATTGGCCTAAAATCTGTGACGAACTTTGGATTTGCCTTTTTGGGAACTAACACTATAACTCCCGTGCTACTGGTCTTCCCTATTGTCCCTGTTGTCAACACTTCGTTGACCCATGCCGTTAATTCGTCTCCTATTAGATCCCAGAAACATTGATAGAATTCTGATGGTAATCCATCTTCGGCTGTAGTTTTATTCCTCGGAGCTTTGAATACTGCATCATGAACCTCCTTTTTACTAAACGGTTGTGTGAGCTCAGTTCTTTCATTTTCTGTCAGCGACGCAGGGAGGTAGTTCAAAAAATTGCATTGCGTTTCTGTTGGATTAAAGGGTTGACCAAGAAGATTTTTATAGTATTGCAAAAACCTGTCGTGTATACTATGAGGGCTGGTGACAACTTCACCGGAATCTAAAGTTAATTTATGAATAACGTGACTCCTGGCGTGTTTATGTTCTTGAAGAATGTGACTTAGTGTGGCTTGCTCGTCTGGGTCTATAGGAAGAATCTTGCTCTTTATTATTGCTGCAGATTTTCGTTTCCTATGTATAGCAAGTAATTGCGCTTTTATTTCATTTGCATAAGGACGATCGAAATTACCTTGCAATGCTAAACGATGGATATCATTCAAGACTGCATACAAAAAATTATATTTGTTTCTTTGATCTCTACTAACCTCTGCATTGAAGAATTTACTGACCTGACGAAATTTAGGCTTAACTCGAGTTTCCCACCACTCGATTAGGGTCTTGTGCACTGGCCGAGAGGCCTTGAGTTCGTTCCACGTTTCCCTGATTAGCTGGACATAACTACCATTGCGTAATAATGTGCTATTTAAAAGCCAGTATCCGCTACCTTGTCGGGGTTTGATCAAATCTAAATTTATTTTGAGAATTGGGACACTATGATCACTAAAGCATACTGGAAAATTTTGAACACTAATGATATATTCCTGAAATCTTGGTGCGACATAAAACCTATCGATCCTTGACGCACTATTGGAGGTGATATGTGTGTAACCTTGACTTTCGCCATTGGTGTGTATCCAAGCGTCACGCAGTTGTAACCCCTGCGTTAATTCATAGAGCGCACGTGAGAAGTTGTATCCTGGATTTTGATCTTGTGAACGAATTACGCAGTTAAAATCTCCCACTAGTATAGTGTCTAGTGTGTGGGATGTCAACTCGGGCCCTACAACTGTTGAAAAAAAATCTTCTCTTTCTCGTCTGTTTTGGCTTCCTGACGGAGCATACACATTACAGAGAAACACTGAGCCTAATTTGGCACTTATTTGTCTGCCCGTGGGATGGGGCACTACATTACGTAAATCCAAGTGTCTCCTACATGCTATGGCAGTCCCTTGTGCAAAGGGAGTAAAATTGTTGTAAACTTTAAACATGTTCAGTACAGAAAAATCGTATATGGCTACCTCTTGTAAGAGGGCCACATCAATAGACGATTTAATGAGAAAGTCATTGAGAGCAATTATTTTGGTCTTACTTTGCATTTGATTCAAATTTATAGATGCCAAGGTAAATGTTTGCATGATTAGAACTGTCCACAAAAGAAAACTAAACTTACTTATATTCTTCAACATTACTAAACTCTAATTTCTGCCTAGAATGCATTAACTATGCTTTCCACTAAATAAATCTGGGGTAAGTTTGTTACTCGTCGAAGGTTTCTCTTTAATTACATTTCCTGAATGACTTGTTAAACTACCCTTTGAAACATCTTGTTTTGGGGTACCAGGTTCTACTCTAAATTCGTTATGAACTATTGTGGAACTTACGCATTCATTATTTTTCTTCTTCTTTCTACGTAGCACCATGGACTCTTCCGCCACTGACCGTAACCTTGATACAGATCTTGACCGTGATTTCCTAGGAGAGGTAACTACGGGGAATTCTGCCTCCGCGAGCAAAGCACTTGGGGGTGGGGGCGGGGGTATGTGATGCATCTCCTCTGAAGTGGTCAATGTTGACTGCTCCATCTCTTCCCTTCCTGTTGGTGCATTCTTCTCACTAACTTCCTGTCTGGTACCTGGCTCCTCGTCGGTGATTCTGGGGCTATCCGTGTTCCCTCCATTGCTGTCTCCTGACGCTGGGACTTCTGCAACTAACGGAGCTGAATCTCTTGGTTTAGTCCGTACGGGTAGCACAGTTGGTTCATATACCATCGGGACATTGTCAGCGGGTATATTAACCGGACCCCTGCGGGGCTGGTTCCCTGAGGATCGACGCTTAGGGCACTGAGCAACTACATGATCCTCCCCCGAACACGCGAGGCACGTACGCACCTGCCCAGGGTATGTTACCCAATAAGAGTCTCCATTCATTGTTACATATGAGGGTATGGGTTTACGTAGTATCATTTTAATCAAGACACGTCCAGTTCGAGTAGGGTAAATGTGATCTGCAGAGTATGTCTCGTCTTCAATTTTTAACACTTCCCCATAAGACCTCATGACACGACTTATCACTTCTGCACTTAATTCAATTGGGACTACATGGATTCTGACAATTACATGCCGCTGGTGGGCCCATTCTACTTCAACTTTATGATCACCATCTACGTCACTGTAGATTACCTCAGCACCAAAATCATTTAGTAACCTTTCTCCTACCACTTTTGTCGCAAATTTCACGTACAAACACTTACGAAAGTAATCTATTTCAAAACTGAGCACTTGGTTCGTAGGCACTTGGTAGACATCATGAAACCATCGATGAAAATCCAATGACGTAGGTCGCGTTTTGACCTCACGGAAAACAAATTTCAAGGTGTTTTCTCTTTGTGTATTCATCGTGAACTATTTCATCGTATCTTCACTGGCTCACGGTAATTGTAGTCAAAACCTCGCTTGCACTCCAAAGGAAAAAAAGAACTAACACAACACTAGCAAACCGTATACGGCCCTAGCTAACTCGGACAGTTCGATCGCTAAGCCTTCTCACGCGAAGAGCGGAGCTCGGTACGAACTGATACCTGCTCAAGCTGCAGGCAGACTGACCACTTCGCCACGGGGGCCGGCTAGAACAGCAGAAGAAAAGGGAAAGAAAGAGAGAGACGGAGAATACAAAAAAGGAGGGGGAAGCAGTTGGGGAAAGATTAAATGATGTGTAGTCCGAGACATGGCTGTGTAGTATATAAGGAAAGAGTTTAACGGTTTCAAACCTCTCATATGTAAAGTAAGCATTTTGCACTAATTGTATAATCAAACAAACATCTCAAAATTTGTCATACCACATTGTTGTTTTTTTTGTTGTTTTTTTTTAGTTTATTTTACTTCGGTTTTCTGCCACATTTGACTAATCCCGAAGATGTGTATGAGTGAGATATGGTGAAATTCATGAAGGATTTTGATGGATTGAATTAGTTTATTTTACTTCGCGTTTTGTGCCTCGTGAATATTTATTGTTATTTTGTCATTTATTTCCATTAAATTTTCTAATTATTTTTTGTTCTCCAATATTTCATTGAATTTAAATTATTTAAGTAGTTTAAGTAGAATAGTAATTTGCGAAGATGGGGATGAGTGATGAAATGATGAAATTAATGAATGGACATTCACAAACAACCAAGCCCGACCGGGATTCGAACCCGGGACCCTTGAAATTCATGAAGGAATACTCACAAAGAACACCCATGCCTTGGCCAGGATTCGAACCTGGGACCTCCAGCGTCGTATTGCCATCTGCACAACAATGGTTGAAAAGGCTTTGGAAGTTACATGTATTCATATCACACACACACATATACACAAATAAATGTTTTAAAAATAAACGCCTAGCTCTAACAGAGGTTCAATGCAAACAAACTACTGTTAATGGTTACCATAAGTAATACACATCAAGCCAATATTTACATGCAAATTGTGTAGAAAGATAATTTTTTTAGTTATAATTCAAAATCAATAATAAATAATTAGTAACATTAAATTAAAACTATTAAAATTGTATAGACCTACCGTATACATAGAGAGCTGTGCATTAAACACGATCTATTAATTCTGTGTGTGTGGTAAATAGGCAGAGCACTTAGAATTAAAAAAAAAAGCATAAGCATTCACTTTTCATATTGTGAATATTGTCGAAATTCAAATTCTTTCACCATAATATAATATAATCCATGGCGTTATTTGATGTAATTCCACAATGCATGTAAGGGATTGGAACATTAATTGCATTATCTATTCTAACCTGAAATAAAAGAATATGACAATTGCTCTGGAGCCATGAACTTTGAATTTAAATTTGTTATTTCATACGAACCAAACCAAACGTACTACATTCGTACATGGAGGGTTCAGTACATCTTTCATCACAAGACAATAAATATAATTAATTACAACATTTCTATAATTTACAATCTAACCATTAATTTTCGCTCAGAAACAGGAAAATGGCCCTTTCAATTTCGGAAGAAGGTACTGGGACAATATCAATTAACAAACATTAACAAGTTTATATTGCACTCCGAAAGCCCTGGCCCAATAAACTCAGAGGGGGAAACGATTGACGTTAAGAGGGAGAATGCTCTTTACGCCGTGTCCGGAAGGTGCAAGAGCGTACTTGAAACGAACATCCTCCGAGTGTGGTCTTGCAATGCGGTCTTGAAGTCATCGACTGGAAGTGAAAGATTTTCGAACTACACTTTGACTGCAGGGCGAAATACGATCAGTAGATAAAACTGAGTACACGTTTTTTTCCCCGCGTTATAAACACTTGTTTTTCAACATAGATATCGCATAGATTTTCAAATGTTCTTACATTTCCACACATTATAAGAACTTGAACCAACAACTTGCTAGTCTTTAACGTATACTCAATCTGTGTTTTCTACCTCCGCGATTTCAAACAAATGAACAACGAGTTCAGAAATCACATGATCAAGTCTGCAATGATCCGTCCTCCGAGCTGTAGTCTCGATTACTCAGCGCTTTCGAGCTGCACTAGGTGACGTCACTTCCGTCAAGATTACTTCAAATCTGTACTTTGCACCTTTCGGACGCAACTTTGCTCTTAGGGGCGTCAACTTTTGAAAAACATTGGATGAGCTTAAACACTTGAGTTATTAGTTCTCAAAAAATCTCATGAATCTCCTCTTCCATGAATTAATGTACAGCAATGCATCCTTAGTTAATGTTTTCAAAAATCTGTTATTTACTGGCTTCAATAAGCAATCCACCGCTAATCACGATAACAAGTATACGAGTCATAATAATAATAATAATAATAATAACAACAACAACAACACGACAAAATATCGTGTGGGCTTGGACCTGATGGCCCCACATAAGTTTACTCTTATAGATATTGAAGATTATTGTAGGTTTTATAGTATTCGGGAAGGAGGACACTTTCTCGTGCTTTGTGAATGCACTTGTATAGAAATATAAAGACATACAAGGATTTTTTCACAGTTATTACGGAAAGATAATAAGTATATATATATATATATATATATATATATATATATATATATATATACACATACATACATATATATATATACACACACACATGTATGTCATGTTGAACATTAAGAAATTATAAATCTAGTTTATTAATTTACTTGGAAGACATCAGTGGAATTCTGTAAATTTATTACTGTTAATCACTGGGTAAAGTCATATAACCAGTGCATAGTTAGAGATCTGTTAGTTCATCGAACTCTCCAGCCTAACTATTGCCTATTTTTGGGGGAGCAGGAAAAGGTTTTATAAGCTCTTGCCTTGACTCATTTCACCCAACAGGTCAATAGGTGCTGGAGCTTGTCCCGAGTTGATATTTTCCTGGAGATGAGGCCTGTTCGTAAAAAAAAATTATAAGCTGGGTAAAGTCATATATTTTCCGTACTACAGGAGAATGCATTGTTTTGGCTGTAAAAAGAATCTTTTCAGGGTGGAAGACCGATCTTGGCAAACAGATGAAGTATCGGAGTAAGAAGGAGGAAAGTTTATCAAACTTTAGTTTCCGCACAGAGGGAAAAAAGCAGTTCTGTGGAAGGTAATGTTCATCTCCTGATGCACTGAGCAAACAGCCTGTGTTTTATTAAGTGTAAATGCGGGGAAATCTCGTGGTCGAAGTGCAGTGCTTTGTTTGTTTACATATAAACACGGAGGATTCTTGGGAAGATAGAACAACTCCAACTGCTACGTGTTCCATTCTTGCGCCTGGATAGGAACAGCCATGAAGAACTTCGGAAGCATCGTGCTTCTTGCATCCCTCTTGGTGTCTGTCGCCTTGGCTGTCCCGGTGGAGCATGAAGGTAATTGCTAAGGCTGGAATTTTAATGCATTTGGGTGTCCTACTTCATGTAATGTAAATAACAAATTGAATTAATATTATTATTAGTGTTTTAATTGCATTAAGGTTTAAATGTTGGTTATGCATATAATTTGCACATTTCACCAACCAAAATTGGCATCTGTAGCCTGTATGCTTCACAAACAAATGAAGTCAGGTTTTGCTACATTTTTAGAGCGTCATACATTTTCGTTTTGAGAAAATTAACATTTTCAAAAAAAATCATGGAAGAACTCGTGAAAAAAACATAGTGGTAAATGAAAACTAAGGTTCGGCTGAACCTTTGGCAGCCGTCAGTGTGAATTTTTTTTAAATTTTCCTCTCCATTCGAAAAACCGCTTTGGTATTCCAAAATCTGAAAAATTACATCAACTTAGAATTCCTTCTAGAGCATTGACGTGAATTTTTGTGTAGTTTGCTTTCGCTGTTGTCTAGATATTCTCAATAGTTTCGCGATTGCATAAGTCTATTAAACTATTGGTAATATCTAGATAACAGCAAAAGCAAACCATACAAAAATTCACGTCAATGCTCTAGAAGAAATTCAAAGCTGATGGAATTTTTCAGATTTTCGAATATGAAAGCGGTTTTTTCGAATGGAGAGGAAATTTTTTAAAAAATCGCAATGACGGCTTCCAAAAGTCCAGTCGAGCCTATTTTTTTGGAGTGGAACGTTCATAACATACGAAATATCTTGTTGCGTATGCCGGACCATAGAAAACAGCTATGTACAGTCAACGGTAAAGATAATGGTAGGCAAATTGTCCACCGCTATTTTAATTACTATATTATTCTACATCTTCTGTTGGAATGAAACTATGTTGGTTCGAAGCTGTTACTCGCTTAGCCCCCCACACTCTTTACCTCCGCACTCGAGGTTCGGTGCACTTCGTACTCGGCTCTGATTTGTCTAGGGGTATCTTTCTTTGTACGACAATGCACGTGGGTTGCTACAAGTCAACATAATTATATAATTAACTACAAGATATAACGGATAACCTTTGCGAAACCTTTATGATCAGGGGGATAAATTACCTTGTCCAGCATGTGTGAAATTAAAAACGGAAATTTTGGATAATTTCTATAGTTTAATTAACGTAAAATTTAAAGTATATACAAGTCGTATCCGAACGTTCATTTCTCTAATTATTTTTCGGGCCAAAACTCTAATTTTGATGTTGGAATCTCTATTGTTTGTACCTGGATGCTTTACATTTCATGAATTACATCTGTAGTACGCTTGTCACAAGGTAGACTCGCGTTACTCCAAGAAACGTCTTAACAGGCGCGAGGTCGCCCGACGTGTACATTTCTCAACCTCCACGGTGACAAGGCACTAGGCTGCCCGGCGCACCGTAATTACTTCAAAATAACATCCAGTACAAACTACCTTTTTACCTGTAAACTGGACACCAAGGCACTAGCTTGCCCGGCAATCCAATCTCTTACAGCATCCGTTTCGGGAGACCTGTCCTCCGGTCCTAGCTGACCGAAGCAAAAACAGCCTCTCCCTTCCAAGTCTCAGTTCCAACAACCGACCTCCCCCACTCTCGTCTGGGAGTTTATATACGTTTGGTTGGCGTCTGTTGCCAACGGCCCTTCTTTCAAAATTTTTAAGCCCGCCTTTCTTTTGAACGTTCGAAACACGAAGCAAGAACAGAGAGCTACATGGTATTTATACATGGAATAATATGAACCTAAAAATGCATAATAAATTGATTTACACTAATAACACATATATATGTTTATACACGTAATTACCTAATTAATTAACATATTAATAAATATTTCAATAAGAAAAAAACACTGTTGCCCTGACAAGGGGGCAGGGTAACAAAGCAGGCATTGTAATCTGCTTACTAACGTCAATATTTCTAATCATTGTCATCACAATGTGTAATACAGACGGAATTAAAATAATGGTGGACAATTCGCCTACTGTTTCTTTCGCCATTGGGTGTACTATCCACCTTTACAATTCCAGCGCTCCCCGAAACAATCCTGCCTACGCCAGTGTCGTGTATCAAATAGCGGTCGTTTTATGTTTCAAGTATAAATAGAGCTATAATACATGTGTATGTTAGTCTGTGCATGAATGATGGTATGCAAGAGTTAACAGAGTTAGAAACTAACCTACATTGCACTCAAGTACTCACAAGTAGTTCTTGTAGTTTTCTAAACACTCACTTCATTCCTTAAGTGGACGGAGAATAGGTACAACTGCTTACACGTTTTGACTTTAACGAGTTGAGTTCATTATATTATATTATAGTTTCTTCCTTATAATTTGCAGGCAGGTCACTGAGACAGCGCAGATTCACCTGCAGCGTCCTGAGCTTCAGCATCGGGGGTTACGCATTCAACGACAGCGGATGCGCACTTCACTGCTTGGCCAACAAGTGGAAAGGTGGGCGATGCATTAAGGGGATATGCCGCTGCATAAAATGATTCAGTCGATCATTTGTATGCTTATTCATATCTTCACACTGTACGACGGTGGATAATAAATCATGATTTTTCGCTAAAAAAATTTCGATGTTTTTTTTTTTTATAAAATATTTAAATCGATTAAAAAAAACACGCTTAATATCACTTGCATGGTATTTGGCACCATACATATGGATATATGTTTCTTATAGAAAAGCTTTATCTAGTAAATGGCCCTGTAAAATATTTGAACAGTTTCATTAAAGCAAATAAAAAGGATGTGTAAATATACATTTTTCAGTTTCTGATACTGTGTACGTACATGAACCTACTATGGAAATGTTTGTTGAGTGTGTAAATGAAACTGTATTAATTACAGTAACTTTTCTTCCAGTGAAAATTAACCATTCTGGATGTACTATATAATTGAGGATTAAAAATGGTAAACGTTGTAAGTGCCAAAAGCGAAAGTGTTGGAAAATCGCATCGTTCCGCACATCAGCCCGTAAGAACATTCACACTAGTGACCTCCTTACACGCCCTTTGAACTACTTAGAGGGCTACCAGCCACTTTTTACTTTTACCACATTATAAAGCATGGCACATTTCACAGTTTAACGTTGAAAACGGTGTTTGAATTATTGTGGCACTTACATCGTTTACCAATTTTAGTCTTCAATTGTAAGTTTAAATATTTTTATAGTCTTTGTAGCTGAATTCTGATAATGTTTTTAATGATAGTTTGCTAAATACCAGCTTCCATGTTTACATGGCTAACCATCCATTTATCTCTTCATCGTTAGTAGACAAAAAATATTGTATTATTTAATTAAACAAAGATATCCAGTGAATTTATTGATACAGCGATATGTGTTTTCAATAAAAAGTTTTCTTTTCTATGTGTAAATATACTTTAGTCTCTCGTCCCCCCGAGATATAGTCGCTGGGTAAAGGTATAGAGAACGTTTTCGCTTCTAGCCCCCAGCTTCGCTCACACCTATTATCTCGGGGTGATAGAGACTGCACCGGGAGATTGGTAGATCCTCAATAAAATACCGTTGTCTCGTTCCACACATTTAATTCTAGGAAGGATATTCGAAGGGATTGTATTCGGTAAGGCAATTACCACTCACTCATCTTGTTCAGCCGTAAACCTCGTCGTGTCGACTCCAGGTCGATACAGTCCAGTTCTACACTTTATGATTGACAGTCCATGATAGCAATAGAGCGATGAGAAGATTGAGACGTTGCGTCTCGCTCTTTTATACCCGGAGCTGCATGACCCCCGAGTTGACGCAATGCTCCTGCCAAGTTGGAGCACACGTATATTATGCTGAGCAAGGGTCATGCATACGTCACTCTTGTCCTACCGTCTACAATACCTACCTGGTGGCCACTTTTCGCTCTCTGGAGCGCATTCGAAACATCGGATTGCGGTTATACTTGGAGGGCATGGGAAAGCGAATGATGACGAAAAAAGAATTAGTTCAAATTTTCACCACCAGGGGAAAATATGACGTTTAGAATTAAATTCCCCCTACTCAGAGCTCTCTGGAGTCCGTTCGAAGCAACGGATTGCGTTGAAACTTGGTATGGAGGCTATGGAGGCCATGGGGAAGCGAATTATGACGAAAAAAGAATTAGTTCAAATTTTCATCACCAGGGGAAAATGTGGCGTTTAGAATTAAATTCCCCTACTCAGAGCTCTACGGAGCCCGTTCGAAGCAACGGATTGCGTTGAAACTTGGTATAGAGGATATGGAGACCATGGGAAAGCGAATGCTGAAGAAAAAAAAAAATGTTCGAATTTTCACCAAAATGTGGCTTTGAAATCTATGGGTTGTTAAGTAGTACCTGGGCGATACTCGCTGAGCAAGATTTTCGCTCGTTGAGCAGACAGATAATAATAATAATAATAATAATAATAATAATAATAATAATAATAATACATTTTCTTTATTAAGCGGTCGATGTTCAGCCAAGGGCTGCTCTGCCACCTAACCCTTGTCAATATGATAATACAAGATGAGATAAACTGCCTATGGAGCAGTAAACTAAATGTAAAATAATGCACAGATACAAAAAGGAAAAAAAATACATAGGAATTAGTTACATAAAAAAAGACAATAGTAATAATAATACAATAATGCAATTCCATATAGTGAGTGACTTGATACCTTCAGTTTATGCCCAGACTCTGCCATTGTTCCATTAACAGCAGATATTTTACTTTACCTTTGAAGTTTAATGGGTTGTTTACACTTGCGATGTTCGCAGGCACTTCATTTCATGCTTTGGGAGCCGAAAAGGAGAAAGATGATTTGTAGGCCGTGGTAGAATGATGGGGTAAATCTAAGTTGTTCCGCTTACGGGTAAAATACTGATGGATTTCCCTACGGGATTGCATCTTCTCGAACAGATACTGCGGTTTACCTTCTATCAGTATGCGGCGGATGAAACAGAGATAGTGCAACTTCCTTCTGTTTGCCATGGTAAAAACCTGATTATTATTTAAAAATGGAAGAATAGGATCAGATCTTTTTGCTTGAAAAATGTATCAGAAGAACGCATTTGCACCATTTGTATTTTTGAACTGAGCTTTTGCGAGAGTTGAGGGCCGTAAACATTATCACTAGAGCCCGGAAGTTTGGCAAAATGCCTCTTTTTATCTACTGCATATATTGATAAAATTTTTCCGGATATACGTTTCTTATGTTGTTTCGAATGTTTTGGAAGCCTTTTCATTTTGTCTATTTTGCCTATTTGGGACCCCACTGCCTATTTTTAATTATAATGCCTTTTTTTTGCCTTTTTCAATGAAATTTGACATTTGTTTTAAAAAAAAATGTGTATATAAATTATTTTTGTCCCAAAAAACGTTTTTGGCACTTATTTTTCTTCCGTTTATTATGTGAATAATTTTCGCCTTATTAAGTAATATTGAACTCACGCATGTTTCAACATTGCTGAAGGAGAAAAGTGTGAGAAAAAAGTATTTCATGCTGAGTCAGGATATTGCCTTTCGGTTAACATTTCTTGTGCATGATTGACTGCTGAAGTGGACAGGTTGATTTCGAACACAAAGAAAATATTTCTGAAATCTCCCTCTCGAACCCGAAAATTTCAGGAAGTTGCGATTGAGCTTAGTTTACCTCCGCAAACAGTCTTGACGAGATGGGGAACCTGGATATCAGCAGCTATATATTATGCTAACAACCTTCAAAAAATCAGTGAGGTGATCGATGCTCTTCCAGAAAATGAAGCAGCTTCAATTCGTGAAGTGAAAAAACTCCTGTGCTATTCAAGTTTACTTTTGCACATTATGGTGCATTGCCAGAGACAATTACAATTATAGCATCCATGAAAATCTTCGAGGAATCTATGCAGCAGATGATGGAGTGCCAGGAGAAAAGGGGTCAGCTGTAGCGGAAAAGTGCTAACGGGTAGTGAGTGCAAATGAGGACTTGAAACAATTGAAAACAATTTGTGATATTCTAAAAGGTGAAAATGCTGTTACCAAAATGAGTCCAGCTACATTAACTTGTTATATGTATGCTCCAATAACTTCTGTCGAAGTAGAAAGATCATTTTCTATTATGAAAAACATTCTCTCTGACAGACCACTATCAATGAATGTTGAGAACTTAAAAAGCACCTTGTAGTTATATGCAATCAAGACGGAGAAAATTGAAATGCTCTTCCCAATGTAGATTTTAACATTTTGTCAGAAATTATAGATAAAAGTAAGCGACTTCTAAATGTGCCTTTTTTCGGTTATTTTGCCTTCTTTTTTCATTTTTAGTGCCTATTTACCACATTATAAATGCCTTTTTGCCTGCCTATTTTAACGAAAATAAATGCCTGAACTTCCGGGCTCTAATTATCACAATAGTCAAACAATGGGTAGATTAATGCTTGGATGAGTCTTATCTTGCATTTCGCAGGGAGGAAATCACGGAAACGATTTAAATTCCTGAGTGTTCCATAAGCTTTCCTACATTGCGTCTTTACATGTTCTGTCCAATCAAAAATTTCGTCAAAAATCATGCTACATCTCATTCGTGGTAAGGCTCCACGTTATTGGGCGCCACGTGCTACCCCTCCTTCGTAAATGGTTCTTAATTGTTATTTACCACGGCTATCGAAAAATCTTAATCTCAGGGGATAGGTTCTTTATTTGAGAATTTGAAATAAGAAAGCTTTTTATAGCCAAAGGGATATAGTTAAATGAGGATCTATATTCTGAAAACTGTACACAATACAGAGAAAAATATCTAGAAACTTGTATGTACATAATATATATATATATATATATATATATATATGTGTGTGTGTGTGTGTGTGTGTGTGTGTGTGTGTGTGTGTGTGTGTGTGTGTGTGTGTGTGTGTGTGTGTTGATTCAAAAATATATATGTTATATTGTTCTTGTATATATATATGTATCATTGAAAGAAAATCGTCTTCATCATCTTCTTCAATAAAGACGGATTATTCTTCCTATAAGAAAAGCTTCTTCTTTTCTTCTCCTAGTTTGGGAAAAGGCTTCTTCTTCCTTCCTCTCTTTGATTTGGGAAAAGGCTTCTTCTTCTTTTCATTTGGGAAAAGACTTCTTCTTCTTTTCTTTCTCTGATTAAGGAAAAGGCTTCTTCTTCTTTATTTTCTTTCCTTTTAAGCATAATCTTATTTATTACATATATGTTATCTTTTACTTTATGCCTTGTATATCTTTTCTTTCCTTTCCTTTCCTCGTGGGTCTTTATCATTACTCCCTTGGCAATACTCATAACTGCATTTACTAGATGATGGCACGTCTATGACCTCTGGATTATAGTTATTTTCTTCTTTTGAAATATCATATCGTAAACCCAACGGATCATTACTTCTAACTGGGGGTTGGATAGTTTCCCCACTCTCTTGTCTTCTTCGTTCCAATATATATTCCTTTACTCTCTTTCCTGCTTCTTTGGCATTATACAGCACCACAAGCTATACTTATAGAAAGATTAGGGGCGTCTAAACTGACAGTAGCGCCACATCCACCAAAGGGAATAGCCCAGGATTGCTAACAGCAAGCGCTGCCTATGGCTCAGTGCGTTTAATTGGACACAGCGCCACCGAGGGACGGACAACCAAAAAAGCTGACGACTTTCTCCTCGTCAGAGGTATTAAATCAAGATTTTGAGGATACATTTCTGAATTCATATGGTCACTTATTAACTTTCCTAATTGTTTCGTATGTAAGAGTGGCAGCGGTGGCTCAGTCTCAGCCTCCCCGATGGCGCAGTGGTAGCGTCGTCGCCTTGTAATCAAGGGGGTCTCGGGTTCGATACCCGGTGGAGGCACGTAAAAAGGGGTTCCGTGGAAGCCTTCAGAGAGAGCGGACGCGGAAACTAGTTGCTCCGTGAAGGTCAGTGAAAAGTTGCCTTCAGGAAACAACGAGCGGGAGTGCCGTGTGCGTGTTGCTTGTGGCGTTTGGTGCAGTTGGCTGGCGAGTAAGTAGAATTGGAAAAGTACTTTAGAATAGTAAAAAGATGAATATCATTAGACAAAATACCATCCAGATACGTTTTCCGTTCGGGGCACCGAGGCCGTCGGCGCGAGAAATTCATGACTTTATACATGGACAATTTCAACTCCACGTAGATGAGATCTTGGGAATACAAATACCTACGCATTTTCGATGTGTTTTCGTAAAATGTATCAGAGAAGCAATAATGACGCGAATATTAGAGACATGTGGTCCGGAAACAAACTTTTGTTATGATAATGGTGAAACGGTAAAAGTGCTTTTGAGTGATGCGGGGAGGTAAAGAAAAGCGGTAAGAGTGTTTAACTTACCACTAGAATTAGATGATGACTGTGTGAAGGAAAAAATGACGGAATTTGGGAAGGTGGAATGTATAGACAAAGAAACGTGGTCAGAAAACTTTAAATATCAAGTTTACAACGGGGTGAGAATAGTGAAAATGGAACTAAAAAAACCGATTCCGTCGTTCATTACAGTAAAATCTCATCAGTGCCATGTGATATACGACGGACAGCAGAGAACATGCAGGGCGTGTGGAAAAGAAGGACACGATAGCTGGCAATGTGATAGTCGTCAGATAACAACACTTCGTGTGAATAAAAACCGAGAGAGAAATTATAGTGATATAATAGTGGAAAAGGGGAGTTCCTCGAACCGCGAACAATCAGTTCCAACCAGATAATAATCAAAACATGTCGGAAGGTCTACAAAAGGCGATAAAAGAACAAATGAAAGATAAGGGGATAAAGAATGTGCCAAGTGACATCCGCTCGGTGGAAATGTTACCACCGGTAAATATGGCGACCGCAAAGGAAGAACACAACCAGAAAATATTATCGATGGACACAAAACAACCGGGAACTTCCCACCTAGACAAACAAGACGAAAAAGGAAGTGAAGAAATGCAGGATGCCCAAATGCAGGACGAAGGAAACTCAGTTGATCTTCCTCCCACCCCAGCGGCAAAGGACAACGTCCCAAAAGAGGAGGACAAGGGACCTTCGAAAGACTGTGAGTTGGAAAGTGAATTTAATACAGAAGAAGAAAGTGACGAAAGTGCCACTTCAGTGTCAAAGTGGAAAAAGTCTCAGCAGATGGGTGCAAAAAACGGACGAAGAATACTTCGAAAGGTAGCGAGAACACAGTAGCGAAGAGATCTGTGAGAGAGGTAGGAGGTATGAATAGAGTAATGAACAGAAGAAGTAAACCCTAAAAAGGGAAATTTAATTTGATATTTCATTTGTTATTTGTATATTTTTTTTCAAAGTTATGAGGGACGATCGGAAAGTACTATTAATTGTGTGTGCTAGATTATTCATTTATTAATGGTATATACCACTAGAATATGTACTATTAATATTAATGGAATCTTTTCGCCTGTAAAATGTAAAATGTTAGAAGAATTTGTACGGGTACACTCCATAGACGTATTGTTTTTGCAGGAAGTTTGTATGTGTGACTTTCCATCAATATATGGTTACGAGGCCATACTTAATATTGGTATCAATGGCCGCGGGACAGCAACACTTGTTAGAAACGGCCTAACCATTAATAATGTAAAAAAGTTAGTAGATGGGAGACGCATTAGCTTTGAAAGTACCAACTATACTTTTGTGAATATTTATGCCCCATCAGGCAATCAAAATAGATAGTCACGTGAACAATTTTATAATCAGGACATTTTATATTTGCTACCGTTAAATGAATCTAAAATAATATTTGGGGGTGATTTTAATCAGGTATTAAATCCCAGCGATTGTTTAGGAGCTTATCAAAAGAGTCCAGCCCTTGCAACATTAATTGAAGAATTGCATTTGAAAGATGTTTGGTTACAGAAGAGACAGGATATAATTTTTACATATTTTAATAATAAATCTGGATCGAGAATCGATAGGTTATATACAAATACAGATCAAATAAAAAATATAACATCCATAGAAGCATTGCCAGCGCCCTTTACTGATCACATGGCAGTAAAAATGGCAATAAACCTGGAAGAAACAAAACTAGTCAGGGGTCCTTCATATTGGAAGCTAAATATACAGTTATTAGAGCTTCCACATATCACTGAAATATTTGCACAAAAATGGGTCGACTGGTGTAAACAACAAAAGTATTACAGTAATCATAATGACTGGTGGGTTCGATATGTAAAACCAAAATTAAAAACTTTTTTCTGCTGGTATACAAAAGAAAATGCAAAAGACAGAAACGGATTGATCAACTTTTATTACCAGTGTTTGCACGAGGCATGTCAAGGGAGAGATGTCACCAAACATTACCAATCCATACAGCAGTATAAAGCCAAAATCTTAACACTCCAGAGGCAACAAATGGAAGGCATAACAAACAATAAGAACCAATTCCAAGAATTTAATTCAAGATGAAAGAACTTCGATGTATCACTATGTACAGATGCAAAAACAACAAAAAACACTCATGATCAACAATCTTGTGGATTCAGGTGGAGATTCGCATGTGAGTCAGCCAGGAATCATGCGGACATTTTGTGACTATTATGGGGAGCTTTATCAGACCGGGGAGGGGGAAGCAGAAGCAAGAGAGACCATACTGAATTCGCTAAACAATGGTTTACAAGAAGAGGATAGACAACTTTTAGATACTGAAGTAACAATAGAAGAAGTATATGAAGCGTTACGAACATGCAACCTTAAAGGAGAACCAGGAAAAGATGGTATTGGTTACAAGTTTTATTTGCAGTTTTTTGAGATTATAAAATATGAACTAATCAAAATCATACAAGATGCCTTTAAAAATGGAAAAGTTGTACAAAATGAAGGCATCATCATATTGATACCGAAAAAATCACACGCAAAACAAGTAGACGACTACAGACCAATAACATTACTAAATTGTGACTATAAATTAATGGCAAAGATCTTAGCAAATAGGTTAAAGTTAGTTTTACCACGGATACTCAGTGAGAAACAAACATGCATTGGCAAAAAGCATAACATATTCAGTGCAGTTGGAGGGATTCGCGATCTGATATCCTATTATATGGTGCAGAAACTTGATGCATGTGTGCTTGCTTTTGATTTAAAAAAAGCGTTTGATTTAGTGTCGCATGACTACCTGTTTGAGGTGCTAAAGGCATATGGATTCAGTGAGAAATGTATTTATATTTTGAAAGGTTTCTATCAACAGGCAACATCTCGGATAATGGTCAATGGATTCCTGTCGTCCCCAATAAATATAACAAGATCAATTCGGCAAGGATGTCCACTAAGTATGCTCTTGTTTGCTTTAACCCTGGATCCTTTGCTGCAATATACCAGGAAAACTACTCCCGACGAGATACACGCCTTTAAGGAAAACCAAGTGTTCACTTTCGCAGATGATCTATCTGATTTATCACCACAAACGAGCAAATGCAAAAAATGATGGCAGCGATACATATATACTGCCGTGCTAGTGGGGCCAAAATAAATATGGAAAAATCAAAGGCGCTACCTTTTGGCACATGGGCTCAAAAATATCCAGATATAGGGATACCATATATACAGGAAATTAAAATATTAGGAATAATTTTTCACAAGGACGAGGAACAAATGTTAGAATCCAATTGGCAAAAGATAGCGAGAGACATTCGCATACAATGTTATCAAATGCGCAGCAGACAGTTGAACATGATACAACGGGTGTGGTTTTTGCAAACATATATGTTTAGTAAATTAAACTAAACGGCCCAAGTGATCCCAATCAATCAAAAATACCTCAGAATAATGAATTCAGCAATTAGTTGGTTTATGTGGTATGGACATTTTTTTCGAATACCACTATCAAATCTATGGCAAATGAAACTAAAAGGAGGATTGGAGCTCACAAATATTGAGATCAAATGCAAATCCCTATTCCTGGCAAGATCCTATACGCTGTATGGCATTGAAGACTCCATTACATGATTATGGATACAGTTATGGACGGAGGAATTTCCACCCCAAAATCCGCCAGATCTACGCAGATTGAAAAAAGGACCGATATATCTACGAAGTTTGATGCAAGAATTCAGTTATGTGGTGCTTCCGCCAAAAGGTGAAGATGTAAAACTCTCTCAATACTTATATACACTGTTTCACAAACAGTTGCAGATACCAACTCACCGCATTGAAAAACATTTTCCCAATAACAGATGGCAAAATATTTGGAAAAATTTAAATAAGAAATTTCTGGATACATCAGTGTATAGTGTTTGGTACAATGTAATACATGATATTATACCAACTAATGAACGCTTACAAAATATCAATAGACTAACAACTAATAAATGCCACATATGTGGAGAGATAGACACCACTGAACATAGAATAGTAACATGTAATGGAGTACAGGGAATTTGGAAATATCTAACGACATATCTAGGACAAATATGTCGAACAGCACCCCAGTACTTTCAACCGTCGATGTGTACAAGACCAGATTTCAAATATTTTCCAGAAAAGAAAAACAATGCAGTAATTTGGTTAATAGCTAATACAATATATTATGTATTTTGCACAAAGTATGAGAGCAATAGCATTTTGTTCACACAGTATTTAAAAAGAACTAGATGGAAAATGTTACAATATCCAAAAATGTATGAGTATTTTGGAAACTACCTCAGTGTTGTTTAGACAACAATAATTGTATACTTGTGGTGTGAAAGTGTAAACAGGTATTTTACATATGAAGAAACGTATATTTGTATTACAGGTACATCTGCATGTTTACGCCAAACATCTTGTACCAGATAGACTCTTACTATATTACTTACTATGTTAAAAATTCTATACAATACGTTTAACAGAATTTATGTAAGAAAGCAGATCTATTTTGTATATATGCTGATAAAATAAAAGTTTGTTTAAAAAAAAGTCGGTAACGCGTCTGACTACCATGCTAAAGGTCCCGGGTTCGATCCCCGGCCGGTTCAAATCCGGGAACTTTTCTAACGATGGAAGCGGTCCCGGCGCCCACCCAGCGTCGAATAACATGGGTACCTGGGGGAAACCCTGGGGGGTAATGGCGGTCAGGGGCGTGATGCTGATCACATCACCCCCACTCACGACCGGATCAAGAAAGTGTGGGGCGTTACCCCCACACCCCTATACGCCTTCATAGCGTTGTGCTAAGCACAGGGGAGCACTTTACCTTTTTTAATTGTTTCATATATGAGCATATTCCTAGTTATCTTAATTGGCTAATTACAACATTTTATTCACTTCTTTTATAATTTTTTATGCTCTTCCTTTATGTATTTTGCATTTACTATAATATATATAATCACTCTTCTCCACTCCTATTTTCTACAATTAACTCTACTCCTTTTTATATGGTGCGCTGCCATCTATCGTCGCTCTCGGGAAACATTTCTTCCTTGCATTTCTCATTGTGTCGTCGGAAATGGCACGTGAACAATCAGACCAAGATTTTTAACAGTGTCATTCCTGACGAAGAGCAAATTGTTTATTTTAAGCTCGACCTTAATATTTTTAAATAACGACCTTGAATAATTAGAACCAATGATCATGAAAATGGATTTTTTCTGGATTTATTTTAAGACCGTTAGATACGCAGCAGTTACTGACGATGTTCAAGTCAGAATGAAGTGACTGAAGCTTATGTTCCAACAGTGGCGTAGAAACATATCGCGAGGCCCTGGGCGAGATTAGAATGCGAGGTCCCCATTTGAAATCTCAATGTGAATCGATACAAAATCTTCAGGGATCCCTCAGCAAAATACATCATTTAAATAATAGTAATAAATTACTGACGAAAATGATATTTAAGAATTTCATTTACCCTTTGTTGTTTTTTTTTTTATTGCGGAAGCTGGAATATGAAGCTGTAGGAAGGAAGAACTGCTAATATTACCCATGTCCTCCATGTCTCACAATTTCTTCGTGGCAGTTGGAGACTTACTTTGGTTGGAGGTGCTTTGTTGTTAAAATTTTAAAATCGGGAGTCCAAGGTTGAGAGAAAAAAGAACAAAGTGCTTTGTATTCAAGAAAATAATAAATTGGTAAAAATGTCCAAGCAAGTTAGCGTGAATTTTTGCGTGAATGTTTCAGATGAGAAATATGACAATAATTTTTACTTTTTTCGGGCCCCTTTAAGCTTAGGGCCCGCCTACATGTATTTAACGCCCCTGACTTGACGTATATAACGTTTAACTAGAATTTGAAGCCAAATAAAGACAGAATGTTGTGTTGTAATTTTCCTGATCACAAAAATTAACCTTTTCCATCTCTTTTTCTCACTTCTATTTATTACATTTTTCATATGAACACCATGCGTGAGACCCTTTCAGTAGGGAGGCCCCGGGCAGTCGCCCACCCCTTGCTACGCCACTGTGTTCCAACGAAGCATAATGACATGAGAAATATAACTGAGTATCGTCTGCGTAAAAATATGGAGTGAAGAATTATATGACTTTCTGCAAATCTGCAGTGTAAAGGGTGAAGAGCAGGGGCTTAATATCGATCCTTGTGGCACGCCTGCTTTTAGCGTTATAGGTTGAGACGCATGAAATGGCGAATTATCATTTACTTGAAGCTGTGTGCTCCTTGATCAAAATATCAGTGCCTTTGATTATAATCTGTGATAAATAAGGCTGCATCCAGTGTACAATATTTCAGTGTTTGAAAAGCTGTTTATTTTGGGCGACAGTTGATGTGGACAAAACTGTCGAAATTTCTACTTTCATACCCTTGCACAACTTCCCAAACCACGGTGTATATGTATTATTTAATATTTACTATTGGGAATAAACATTACTTTCAACACTTTCATTTGCGTTTAGAAACGATATATTTTTTGTTGTATTATTTTTATTTTTTTTATATTGTTAATAATGTAAGCAAATGGTTATTAAGTGTAAGAAAAGGCATTAATTAAAGCCTTAACTTCGCCATGTACAAAAGCCAATACATAAAAATAAATAAATAAATACAATTACAAAAACTGGAATATTACATTACCTTCTGTTACTTGAACTTCCTCTGAAATTACGCTATATCGCTATACGTTAATCATAAATAATTCCTCATTGGCCGCCAACCCGCCATCCTCATACAGTTTTCCTCTTTTTCCATTTGTCTCACGAGATCGAAACACAAGAACTATATATGTGTGGCTCAAAGCTGTGGTGAGCAAAGGTTCAAGTTTGCTCAGAGATCAGGCGAGCAGCGCTCGCCGAGCAACGCCTCTTTCCGTCAAGAAGCTGAGTAATCACCAGAGCTAGGAATTTTAGGTGCAAAAATTTGCCAATAAAGGTGCGAGAAAGGTGCCAATTTTTGTACAAAAAAGGTGCTACAATAGGTGCAAAATTTATTGTAAGCAGTGCATACATATATGATTCAAATTGTCTAGATAAACACATAAAGTATTCTCTGGTTTTAAATCGTTTAATATAACTAACCAAAGAAAATTCTCTGATACATTAGAAAGCAACATAAAGGAAAATATGCTTGTTCTTACTTGCTTAGAATTAGTCATCTAGAAAACTGTTAAAAATAGATTACATTCAAAATTTCTATGTTCTTCTGAGTGAGGCTACATCTGCGATCACAAAGCAGATACTTGTAAGTTGGAAAAGAACGTTCAACGTCAACAGACACAAGTGGTGCGTATTTTGTTTTCAACCGGTAATCCCCATCCTTGTTGGTTGCGACTTCTTGAACATCAGGGTTTTTGGCTAAACTTTGTTCTAACTTCTCTTTCTCGACCCCTTGCAGCTCTCGTTGCACATCCATCAAAACAGCCCACTGTGCTGAGGAATCACTAGGCAAAGCATCTAAAAATTTCGATATTGTATGGAAATGATTGCAAATAAACACTGCAGATTTTAACCATGTACCCCATCTAGTGAGGACGGGACAGGGTGGTAGTGGAAGTTTCGTAATTTCTACGTACTTCTGTATTCTAGTAGGAGCCTTTTCCAGTATTTTCTTAATGCTAGAAACAAATTCGTTCACATATGTATATTCATCTTTAAGAGCTTCACAAACTCGATGCAAAGCATGAAGAATGCAGGTCACATGTTTTAAGTTAGGATACATATTCTTCAGATTAGAAAATGCAGCTAACATGTAAGATGCTTGATCTGTAAGAAATAACCACACACTATCATATTTTACGCCCTCCAGCTACAATACAAAACATGCATCATTGAAACTTTGCATTACACTTGCATTATCTGTTTTGCCGAGAAAATAAGTTTTTAAAAACATGGGTTTCACTTCATGTCCATTGAGAGGTGCTACTAAAATGTTCAAAACGTACCTGTTTTGCCTATCTGTGGTTTCATCTAGTATGAAATAGACTGGATGATCAGCTACTACTTGCCTCATCTGCGAGATTTTAGCTTCATAAAGAGGTTGAAGGTAAGATTTCCTTAAGGTGCTCTCATCTGGAACTGACTTCCCAGTATATTTTTGCAAATATGATTTCATGACAGGATTGTTAAGTTTCGAAAGAGGTATTCCAGACACTATAAATGTCCTTGCTGTCTCACTGAAAAATTCATTTGTATTTCTGGAACTCGAAGATGCAAGCGCCTCACCAATGAATTGCTGTCGCTTCCCATCTCATAGTTCTTTATTCCTGATGTGCTTCCCACTTTGTAGATGCTGCACAACCCGAGTGCGTTGGTGTTTGTCATCAAGAGTAATAGAAATATCACACACATCACACCTCAGAACAGATCCATCACTCTGAATGCCATCACCACTAAACTGTTTAACAATGTCCTGCAGTTTCCCAACATTTACTTTATGTTTTGGCATGGTGAACAAGCAAATCCGATGCATCGGTCAGTCGATCACAGACTGCAGTTACCTTGCTCGCTGAGACGGGAGAAGGAAACGAAAACAAAACAGCTTTTTCTACAACAATTCGTAAACAATACAGCATAGGACAAAAGGAGCACAACTTCTAGCAATTGTAACGCGTCATGGTTGGCACTGTTTAAAGCCCACGCGCTTACTACATTAACCCTCGAGTACTCGCCTGGCATCCCGTAACACGGACACTCGCGCGGGTGACAGTTGTCGCCCACAAGGGATTTTTTTTATTTCGAAAAGAGTAATTATAGTATGGTGTATTTTTTTTGTTTTTTTATATTTACAATATATTCTAGTTACATTTAAAGTATTTTTTGAATTATTTTTGTATCAAACATTTGCTGCAAAAAAATTCCAAATCGTTCTTTTATAAAATTTTGCACTTAAAAAATATCTTAAACTTTAGGCTACCATAACTTTTTTTTAATGCAGGGTAACATTGCAAATCTCTTTGCTCATCTGAAAGACAGCTTTATTGAGTACCCATAAAAATATATATGAACATATTTTGGCCTTTAATACATGGCAAAAAAAATCGCTCAAGCGTACTCTGCATTTTACATGTAGAAAGAATAAAGTCACAACAATATTTGTTACTTGTAATATTTTTTACGCATGTTGTAGATTGAAAATTTCAACGTAATAACTAGACCTATATTGTCCTTATTTTGTTGTACTTTTTAGATATTAAGAATTAAATGGATGTTAAACTACAGAAATACATTTGTACATAAAATACTAAGAAGTCAGCAATATTTTACAGTTGCAATGGCTGTATTGCCTTAGTCCTATTCCAAGCATTCAGTACAAACAATTGATGAATGATCACTACAGATATGACGTCCACATTTTTCACAATGTTTTCTGGTCGTTTTGTCTCTCGCCCTCCCACACAGATAGCAGCGACCTCTACTGTTACCTTGTTGTCTGCACTCAGGCTGTGGAGTTTCTTCGATTCCAAGAAGGGCCTTTCCTCTTTTCTTCAGATGCACAGGGATGAAAGGAAGCTGGATTCGACTTTCAATCAGAGGATTTATAAGTTCCAACGCCAAATTTTGAAGGAATTCTCGTCTTGCAGGTGGTTTAGCTGCAGCATTGTTGAACTTGTAAATGATTGAGGCGTTGATCCCTGATATGTTCACCAGATTGATGAATACAACCATTGGCCAACGTTTTGTGTTGCGAGATACATTGTACAAGGGTTGGATAAAAAGTAATGGCAACACTGCTGTCCCGTGAAAGGGGTGAGTCACAGCGCCACAAGCGTTTCGTGGCTGATAAAGGAATGTCAGACGAGGAAGTATAGTGAGTGGGAGCGATTGTATGTTATTCAGTCAAAAACAGCAGTGCTCTGAAGCAGAGGACGAGAGTGCAAGCGCCCTAACAATATGTTTAGGCAAGAAGAACAACGTCTCTCAGGCAGACGGTCAACGCAGCCTACTTCTGCACCTTCTTGCAACACCACCTTCGTCTCGCATTAAGAAGGAAGCGACGGCACGGTGCCTCATCATCCTGCTTGACAATGCAAGGTGTCACACTGCGAACAATGTGACGGCGCTCCTGCATAACTGGTAGTGGGAGGTACTGGAACATCCGCCGTATTCACCGGTATGAGACCGTGTGATTACGACCGTTTTGTCAAAATGAAGGAACCACTGGGCGGGAAGCACTACGACACGCGCGAAGCCATCATACGTGCTATAGGGCGGTCACTGCGGGACATCGACAGAGATGGACGCGCTGACGGTGTACGACGCCTTTCATACGTGTGACAGAAGGTCGTAGAGATTAGGGGCGATTACTTTGAAGGAATGTAACACGTGCTCCTCTGCCAATACAGTCAAGTACCAATTATACCAGTGTTGCCATTATTTTTTATCCAACCCTTGTATTTCGAACACATCTGGTCAAGGACATCTACACCGACCTTTGTTTTCTTATAAAACGTAATAATTTCGGGTTTCTGTTTATCACCGGTTTCGGCATCAATTGTATTACCATGATGCATGGTTGATAGCACTAGTACTGCTTTGCTTTTCTTTGGACAGTAAGATACAAGAGTCTTATTCTTGTGAAATGCAAAGAGAGATGAGGTAACTTCCCTATCAAGACTTGCTTTTAGTTCTTGAGGAACCCCAATCCTGTTAGATCTTACAGTTCCGACCAAAGTGAGTTTTTTTTTCTTCCAATAGTTTTTTCTTCCAGTGGAATCGACGTAAACCAGTTGTCGGTTGTGATGTTGCGGTTAGTATTTACGATTGGCTCCACCATTCGAAGAGTTACTTCTTCCGATGAGTTTGATAGTTTGTAAGGTCCATTTGGCTGTGTTCCAGCGTAAACCTCTAAGTTCATGGCATACATTGATCTGGCACACACAAGGGCATATATCTTCACACCATACGTTGCCGGTTTTTTTGGCATGTACGTTTTAAAAGGACATTTGCCACGAAATGCAACTAATTGCTCATCCACAGTGCAGTACTCACTCGGAGTAAAATATCGTTTAAAGTTTTGCACCACAAGTTCTAGGACTTCTCTGATAAGCGCAAGCCGATCAATTTCTCTTCGCTGCTGACGGTCTGCTGACGGTCAAAACGAAGACATCGCATGAGAAAATGAAATCTATTCTCACTCATGGCAAGATAACAGACTTCCACCCCAGTTCCTGTAGAGTTGTTCCACACCTGCTTAGTTTTTTTCCTGTTGCTGCCCAAACAGCCGGTCAGTAGCAAAATGCCTATGAAAGCACGAATTTCAATAACATTTGTGTGTTTGGCGTCCCTGTCTCGGCTAAAATGCTCTTTTATATGTTCAATATAAATATTGGTTGATGTAACTATAGTTCTAATAACATTATCGTCCATAAAAAGTACAAAGCAATCAAGTGCACTGCGTGCTTCCCTACCCTGTCCAGTTGGTCCTGGGAGCCGCAAAATAATGTTGTCAGCTCTGGTTCGTACATTTCTGGGCTGAGGAGGATAGTTTTCCACATCATTACATTTCTAAACTTGTCTCTTACCATGTATAAATTTCCAAATGGGATGTCATGTTCTTCACTGGATTCTTCTTCCGCATTCGGCGCCAGGTTATTTTCGGCATTTCCCACTTGATCGTTTTGCGGCTCATCTGCTTCTTCGGTGTCAGGAAGATCGTCCTGGACATCTAAATGGTCCTCTTCATCATCGTCACTATCATTCTCCACAACATCGTCCTCATCAGAACTCTCACTAAGCAATACGTCCAAATAAGAGTCATTACACAGTCGCGGACGCTTTGGTGCACTCATAACGCCGTTAATCGCGCGGGGGACAAGTGTCACCCAACTGACTTTCAAGCGCAATAACACGGTCCAGTCTTCACTACAGCGTACAAACGCACACTAGAAAAAAGTCGTTTTCACGTTCAAAAGACACAATGGGCTCTTATGGGCAATGCTTTTCTTATGGGAAATACGAGAGCGCTGTTGTGAAATTTCTGGATTTACAAATTTAGCTTAAGTAAAATCGGTACCTGCAGTTTTGCAGGAAATTTTGTAGAGAACACGATGGTGAACACAAAAAACTGGTAACTTGCTTACATAATTTTAGATAAATTAAAAACGCAAATTTTCTGTGAAAACACAATTTTTACATTGTTTTCATTACTAACGTTGAAACATGCCGTAAAATTGAAGCATTCATTATTAAAAAAATTGACACTGTTTTTTAATTGTCATAGGTGATGGTGGTACTCAGAATTTATCAATACTTTAAAGCATATTTGCTTTAAAATATATTCAAATAAAGTATGTGGAGATTTTTTATATTCGTGCAGTAGAAAATGTCGTCGCTGGCCATTTCTTGTTCTGTAATTCCAAGTAAAAACTTCCAGCGACAAAGTTGTGGAGAAAATAATGAAATTATTTTTTATAACCACTCAAAGGTTCCCAGAAATATTACTTCCATGCATTTGGAGTTTCTTTTTAACCCGCGCTGCTGACTCACCGCAGCATTCCGGCTGTCACCACCAAGTTTTCGAGTTGTTATTTTATTTCCATTCAGTAAAAATATGAACTTCATGCAGTTTGTTATAATAGAATTGAAATTACTTAAATTTAATAATTGACAATTATTTCCAATGCTGCTGTTGTGAGCAACATTAGTGCTGTCGCAAATACACGTTGTTTTTGTTTATATTACTGTCGACATTAATACTGAAATGAAGATCACCTTTCAGTTTCCAACGTACACATAAATTCATAGACACCATATTAACCTTTGAAAGGCTTTCCAACACGTGACAAAATATGGCGCTTCAAGATAGAAATATGACATGCCTTGCTTGAGTCATTCACGTCTTATCAGTTCACGTGGGCCATAACTCATTTGTTTGTTTGGGTTGCAACTTGAATCTAACCAATGTGCCAGGTTCCCCTTACTTGAGTGAGAGATCTGCTTTGGTCTGTTTAGACTTTTTCCCTCTCTCGAGAAAGTGTTTTCAGTTGTGTGAGCGCTCAGTGATTTTTACTTTTTTAAGTGATTTCTGAAGTGTCATATTCGTGCATTACACTTGCGCGTGTAGTGATCGCAATGGATCATAGTAAAAAGGATAACTGTAACGTTCACAGTATAATATTAATATTAATAATTACATATAATTATCATTATATATACAAAATACGTAACACCTTCATTGTGAAGGAAGGTCATCATTTCCCGGCGACATGAGCTAGCGCTGTATTGGCAACACTGTGCGGTTTCTCCATAAGCGCCGTTGTGTCTTCTGAACGTGAAAACGACAATAATCAGGTAGCTGAGAATGTAGGCGAAATGTACTGAAGTCCCTCCCACTCCCCTCCACCGCACTGCTTGGCGGTAACGAAAACAAAGGGGCTGGGTGACAATGGTCACCCGCGCGAGTAACTGAAGGGTTAACGTCCAAGAACTGAAGAAAGCCGATTCATTGTTGTGCGGTAAACAAGAATCGCGTGCCAAGAAGCCGTGCCTCGAATGTGGGTGGGGTTAAACAGCGCGCGAGTTGTATTTAAAAAAATGATAAAGATGCAAAAAGGGCGAAAAGGTGCAAAAGGTTCTGAGATTGTGAAAAAGGTGGAAAAGGATCTGAGATTGTGAAAAAGGTGCAAAAGAAACACCATGAGTAGAGTTCAATACGTGCTTATTTTGGGGATGAGTCACTTTTTTACCCATTTTCACAAAAAAATTAAGGTGCAGCACCTAAAATTCCTAGCTCTGGTGATCACGTTTCTCGCCGAGAGCTCAGATACTTGACGCGCCCCTGGTACACAGTGAACATCACGGATACGCTTCGTGCGGCCATTGATCGCACTGTCTGATGCTTCCAAAGAGGCGTTCCGTCAACAGGGCGGATATTGAAACTGCTGTACCAACATGAACTCAAATTACTGCTTGTTGATTGATTGATTTATTTGCTTTATTTTACTTTGCATCTTGTGCCACTTTTGGGTAATTTGCGAAGATGGGGATGAATGATGATATGATGAAATTGATGAATCACTAATAGCCATGACCATGCCAGGATTCAAACCGGGACCCCTGGCGTGGTATCGCAATGTGCTAAGCACTTCGCCACGCTGGTTGTTGTTACTTCACCGACACATTTCAACGCGGTGGTGAAAATTTGAACTGCTATATTCATTTTCACCAGCATTCGCTTACCCATGATCTCCATAATCTCTATACAGGCGCGTCTCTAGAAATATATTGGGGGGGGGGGTCCGAACCAAGTGTCTCAGAAATTATGATGATAATAATAATGTTTAAATTAAAACAATTAAATTATAATTAAATTCAATATTAATTAAAATATGTAAATCTATTATACTGCATTTTTATTATTACATGAATACTTGAAATGATGACATAAGTATATAAATATAACAACACACATTCAATATCTAATTTGCGTGTACTTAAGATCGCCAAATTTGTATAAAAACAAGGAAATTAATGTCAAATAGATAAAGAATTGAATATTTATTGAATAATAAGGATCGCGTAATTAATCGCGTACTGTTAACACTCACAAACTGTCATTGTCACTTAGCCTATGTAAAAATTATAAATGTAATTGTAAACTTTATAATTGTAATGTACATTATGGAGTATTTTTTGCAAATGTTACTAATGTTACTGTATCAATTAAATATTAGATCAAACCGTCACTCACGAAGTGTTCTGGCCACCAGAACAGAAAATGCATCTCATGTAATATATTGCACACTCCATTGTGTCTTGACATGCAATTTTTCCTTTTGATTATATGTATTATATTTGTAATCTCACATGTAACAATAGTTATATGAAGTCGGGGGAACCGTTGAAATTCATAGGAACTGACGTCCCGTTATATTCTTAGGCACCAGGACAACAAGTGCATACCCTTGAATGTATGCGGGTGGAAGCAGGTTTACTTTGGGCGTTCCCCCTTTATATATATGAAGGATGGAGTCTGCGTCTTCTGGATACTCTCCTCTCATCTGATCTTTGGTCTTCCTGCAGGCCTTCTTCCTCCCATGTTTCCTCCTAGCATCCTCTTTGGGATCCGGTGCACATCCATTCTAGCTACATGGCTAGCCCAGTTTAGTCTTTTTATTCTTATGAATATGGAGAGAGGTACTTCCTTATATTGTTTGTAAATTTCGTCATTGTATCTAATTCTCCACCCTCCTTGTGACTGAATAGGGCCAAAGATCCTTCGGAGGATTTTACGCTCAAATGAGTCGAGTTTGTTAGCGGCTTGTTCCGTGCTTCACATCCATATACGTGCTACAATACTAAGAATGAGTGTTTTGTATAGCGTCACTCGAGCTCTCCAATTGACATCTCTACATCTGATATCGAGAAGTACTCCTTATTTGCTGTTTGAATGTGTGCTCGTATTTTTGCTATGGGAAGTTGTTGGCCATTTCGATGTTAAAGTTTTCTATTACCATGTTCTGTTCACAATGTTTTCCTTTCCTTGACTGGATTAGTATCTTTGTCTTATTCTCGTTTATTTTTAGTCCAACTTTCCTGCCTTCCTTCGAACCTTCGAAGCTGAGTATGAGCGATGATATGATGAAATTGATGAAGGAACACTCACAAAGAACACCCATGTTCAAACCAAAATTCGAACCCGGGACTCCTGGAGTCTGTTCGCGCTACGGTAACCACTCCGCCATTGAGGTCGGCGGAGGTTCAGTTGATGACGGTCTGTGCATTCTGAAAGTTATGACAAGGCCGGACTCGAACGTTGATCATTTGAAATTTCTCCCGAAATGATCTCGCTCCAAATAGCTTCACACGGAAATCTTCAGATTGCATTGGCCTGACCCTTTCTATAGACACCCAAATGTCAATATCCCTTCCACGTAGCATACCCTGGACTGCAGACTAGCGAGGCTCTGGCGTCTTGACTCACAGCCAGTACAATCCACCAAAGTAAAATAAACTAAATCAATCAAAACTTTTTTTTTCAACGACTTGGGCGATAGGAGGCAGGCAAGCGGGTTTTCTCTTAAGGCGCAAGGGGATTAACTTTCTAATTGCCATCTTGAAGATGACATCAGGGGTACCAACTTTAGAAAAAACATTGGCTGGGCTCAACCACTTGAGTTATAAGTTCACAAAAAACCTCATAAATTCTCCCTTCCATGAATTAATTCACACCAATACATCCTTAGTTATTTTTTAAAATCTGTTATTTGCTTCAATAAGCAATTCTCCACTAATCACGATAACAAATATGCGAGTAAAAATAATAATAATAATAAAAAACACGACAAATTATTGGGTGGGTTTGAACCTCAAGGGACCACTGTTTACTCTTATGGTTATTGAAGATTATTGTAGGTTCTAGTATTCAAGGGGGAAAGAGGACACTTTCTCGTGCTTTGTGAATGCACATTTGTAGAAATCTAAAGGCAGAAAGACACCTTTTCACTGTGGGGCATTATTTGGTTCCTCTTTTTACATTATTTTAAACATTTACGAGCAGTAGAAATCGAAACGGGTAATTTTAGGCACCATGTATAATTAATATGCAACGTACAAACCTACGAATCTGATTACGGGAAGAAAATATTTCATGTTGAACGTTGAGAAATGATAAATCTAGTTTATTAATTTACTTGGAAGACGACAGTGAAATTCTGTACATTTATTACTGTTGATCACTGGGTAAAGTCATATATTTTCCGTACTACAGGAAAATGCATTTTTTTGGCTGTAAAAATAATCTTTTCAGGGTGAGAGACCGATCTTGGCAAACAGATGAAGTGTCGGAGTAAGAAGGAGGAAAGTTTATCAAACATTAATTTCTGTACATAGGGGAAAAAAGCAGTTCTGTGGAAGGTAATGTTCATTTCCTGATGCGCTGAGCAAACAACGTGTGTTTTATTAAGCTTAAATGCGGGGAACTTTCGTGCTCAAAGTGCACTTGCTTTGTTTATATATAAACACGTTCTTGGAAGATACAGTAGAACAACTCCATCTGCTACGTGTTCCATTCTTGCACCTGGATAGGAACAGCCATGAAGAACTTCGGAACCATCGTGCTTCTTGCAGCCCTGTTGGTGTCTGTCGCCTTGGCTGTCCCGGTGGAGCATGAAGGTAATTGCTAAGGCTGGAATTTTAATGCATTTGGGTGGCCCTACATCATGTCATGTAAATATCAAAATGAATTAATATTATTATTAATGCTTTAATTGCATTAAGGTTTAAATGTTTGTTACGCATATAATTTGCATATTTCACCAACAAAAATTGGCATTTGGATAGCCTATATGCTTGACAGACAAATGAAGTCAGATTTGGCTACTTTTCAAAGCTGTTGTTGTTGTTGTTTTAAATCCATTTTATGCACAGATAGGTTAATCGGAAGTGCATCTACAGTTTAAAGTGGAATCCGAACCACTATATGTGCCTCCACCGTACATTTTTAAAGCGTCACACATTTTCGTTTTGATAAAATTAACATTTTCAAATAAAATCTGTGAAGAACTGTGGGGAAAAAAATCGCCCCCGTTTGTTAATTTTTGAGAGTGGAAAGTTTTTAACTTACGAAATATCTTGTTGTGTATGCCACACCCTAGAAAGCTGCTATCCACTATCCACCTTTACAATTTCAGCCCTCCCCGAAAAAATCCTGCTTACGCCAGTGTCGTGTATCAAATAGCAATGGTTTTATGTTTCAAGTACAAGTGAATGGCTTATTGCAGAAAGGGACCTGAGTCACATTTTTGAGGTATCGGAGTTAATGGTATTTTTTATTTTCCTAGTTACAGACACATCTTTTAGTGCAGAAAGGACGTCAGTCACACGAGGATATAGCCAAGAAAATGCACAGTGAAAAGTGTACTTTAATGCAGAAAGGTACCTGAGTCGCTGACTCGGGACCTTTTCTGCAATAAACTTAGCCGTATTTATACGTTGTACGAACTGTGTACGCTAATCTGTAATACAGCTCGCGCTGTAAAAATACTGTCAAACTTATTGACACCAGTAACATTATTGATTTCGCAACGTCGTGGCCTCATGTCTACAAACAAAATGTGGTATCTGTGAAAACTACCATGTGTTCCTACAAGAATAGGCAGTATTTTCAGATTTCCAAGTATCATTACTTTGAATACTGTGTTGAACATAAAGGTACTGTCAAGGTTTCCGAAGGCATCAAAGGTTTGACGTCTCACACCTTCTATCTGTCCAAAGCTGCAAGAATTGTAATTCCTACGACACGTACGTTCCCAGTTGTCGTATGTACCAGACGACGTCAAAGGATATTATGAAGATATTCTTCAGTGGCCCACTACACACGGCAATGAAACAGACTCAGATGTAGAGTAACACATGCATGTATGACCTCGTACATTATTGTACTTCAAACACCTACAATAAAGTCCAGAAAGTGCAGTACACTGTCATTCATTGATGAATCTATAATTTTGTGTGACATATATAACATAACATAATATAACCTAGCTTATGTGGCAATGACAAACGGGCGTTTGTAGGATATTTCTCGTCCTATTTCTCAAAGTTTCCACTTTTATTGCAGAAAGGTACCGGAGTTATAACCTTTTCATCTCCACTGTCTCTAGCAGCATACTGCAGGGGGCGCATTGAGGGTTGCAAAATTAACTTTTCTTTATGCTGAATATTTGAGCCAACAACGGCACATTTCTTTCTTACACTATCAATATTATACAATTTTTCTTGTTTTTCTCAGAATTGTGCAAAAGTGACTCAGGTCCCTTTCTGCAATAAGCCATTCAAGTATATAATACACGTGCGTGTTAGTATGTGCATGAATGATGGTACGTAAGAGCTAGCAGAGTTAGAAACTAACCCAAATTGCACTCATCTACTCACAAGTAGTTCATGTGGTTTTCTGTACACTCGCTTCATTCTTTAAGTGGACGGAGAATAGGAACAACTGCTTACACGTTTTGACTTTAACTAGTTGAGTTAATTATATTATATTATAGTTTCTTCCTTATAATTTGCAGGCAGGTCACTGAGGCAGCGTAGGGTCACCTGCGACGTTCTGAGCATCAGTATGTTTGGAATCAGTGTCAACGACAGCATATGCGCACTTCACTGCTTGGCCCTGAGGACAAGAGGTGGGCGATGCGTTAAGGGGGTATGCCACTGCAGAAAATGATTGTCGATCATCTTTGTGCTTATTGATATCTTGACACTGTGTACCAGGGTGGATAATAAATCATGATTTTTGGTAATAAAAAGTGTTGATGATTTTCTATATTTAAATCGATTTTTTGATTCTTTAAAAACCACGCTTAATATTACTTGCATGGTTTCTGGAACCATACATATGGATATATGTTTGTTATAGAAAGGATTTTTCTAGTAAATGACCCTGTAAAATATTTGAACAGTTTCATTAAAGCAAATAAGAAGTATATGTAAATATACATTTTTCTGTTTTTGAAACTGTATACATGAACCTACTATGGAAATGTTTATTGAGTGTGTAAATGAAACTATAATAATTACAGTAACTTTTCTTCCAGTGAAAATTAACTATTCTGAATGTACTATATAATTGTTTAAAAAATTTTATAGTCTCTGTAGCTGAATTTTGATAATTTTTAATGATAGTTTTCAAAATACCAGCTGCCATGTTTATTTACAGTTTAATGATAATTTTATTGTTTAATACGATTAATATTTTGTATACTTTTTCCTACACAAAATATTTACTATTTTTGCCCATGAAAATTATTGAAGTTTAAATCAAGAGAAATGTAAGTGTGTTTACAGTTTACATATCCTTTCGTATGAGCTTCACACAATCAGTACATATGTTTTGTTTCCTTTCTTAGAGCCTAGTAATCACCATTAGATTATTACAAGATTTATGTACTTTCACAAAAAGTAATTCTGATATCTATAAAATCCATATGTACATTATTCTATAAATTATTTACTTAAAGAGATTTAAATCGGCGATTTTTTTTTCAATCGCGATTTAAATCAACCTGATTCAAATAAATCCACCTTGCACTGTACACATGTTTACTACAGCCGGCCCCTGTGGTTGAGTGGTTAGCACATCGCGCTATGGCGCTAGGGGTCCCTGGTTCGAATCCTGGCCTGGACATGGAAGTTTGCGAGTGTTTATTCATCATATCATCACTCATCCCCATCTTTGCTGAGCAAGATTTTCGCTCCTTAAGCAGACAGATCATTTAGTTGAAGCTGTGTGCTCATGAATCAAAATATCAGTGCCATGTGGCTGCGTCGAGTGTACAAGATTTCATTTTTTGTAAAGCTGTTAATTTTGGGCGACAGTTGATGTAGACAAAACTGTCGAAATTCTACTTTCATACCCTTGCACAACTTTCCAAAACTACGGTGTACATGTATTATTTAATATTTATTATTGAGAATAAACATTACTTTCAACACTTTCATTTGCGTTTAGAAACGATATATTTTTTGTTGTATTCTTTTTATTTTTTTTCATATAAAGCTTGTTAATGTTTGTTAATTGACATTGTCCCAGTACTTCCTTCCGAAATTGAAAGGTTTCCGGGTTCGAATCTCCAGTAGTCAGGACAGTAGAGTGTCTTTCCAAGATGAACAGCGACTCGTCCGAGTTGCTTCCTTCCCCATTGTTTTTTTTTTTCATTCGCGCGTAAACTCGACAGACCACTCAATCAATGTAAATACTTTCTGAGGAGAGTTTAGCGTCTGTGTGTGATAGAGGATTGTGACTGTTTTTTTTAAATCAACCATGAATAGGAGGTGCTCCAAGTCCGACAACATAAAGTTTGTAAAACTACGTGAATATGAGTGTTCATAGAATTTGTGCCGATTATAGGGAAAATTAAAAATAAATATAAATGAAAGAAAGAAAGACGGATATTGAAAATAGAAAAATCAACGACGTCGATGGGTTCATTCTGTCAAAAGAGCACCAAATAGCTGCAGCCACTATCCCACGTTGTTAGAGTCGAGTAGAAAGTGTGTAAACAGCTACTCGCCATAGAAGGGTAGAGTCGAGAAGACAGGCCAGTAACTCGTCCCAGTCCCGCTCACTCGACCAATCTAAATCAGCTTTTAGGAACATGTCTGACTCTTCAAAAGAGTCATTCAACTGAAGATATGTGACTCAACCTTGCTGCTAAATATTATAAGTGGAGGAGGTACGTCGACCTGACTCCAAGAACTCTTCAGTGGTGATACATTAAACAAAATAGAAATACGCATTTTTGGAGTTTCGTTCCTTTGGTTCTCGTACCACGATATGTAGAAAAGAAACTTATTTTTATCGAAGCGTCGTAATTAAGCTACTGTATCTTTCACCGGCTTTGTTTTAAATAAGAGAAGAAAAAATACAAGAAATTTTTAAAAAAACTTCAAAATGATTCGGCTTTTATCCCAGGCCCGAGAGGAATCTCGTGCTTCTTACATGATATCCAGCTTTTCAGTAACAATGGATGATATTCAGTTAACAACCTCCCCCACAATTCATTGCGTCATGTTTCGGGCAAATATATAAGATCCTGCGTTGAAAACATGCCTGGTAAGCATTGTACGTATGCTCTTTGCCGAAGTGATTGAAGATATGGTTAAATGAGGATTGTGTACTTCGTTACCTTTTCCGAAACCTTTACAGAAACCGTGAAATGTGCATGTAAAGTAGTTAAATGCGAACTTTTTCGCCGTAAGAAGGCTTCTCACACGCTTTCCTTAACACACGTGCAATATGTTTTTCCAATTTCATCCCAGAGTACACTGGGAGATGACATCAGGTTGAATATAATCCATTAGAATTAGGCATTATTTATTTGTATGCTCATAGATCAAGATGTTTATGCTTTGGAAATCAGTGTCAGGAAACAACGCGAGTTTTCTTTTCACCTTATACTTACTCTTCTTTCGGAATGCTAAAACGCACGGGAATTAGCTTGACACTGTGTTGTTAAACTTCTGCTAGAAAAGCAACGAAAATACGCATTGATTGCGAATATTTTATGCCGTCAACTATAATTCGCAGATGTTGTAACACACACATTCGATGGGGAAAAACCTTAAATGAACATTATATTTCAAATTTAGTATGCAGTTAATAATAAGATTTGTACTTTAAAACGTTATATCACTAGTGTAAACAAACAAGGTCTAGTCGTAGTAGGCAAAAAATAGGACACTTGTCCAAAATTTTAGATCTTTAAGTTGAAATTCAAACAGGTTATTCTCGGGTTACCAGTCAGTTTAACTCTGTGTTTACTTCTAAGGTTTCAAGCGCATAGATTGCCCTTATCATCAGAGAATTTTGAATTTTGATGAGATCGAAACGTTAGAAGTAAACGACGATTTAACCTGGCTGGTAATCCGAGAACACATGTTTGTATCATAACGCCAGTAAAACTGCAATTCTAAAATTTAAGTTAAAATGTAGGACACAATCATTGCAAGTAATCAATACATATATATTACTAAGCATTTTTATCAGGTAATGTGAAATCGACATATTTTCAAAAAAGTAATGAATTTCTAAATAAATTCTTGAGTACAAAATTCGCAAACTTATAACCACTAGCATTAATACATGTTTCCAAGTATGAATATGCGACGAGCTAATTTTTCCTAAAATTTCACTTTTGATCATAATGCAATTATAAAAATTCTGGACAGTTGAATTCGTTGAAAAGGCTACTGAACCATTGCCAAACATTTTACAGAATCTATGGGAAAATTATTTCTATCGCCAGTCAATTGTGATAAAATATTAATACCGGCATTTGCGTTGTAAGATAAGAATATGCGTTCTGTTAATCCATCCAACGCCATTATAAACAAATGAAACCAGTTTGTTTTTAAGAATATGTTATTGAAAATAGCTTATTAGACTTATGTAAAGTGGAGTGAACGTATCAGTGGGTATATAGAGATCTGAATCAGTTCCTGCAGTGGCATATCCCGTTCCTGCATCGCCCGCCCTTCTTCCTCTTGGCCAGGCAGTGAGCTGCGCATGCGCTGTGGTTGAAGGTGAAGATCTTGCTACTGAAGCTCAGGAGGTCGCAGGTGGCTCTGCGCTCTCTCAGCGAACGACTGCCTGAAAATCAGGGGGGAAATTGTCATTAACTAATCAACTAATAAAGTATGCACAATTGCACATAGTAATTAAACTTAGTTTCTGACTGACAATTTAAATTAGCCAGTTAGTTTTCCTTTCTGCCCACGCTAATAGCCTACATGAGACATAACGTCAGGGAACATTTTTATTTAATTAATCGTTTTTAGTCAGCTGCATTCACACACTCATGCACACGCAGAAACGGAGATAAAGGGGAGAGCTCGAAAGGAGAAAGAGAAAGGAAAATAAAAACAAAGATATAGAAGAAAGGCAGAGAAAGTGAATGTTGGGGAAATAATTCGAGAGAGAGAAAAATTGAAAAGAACAGAAAAAAATAGGGAGAGTAAGAACTAAATTGCAAAGAAATGGACTTAAAGAAATGAGAAATGAAAACGAATGAGAGAGAGAAAAGAGAGAGTGAAGAGTATAAAATATCAAGTTAGATGAGGACAATTGGGAAGAAGGAACAAGGAAGATAGGAAACTAAGCAATGAAAGAGAACAAAAAGCCCAGTAGAAGATCTGCCATTTCAAAACGTAGCGCTAAACACACCACCACTGAATTAGTTAGAAGATCCTTACAAATAATTCTGCATAAAGTGTTACAATCTGGAAACTGAAAATGCAGATGATATTCAGCTTTCGTAATGTTGCTTCAACATTTAAAAGGAATATGAAAAGAATGTTGGCAAAAAATGTGAAATTGTTGAATTTTTTAATAAAAAAAAAATTATAATGAATTAATCTTTAAATGAATTTTTGAGTATAAAGTCCAAACTATTAAATTTATGACACTACAACTTCTGTTTCTTTCTTCCTTCTCCCAGAAAACAATTTTTCTCCAAATTTCAGCTTGGTCAAAATTTAAATATAATTGTAAGCAATTGAAATATTTGCAATTGTACCAAACCAATAAAAAAAACCTTTTGTAATAAAGTATAAATCTCTAATAATGTAATTATTTCCTCTATACATATGGAATTTCTCCACATGATTTTCTGTTTCTACAACTGGAAGATGCTCAAAACCCAGAACATTTGCAGATTCCTTCCAGACGCCGGACTTAAGACTCAAATATAGGAGATGTCCTGGGAAAAGAGAACTTTTGGTAAAACTCAAACCTTAGCCTAAGAAATTACCAATATAGAAATTATAATTACCTTCGTCATCCACCGGAGCAGACATGACGACGGAGACCAGAAGGACTGCAAGGAATACAACGGCTCCCGAGATCTTCATGGTTCTTCTTCTCTGGTAGGTGTGGGCTGCGACGATTAGAAGGTCGAGTTGTTCTGCCTTTCTTCCAACGCTCCATATATTTATATGTAAACAAAGCAGCGAACCTTGACCGAGAGCCGTCGCCTATTGTGTCACAGGGAAGAACCTCGCCTTTTACACATGGGAACTCCCATCCCGTTCTTTGCTCGTCGCTTAGGTGCGAGGAGCGTGGGTTATTCCCCGGGAGGAATGTTTATTCTCTCCGGAGAAAAGAATATTTCGGAGAAGGGTCTTCCCCTCGTTTAATTCTCTTTAGCTAAACAATGGCACGATATTCTTGTATTTGTATTAGCGGCGGATTAACGATCTCTCGTGGGGACGTCCTTTTTTCAGCTCTCACAGGCTACGTCCATGTTAGATTTACTTTGGACGTTGTCCCCGGGAATGATATTTTAATTGTAAGCCTTAGTCTCACTGATAACATTGATTGATTGACTGATTGATTGGTTCGTCTCATGAATGGCAGAGAAAGGAGGAGAGGGACAGACTGTCAGAGAGAGAGAAGAGAGAAATCATGACACAAGAGGGAGAGAGAGAGATAGAAAAAGGAGGGACAGACTGTCAGAGGCAGAAGATAGAAATCATGACGAAAGAGGGAGAAGATGGGAGGGAAAGAGAAGGATGGAGAGTGACAGACAGTGAGTGTGAGAGAGAGAGAGAGAGAGAGAGGAGAGATAGAAATCAGGATATGAGAGAAAGAGAAGATGGGAGGGAGGGAGGGTTAGAGAGAAATCATTGAACGAGAGAGACAGAAAGAGGGAACGAGAGAGAAGTCGGAGAGAAGAGGGAAACGACACGATAGAGGGAGAGAGAGCAGAGAGGCGAGACAGAGAGAGAGAGAGAGAGAGAGAGAAGGAGAGAGGGAAAAGAGAAAGGAAAAAGATGAAAATAAGGAAATGAGAAGATTGCCTTCAATTTTCTTATTCCAGGTGAGGTGCTGCTCCTTGACCTTCCCTCCATGCGACCATATATTTACAACACACGTACACAGTGTATGTAGAACATTAAAATTTCCGAAGCATATGCTGTATAAGAGCATTAAAGCATAAAGTGGATGTCAAAACCAATACTGGCAAACATTTTAATTGCCACTGCAGTTTCTCACCTCTTTCTCTACACATTGTCAACCTTTGTTTTGCATAAATATTTAGCACAGCCAGGTAGACTAGCGAATGTGAAACCAGAACATCGATAAAGAATGGAGGATGTTTTTATTTCGCATCAACACACAATTTAATGACCAGAATGTTAGAATATTCAGAAGTTTAATACCTGATCAATGCCCAACGCGAAAAACGTCACGTATTTTAAAAATAGTATTACAAATATGCATTTTTTGAAAATAATGTAGGAACTATTTACATAATATTCACAACGGAAACTTTCAAAAATAAGTTAGACCATTGCTTTCTGCTGGACTATTTTGTCGTCTTCCTACGTCCACTGAAATCATGGAATGACACGCTAAGAGCGCCACGTCGGCGAATAAGTGTATTGTCTCCTGTAAGTGAGAATACACGTGAAGCAGGGGAAGTGGGAAGGCACCAAGTATAGTAGAAAGCGATCATTAGACACATCATTTAACATCTCCGCAATAACTTTCTTGCATTGTAGCACCACGTAACTATTAACATAAGAAACACAATGGAAAGTATTTTTACGCAAATTCAGATAATTGCAATGACCAATCGAAATGTGTTGGCAATAGCTTTTACATACATGAATAAGCAAAGTAGATGTCGCATCATCCACAGAATAATTGCCTGATTATGTAAAAAGAAATATAAAAATGCGTTTTCTATTCATAGTTAGACTTGTTTGATTTTCTTTACGTGTCATTTTGTTTCCCGAAACAAAGGTAATACTCCAACTGTGTTATTTTCTTTTTACGTTATCAGGTGTGTTATTAGCGGCATGTAGACGCCATTACCCGTTCTGAAAGGAAAAGAAAGTTTATTGGTCGTTGGTTAGGTAGTGTGCGTTAAGTATTGCATTGTGCATTGATAAACACCTAATTGATTTTTTTATGTCTTAGCAATTGAAGTCTCGGTGGTCTGTCTTTCCTTCACATTAACATGTTTTGAGTAAGTACGCAGATATTACTTTTTAAGACAAGTAATTCTAGCACAGTTACTTTTTTAAGTAATATGTAACGCTATAAGAGCCGAACGGCGAGGAAATTTACAATGCTGGCATCTGGAATTTTGTTGAGAAGAATTGGCTGTTATGAAAATGGTGCTTTGATTAGTAGACTTTAAGCCGATCTAAGTGGCGCAGTGGTTAGCACAGCGAGCCACGACGTCAGGGCTAAGGGTTGGAATCTCGGCCTGGGCATGAGTGTTCCTTGTAAGTTTCTGTTTATGAATTTCATCACTCATCCTCGCCGTCGTGATTAGCCAAAAGTGGAAGAGAAGCGACGCCAAATAACAAAAATCAAGTCGATCTAGAAAGGAAAGGTCCTATTTCGGCTCAGTTTTGCCTGGAGTTTCAAAATAGTATTGAGTTTTGTTTATAAGACTAAGTTTAAGATCCAAACCACTCCATGTGCCTCTACCGGGTAGCGAACCGGAACCCTTTGATTACAAGGTGACGAAATTACCACTATTCGCGATTAAAAATTACCACCTGAGCGCTAGTGTCGCTTCCAATATGGCCGCTCTATGTAGGATAAATCATCGTTTACATTCAGTAGTAGTACGTACGTAATAGCAGCGTGTTGTCATGCCTGGTATGGAAGAAACATTTAAATTACGCGATATTTTTAAATATTGCGAATGCGATGTGAATTCCAGGAACTTTAACGAAGGTGAAGCTGTGCTGAGAACGAAAAATTTAATTATGATAGGCAAAAATAACACGAAAACTCAGACGAAAGTAATGTATAAGCACTGGTGCTGTGCTGTTTCATCTGAACCTCAGGTTGTAACTGGGGCTCTCGGAAATGATTTGAAAATAAAGCTATTATTTGCAAAGAAAAATTTAAACACACCGTTGCAGTTCTTCCCCCAAAGAGGCAGGCTAGTTTAATAATAATAATACGTAGAATTCACAATTCCATCGAGGCTATCTTAACTGAAAGAGAACTTACTGAATGATACAGCAACATTAGCATGTTGATTTTCTTTTTCTGGTTATCTTTATGATTACAGACATTAATTAATTATCAAAATATTTTCATCCTCGCACTTAATTGACTTGCACCTGTTCCAAATTTCATACATAATAGATAATACCACCGACAAGGTTTGGGATAAAACATTGTTTTCGAAAAAAAAAATATTCATAAAGAGCAATTTAAAACTTTACTTTCACGGTAATAGAATAATCTTTCGGAAAATAAAGTAAACGGAGTCGTGCATTCTTCGTAATTTCCTTACCGCATTTCAATGTTATCAGTTCATGCCAATCTTCTGTCACACAATTCTCTTTTCCCTGATTTATTTACAAATTCCATTTTGTTGATTCCACGGGGTGGTAACACACGTAAACTTTTCACTTGTCCTACCCTACAAAACGATTTGGAGCAAAAACCTGAACAGTAGACGTTACTCTTTCGAATACATTTCCCATGCTTTGAGATATCAACACAACACCGTATCCTACATAGAGCAGTTCCGGAAAATCCCACCAGATGGCATATCGGATAATTTTAATCTCGAATACGCCATTGGGAGACCTCATCAGAATAGTAGAAATGCATGTGGGTGTGTGTGTGTGTGTACCGGTGTATAAACAGTGCCGAATTTAAATTATCACTATTCGTAGGCAAGTGAAATTCCACCCTTCTTCTGTGTACGTAAAAGAGAAACGTTTCCACTTTGCACTGATAAAAAATTGCAACAATTTTCTTGACCGTTAGAATTTACAAATATACCTATACATTGTGTTACACTTATACGTATATATAAATAAAGAAAGGAATTATAGATCCCTAGCTGGTTTGGTAAGGAAAAAAAATAGGTGACATCCTCGCAATCTTGCTGTTAACCCTGAACCGTGAGGACATTTCAGGAGCATATTGGGCCTTCTGGTCTAGAAAGCCAGAAAACAGCGGCAATGGGAATCGTTCAGTGATAGGACTCTCAAGAGGCCTGGTTCCTCGAATGGCTGCTGAATTTCCACCATTACTTCAGTCCTGACTGGCAGGTTGTAGGCTGGTGAGGTTTGATTGATTGAGTTTGTGTTTTGAGTCCACTTTATGCACGGTAAAGATAATTGGGAATGGATCTGCGATTTAAAATGTGATCCGAACCACTATGTCCCTCCACCAGGATGTTGAAGGTGAAGCAACTATGGAATGAAAGATGTCCGTGGGCTTCGTTGAAGGTGACATCGCAATGGAATGGTAGTTCGCGGGATTTGAACCTTCGACCTCTGGAGTCAGTCACCTCAACCAATCGGTCGAAGCAACAATAACGGCAAAACTGGCAACACTGGAAATGAAATTGTCATGAATTCTTCCACTAAAAAGAAAACATGAATTAAGCATGATGGTTGATTGATGGCTGCTATAGACATGAGATACACATTCTTCCCTTTCGGATTCATATGTAGTCAAGCAAGCGGAGTGAATGACAGTGGTCAACAAATGAGCTTTATGACGACATTTCCGGTAGGCCTGAAAACGGAAGGCACGCAATGCAAGCAAATCAACAATAACCATCATTTTCAGAAAATGGGCTACAGTGGACAAAAGCTTGCGACTGCTGATCTACATGTATAGGGTCAATGAATGTAGAAATATGGTATGTTTCATACAGTAGATATTGCTAGACTTATTTTTCACTTTTATACACACAGCCAGGCACGTATCCAGAGGGGGGCTTAGGGGGATCGAGACCCCCCCGAAAGTTTTAGGTTTACATTAGATAAAATGAGGTTTTTGATTTATTGTGGTGTGAAATAAAATAATGTGACAATAATTTAAGGAGAGAAATAATTATCGAGGCAAGACGGAGAATGTTCCGTAACCCTGTTATTGATAATAGCACGTATCCAAGATGGGGCACAGGGGGCTCGACCCTCTCCCCAGGAAATTTTTCAGTTTACGTTAGATAAAATTAGGTTTTTGGCTTCTTGAATAATGTGAAAATAATCTAAGGAGAGAAATAATTATCTAGGCAAGATGGAGCATGTTTTATACCCCTGTTATTGTTAATAGGACGTATCCAAGGTGGGGATGAGGTGGCTCGAGCCCCCCTCAGGAAATTTTTCAATTTACACTAGATAAAATGAGATTTTTGGCTTCTTGAATAATGTGATGATAATAAATTTATAAATCTGAGATAAATATTTATCGAAACAAGACGGAGAGTGTTCTATAACCTTATTATTGTCAATAGCACGTATCCAAGGTGGGAATCAGGAGGCTCAAGCCCCCCTTCAGGATGTTTTTCTGTTTACACTAGATAAAATTAGGATTTTGGCTTCTTGAATAATGTGATGATAGTTTGGGAGAAATAATTATCGAGATAAGACGGAGAATGTTCTATAACCCTGTTATTCTTAATAGCACGTATCCAAGGTGGGGTTGAGGTTGCTCGAGCCCCCCCCCCCAGGATTTTTTTTTATTTTACACTAGATAAAATTAGGTTTTTGGCTTTTTGAATAATGTGACGATGATTTAAGGAGATAGACAATTATCGAGGCAAGATGGAGAATGTTCTATAACCCTGTTGTTGATAATATTGCAAGTAAACTCTTCTTGCGCTTTCGGTGTTGTCGCAGCGCACTTGAGCACTATGTAGAGACTTGTCAGCATTTGGAAGCTGCACAACAAAGGTAGCGCCACACGTAGGGCGATTCGTTGTAATTTCTAATCTCTGGAAGGCGGGAGATGGTACGTTCTTGAATGAGAGAATGAGTCAAGTACTGGCAATATTAACGAATCGTTTTATCTGCGGAACGTTCTAGAATATAATGAGGATAATAATACGCGGATTCAATTTTTCGGTTGATCTGTACAAAGAATCGGTTAATGAGATTTCAGAGGTAAGTGTGACAATTCATACAGTCGATTGGTGATCAGATCAGTCAGCGTCCTCTGGTTGCTTTATAAGATATAGTGATTCGAAAATGAAGACATTGACGACAGCAGAACTTCCGGGGCCTCAGTGTAGTGCTAGTTCGGTTCGAGGGCCGAAGATCTCTCTCTCTCTCTCTTTCTCTCTCTCTCTCTCTCTCTCTCTCTCTCTCTCTCTCAAGTGAATATTTCAGCAGTACCGGATATTTGAGTGGTTTATTACTAAAACAGAAATAAGCTGCATAGATCAACTGAAAATCAAAGTTTTGAGTAGTTTTGCCAGAACTAAATTTCGTATATGCAGTCCGAGAATTTCATGGTATAAAAATTACTTTTGTTTAAGCCTACTGGGTTCGAAACACATTCAAACACTTAACTTCCATAAAGAGACAGCCGAAAATTTTATGAATGTCGAGAAGAGAAAGCAAGATGTTGCATATGTAGACATTTTAGGTGGAAATTGCAGGCTCTACCAGGACCCAAATCAGGACTCTACCCACTGAGCCACCTAGCCATCCTTGACTTCAACCGATTTTTCGTTAAAATGTCTACATAGTACATGTCCTGTGTATATCAAATCGTAAGGTGTTCCCTGTATAGTGAACAAGCACAGAAAATATAGGAGAGAGAAGAAAACTGACGAGCATTCCCACCGGTTGAGGAGAATTTTTTCTGTGGTCAACAAAAGCTACTACTTCGAGGTGACAATGACAGTGGCCTAATAAGGGAGATTTCATACCGTGTCGCCTGAAGATTAGGTTTGTGCGGCCTTTTGTGTCGCTACGGTGTGAAACGTTGCTGTTGATTGGCCCATTCCAATCGACATGTATCGCGTGTCCCTTCGGTCTGAAACCTCCCTAAGTCTTGAAAATCCAAGTCACAAGGATGGAAAATTAGGGCCTTGTTAAGGTTAGGTGTGAAAGCAGGCAGACGACAGCACCCTAAAGGATCATATCCAAACCTGCAGGAAGAACGCATCTTACTTCAATCTCCAATACGGAATGATAAAAACTTCTGGTGAATTGATTGTAAAAAAATGTGTCCGAGATAAAGAAAGGCGTGTCCAGGGTTTTCGGAAGGAAGGGGGGTTACGCATACTATTTTTGGTGGTTAGTCCTGATTTTGCCATTTTTTTCCTGTCTTTGACGTTCCTCTTTTTTTTAAAAAAAAAAGGATTACTGGGTCAAATGGGGTTATGACCTCACCAACCCTCCCTTGGGCACGTCACTGGAGATAAATGAATAAGCATTTGATCATACTGGGAGACGAATCATTAGATGTGTTGGGAACGGAAGGGTTTTCACTGTGCATTAATTGTTTCGTGATCTACCTGTATTCGAGAAGACTTCCTTTGTTTCGTGCCGATATATGACAAGACAGCAGAAGCTGTGACAGGCATTTTTGAGCACTTGTGAGTGCTAAGGCCTGAATCTGAACAATTTGGTGGGTTTCGGCTTTTTATAAGAGCTGCAAACATGGTAGGAAAAGACACGTTAGTGGTGTTCAGGCACCAATCAGAGAGAAATATTCGAGAACTGTCTGCGTCCAGTTCGCAGCCCACAATTTGAATCTCGCGTTGTCGAGTGGATTGTCCATCCCGTGCATGTGTAACAGCTTCGTAAAAACACTCAAACACACCATAGATGTTTTTATGCCTGATGAGAAGAAATGCACAAACACACATACTGAGATGGTGTTGTTGTTGTTGAGTTGGTGTTTTAAGTCCACTTTATGCACAGTATGGCTAATCGGGACTGGACCTACAGTTTAAAGTGGGATCCGAACCACTTGTGCCCCCACCACATACTGAGATGGTTCCGGCACACAATGTTAATGCATGGAAACAGAGGAGTCGAGTGGTAAAAATTGTTCCGATTTCACGTTCTGATTAAAATGACAGCCTTACAGTGGCGACGATTTAAGGGATAGTTGCTCCCCATTTTTTATTTTCTTGCCTCAACATTATGGCCTCTTAATGTTAAGCCTTGTCTACCAAGAGAAAGTAAATTTTCCTTGCAACGCCCTCCCCACCCCTACCCCCTCCCGTTTTGGAACCCAATTGCCACCACTGCTCTTGAACATACAATTGTGAGGTTCTTACTATACCCCTTTAAAAAATGGTGTTGAGCCCCCCCCCCCCGAAAGGAATTCCTGGATACGTGCCTGTACACAGCTAGAAGCTTTTACATCTTCATTATAAATAGAATGCAGGAAGGTATAGAAATTGATGATGCTTTATCGCGTTCCAATAACGTAGATTGAATTTTACATTTTGCAAATAAGCCGAAAAAGAAACAAACTGTCGGATACTTGAGCTGAGTGTCCCATCAGCAAAAGAACTACAATAAATATATATATATATATATATATATATATATATATATATATATATATAATCGAAGATGAGCATAGGTGAAATAGTTTTATCCCACACATATACCCACCCTAGGGGTCCCGGGTTCGATACCCGGTGGAGCCACGTGGCACAGTTGTTCGGATCCCACTTTAGATTGTAGGTCTAGTCCCGATTAGTCATACTGTGCATAAAGTGGACTTAAAACAATTCAAATTCAAATTATTCCCACCCAAATATCTTACCTGAGAATTTTTAAGCACATTATCACAATTTATTGTTTCATTAGTGCTACACACCCTCCCCCTACATCAGGAGAAAGGAAGAAACTAAATATGGAAATAGCGAGAAAGAGAAATTGATATAAAATTGATAAAGAAGAAAGAAGTAGAGAGAGGAAAATAAGTATTAGGAAATAGCGAGAAAGAGATGGACAGCAATGTAGAGGTTAACTAAAGGAAGAGGTGGGACGGAGATAGACGTGGAGAAAAAGAAAAGAGAATATTCGCATTACTGATCGTCGGGATAGAGAACAACATGAAAAGATTCTCTCTGGCTATCGACCAGGTGAGTTGTGGAAAAGATTCCAAGCTCTCGCGAGCTAACGTCACTCTCATCTTCAGGGTAGAAGTCGATGGCCCGAGAGAATCTTTTCATAACTCGTCGTCAGGAAACCTTCAAGACTTACTTCAGAAAACAACACGATTCAGAAAACCATGAGGATACATAGGCTTGATCATGGAACTATCTTAAGATGAATTGTTGGTATCTCACCGGAATTTGTAAGTAATTTTGTTGGACAAGGCCTGTGCATTGCAGACATCATTGATGACTTTTGGTCTGAATAGTGTTAAGTTGCAGTATTTATTGCCTATGATGTTCTAATTTAAGGAAGTCTCACACCAACGTAGTGCAGTTTTACTTACGTACTCAACTCAGAAAATCCATAATACAGGCTGATTCAAAATGAAATCGATGCAGCCATTTTACAATCACTGCACTGTTAGTGTTACGACAATAAATTACATATAGAAAGAATAAACTTTTTGAGTAGCTTTATCAGTACGTGCAAATCATGCTCACATAGGTTAATTATGATGGACCAAAGGACAATTAGAAAGTGCCAATTTCTTTTAAGTCACCCTGTATATAAGTGGAACTTTACAGTCGATCAGGCTAGATGACTACTCCTTAAACATGCCACTAATTCGTTATAATATATCGAAAGTTCGGGCAAGAATTAAATACATGACTCACCAGTTCTATAGGAAGGTGTACTTTTTTTTTTTTTACTTGTCGACATGGCATTACACCGTTATTTTTCCAGTTCAGCTTTTGTGGAGCATGACTCAATTAGTGTTGACGAAGCAAAGCTACAAGAAACGGACGATGGGGAAGGGGGGAGCAATGTCAACAGCTACAAAAGGAATCAGAATTCTTTCAGTGGGTATGGACAACTTTCACCACCATTTTTCCTGTGCATTATATTGTCGGTCAGCCCCAATAGTTACATAATTAAGAAACAGGTTCTGTGGGGAATATCTGGCAGGCGATTTGCTTTCCTTGTTTTTCGGCGGTCATCTGTTGCTCGTGGCCTTACATAATGGCCGCCGCGTTTCTTGTTCCTACATCACGCAGTTCGCGAGTGCGAGAAGAGAGGAGTGGTTCACGAACCTGTATATTTTGTATATTTGAATTGGAGCTGCGTTTGGGGCACGAGGACTCTAAATGCAAGGACGTATTTTGAGGGAGGTTGTTCAGGGGGTTCGGCCCCCTCCCTGAAAGACTTGCCAAGTACTAAGATTAAATAATGCAAATATACTTGTTTATCCTTCGTTGTATGATCGATGGTTATTTATTTTCTCTGAACTTATTGGACGGCAAGGATTAGATTGGAATCCTTGAAGGGCAGTACGAGAGATTTATGCATTTTAATTGTAATTTAATACATTCCTAGATATGTGCCTGTTTAAATGGTATCGGTAGCGTATCCAGAGTTTTCTGAAAGAGGTGGAGGTCCAATCAGGTGTCTGGCTTCCACACGGGAGACCAAGGTTGTTTTTCGGATTGGATGACCCCAGGCAGGATTGTTTCGTTCATTTCTTTGCATAAGTGGGGCCCGCTCGACGTCTCATAAACTGGTATCGGGGGGAGCTTAGTACTAATTACATCACCTCCACTGCGTTCGAGAATGTTTGGAGTCATGGTTCCGTAGCTACATATCCACATGGTGCAAGCACAAAGTGAAAAAAGCTTTTCGATGGCGTAGTGGTAACGCCTTCACATTATAATCAAGGGATTTCTGGTTCAATACTTGATGGAGGTGATCCCACTTTAAACTGTAGGTCAAGTCCCGATTAGCTTATCGCTGCATAAAGTGGACTTAAAGCTCCAACTCACAAAGAGAAAACTCTACTTATGCAAAAGGGGGTGATATATGGCATGGCTTTTTAAGCTTTATTTTCATGCATCAAACATAAATCTAATGCTTATACATTGCGAGAATCGATGAAAAAATCATACTGCTGACCATAAGAAGAAGATGCTGACAACATGCTGAAAATGCTGACCAAGAAAGGAAGGACAAAGGCAATACTGGAAAGGAAATGACACATCAATGTCACTCTTTCGAAGGCATTCCGTAACCGTAATCACGGTAGTCTACAGATATGTGGGGTCAAAAATCACAAAAGTTGTGTTCTCGGATGGTGCGTGTGTGTAGTGAAAGAGAGAGAGAAAGAGAGAGAGGACCATACATTTTTATTTTGGTTTTGTATTCTTCATACATTTGTGTTTTGTTATTTTACGTCACCTTACAGCCCCTTTAGTCAATCGTCCATTAAGAATGATCAGTGGGAGATTGGAAGAGAGAGAGAGAGCAGTTGCCTCTCCACATTTTGACACTTTTACCCCTGTACTATGGCATCTTAATGATAAGTCTTGTCAACGAAGAAAAGTAAACTGTCCTTGCCTCCAGTTTTGGCACCCAATCGTCGCTACTGGGATGATGAATATATGAAATTACCACTGACTAAATCACATTCGCCCTTGCCTAGGTCGGGACTCGAACCTCGCACCCGTAGTCGCGAAATTATGAGTCGATCACTCAATCAACTCAGCCACCGGCGTGTCTTATCAGCAGTGTTTACCAATCTTTTCCAGCGAGCAATAATATTGGACAATATCCATTCCTTTATAATTATACCCAGTGGCGGCCGGCGGCAGGTATGATGGGTAGTGCCAACGTGATCAAGAAATCGAAAAAAAACCTCCGCAATGCCCCCGCTCCCTCCTTGAGGTTGCCCCACTGGCCAAGATGTTTATCCTCGTTTGGTAACGTGGAAAACAGTGTGAGTTTAAGTAATAACACACTAATACGATCCATCTTCACTCACCAACCTATCTTTATACACTACAGGACACTTCACTAAAAACACAATTACAAGAGGAAGGGAATACAAATCTTCTCACCTTCTCCTCCCCCATGCATACGTATTCCAACTGGATGTTGAAAATATTCTAGACATTTGATGTAAAAAAAATTGTCGAAATGCCAAAGAAAACTAGCATCACCATAGGATGTTTTACTTTATATTTTTAAAAAGTCTGGATGGCCCTCTAGACGCATCTATCTATTATCAAATTGTTCATTTAACTTTGGAAAAATACTAGGTTCGTTTCTCCAAAAGTTGGCAGAAAAGTAGATAGTACATTTTCAAGAATTACTTCCCCAACGGGTCTTTGAAATCCGTCGTATTTAGCGACTTATCTCTGAAGATGGCAACTGTGTCAACATTGCGAAAGTTCCCTCGCTGTGCCAAAGCGAAAACGGGCACGGGTCTTATGGGCTAACCCCATTGGCTAACACCACCCCCTGCCACCTTCTTCCCGGCTCATGGTGGAAATGTTACTCGCTGAGACTTCTCGCGTGTTTCAACTTGGTTAGGCCAGCTCTTGAGTGGCGCGGACCGCTGCTTCGCAGAGGGTACGAAACAGCTGGCGATGCAGTGAGGAGGTTGGGGCTGTTCATATCTAGTCTTTGGTTGGGGCGGTCGTCACGTCAGCTTGACCGATTGCAAGATTCGAATCTCCTTGTCTGTAAACTATCAATGTATTAATTTAACAATACTTGGGCTATGTATGCATTTCTTCTTAGGGTAGTGACATGGCACGGCGGCTCTCCCCCTTGAGCCGCCGCTGATTATACCCATTCCAACGGTACGTTTCCACAGAGCACCTCTTTTGTCGGTGTTTTCGATCGAACCTACAAGTTTCATTTCGCTACGAGTCCTGTGCGTTAAGCATACCTGCATTTCCATATCACATTTCCGACATTTTAGTTACTAATTCTATATACTTCAATTCTACAGAAAAATAATGGATTTGTTTGAATAGCAGCTTCAAGGTATGATCCGTTCCATGTTGGACCAAGGGTGCCATGTATTGTTAACTTAGTTACTTATTTTCGACTGATATGAGTTACTAGTTTAGAGGACAAATTTAAATTTATTTAAAGGTGTATAATCACAATATTACTACAAATAGTTTAGAAGATAGGGATCATATTGTGCCTACTTTGAAAATATGATATCAAACAATTATGTAGGAGTGAATATTTGTTTCTTACATTATGCGACTGTGCACATATGAAATAACATCTTCCTTATTCAAAGAATTTGAGGGTAACAGAAGATTAACAACACATGTGGCACATTTTCCAGCTAGGGTTAACAAAACACGTTTGGTTAAGGCTTTTGGTAACAGAGAACTAAAAATAGATAGTAGCCTTTTATAAATTTGGTAATTTTGACTAAATTTCTTTGGTAATTCTAAGCAAATGTGCACGATTACTGAAAAGAATTTGGATCTTCTGACCAATCATTTGATTCTCGCCTATTTAAACAAATAAAGGTTGGTTACGAGAAATTGAGTACTAAAAGTGGTAAACGTTGTAAGTGCCCAAAGCGAAAGTGTTGGGAAATCGCATCGTTCCGCACATCAGCCCGTAAGAACGTTCACACTAGTGACCTCTTTACACGCCCTTTGAACTACTTAGAGGGCTACCTGCCACATTTCACGTTTACCACATTATAAAGCATGGCACATTTCACAGTTTGAATTATTGTGGCACATACAGCGTTTACCAATTTTAGTCTTCAATTATTTTTCTTTGTAAAGTGGTCAGGACCTGAAAAAATTGCGTATAACAATGTGAAAAATCGCGCATAAAATCAGATAAATCTCAAATAAAGATAGCGTTAAATATTTATTAAAGTCGTCTTTAATTTTTTTTAAATGAATTTGCAATCTTTTTTGCCCAAGTGAATAGAAACATGCAAAAATGCAAATCTAATGTCGCCACCTAATGTGACATGTAAAGAACCCCTCGCCTCCGAAAATAAAATTCCAGCTTTCCCTTCGTTTTACCATTAACTTTTGGTTGGAGACATTGTCGTGCACATCCTGTTCTGAAATCTCCATGTTGGGTTAAGTAAGAATAAATACAGACACACTGTATTGCTCATACAGGAAACCATTGAATGAAGGCAAAAAACAGAAACTGGAAAGTGAAACGGGTAAAAAACAGCTTACTCAGTCGCTGCAAGGGTTCGCTGGATATTGTCCCCAATCCAGACATTGCAGATTCACGCCCGTTGCTGGCTCTTGGCATTTCCAGAGGGACATTCAAGGATCCCAGGAAGTTGTGCCCTGAATACGCAACAAACTTTTGTCGACGGTTGTACTCCCGCGGCGAACTGCTTTTATGTAACTCGGGCGACTTTCTCCGTGCGTGAAAAAAACGACTGCATAAGCAGAAAGGAATCGAAGCTGGTGTCGGCTGACGGGACGATTAGGCCTCTCGCAGTGGGTTCCAGCGATGTCCGTCGCAAGCACATCTGCCGTCAAATGCAGTGGCAGATGAGAGCAGTTGACTTTGGACCAGGAAGAGTGCAGTCTTGTTTTTTGTACATCAGTGCTTCGTGTCATCCTCCAGATGCAAGAGTGCGACATTGTCTATGTATGACGTTCGATGCGTCATGTGAATATCCGGTGATGTCTTGAGTGTGTGTTTGTACCACGGATGTACGTACAATATTCAAGAAGGCACTCTGATATATTCAAGTTTGACGGCTGAGATTCCAAAATTGGTAAGTCAAAAATCATATGTGAGCTATATTTCACTTTTGTTTATGAGCGGCAGAAACTACTCCATTCACTTGCAACCAGGAAATGTTGCAAGCATATTTTTTTTCTTGTATTTTATAGGCGAGAATTGTCTTGATCTGATCCCATAAATGAGAAAGCTTGTCCCCATATCACCTCGAGTCTTCAATAGTTAAAATGTAAATAAAAAATGCTAATTAAACTAACAAAATAGCAAGTTTTTTCACATTAAACAACAAAGGCTTGGAAATTGATGCTCTAGAGCGTCTAAAAAAGTATCTAAATCCCGTAAGAGTAACCTAAACAACGAAAAAACAACTTTGTGGGCAGATTCACACAAGGAGGACACTTAATTGTTACTTTGCTTTTTATTTTGGTTTATTATGCTTCGCTTTTTTGCCTCTTTTGGTCAATATGAAGATGAGTCATGATTTGATTAAATTCATGAAGGGACTCCTGACATCATAGCCCGGTGGAAGTACAAATTAATCTCTCCATTTTCTTTTTCTTTCATTTTTCCGTCTCTTTCTGTGTCACTTTCTCTCTATCTCTTTCACCTTTCCTTCTCCATCCGTTGTCAAATGTAACACAGATCGAAATCAATGTCACCATTAGAAGTACAAAGTCGACTTTGTGCACCAATAGGCTAACCGGGACTGAATGTACAGTATAAAGTGGAGCCAGTATATACCTCCATTGGGTATCGAACCTGGGATTCATTGATTACAAGGCGACGACGTTACACTTCACCATTGGGAAGGCTTTCCAACAGTAGAGTGGGACCAGGGTTTCCAGGCCAACCTCAAATTCTTGGTTTTATGTTTTCGAAAGAACGATTAGAATTTTATGCATAATAGTGCATGATATGTTGGACACAATACGAGGAATATTGAAAGATGTGATACATTAAGATGACCAGTCGTCCCGTATTAGCCGGGATAGTCCCTTTTTGGAGTCTCTGTCCCATTTTTTTTAAAACGTAAAACGGGACGCCAAAATGTCCCTTTTCTGTGACTAGACTTACAGGCATGGAAGTATTGCAACAATACACCTTCTCATACATACTATGAACTATGGTAGAGTAGCATTCAGTCATTCATACCTGACAACAGCGCGGTTTACATTAGGGTCTGCACAATTGCAGTTATGTTATGTAGCGTAAGAAGTGATTGATGTGCCGACTTTCGTCGCTCTGTGCGCTAGTATGAAACCGATGGCAGGTCTGTTTAAACACATTTAGCTAACGTGTAGTGCTTTTCAGTAGATTGTTATATTCAAACATTCGTGACCGTTATTCTTTTATATAAATGCCATTAAAATATATAATATTTATTTATTTAGTTTTCATGACGAAATAGTTTTATATTTTGCCGTCCCAGTTTTCCTTGAGGAAAATATGAAAAATGTTCCGTTTTTAAAAAATCTGTTCACCTAAGATATTGTATTACATATTTATATTTATTTATTTATTTATATATATATATATATATGTTCGAATTCTGGTCAATCTCCTCAAATAACGACTTTTTCTCGTGGTAAGTTGAAAGTGCACTGTTAGCTTTGGACATCGTCTACGAAGATGATAGCTTAATTTTAAGCAAGGGAGCCGCTGTATACCCTTATGCTAATTAACTATTTATTGCTCGCTGAGAAAGTGAGTGAATAATTTAGAAATTATATCAAGGTCAGTGTATCAAAATTGTCCATCACCATACCCAAGGGCGCCAGGGAATTTTTTTGGGGGGGACAAAATTTTATACCAATTCTATATATCTTCACCCAAAAATGGGGGGGGGTCCTATCGTTTGATTGACTTGTTATTGATTTTTAGTTTTGGTTATTATGTATAGGTTTTCTACCTACCTGTGGGTGATCGCGGCGATAGGGTTGAAATGAAACACCACCTCTTTTGCCTTTAGAATCGGTTTGGATGGATGGGGTGGGGGCGTGGTATTCGCATTAATACAAGGTTAGTCGAGCAGACAAACTGGGAAGAATAAGGTTGACTAACAATAGCAGTGAGCCTGAAGTGTCTAAAGTAACCATAGCTATATTGCTTAAATATGTCTGTATTATACAGTGACGCAACCACAGGGGTGGCTTGGAGCCATTGCCCCCCACTCCACCCCACCCCAAACATCCACGGAAGTCAATTCTAGGGTAGCAAGGGGGAGCACAGAGGAGCAATTACCCCTTCGATTTAAAATTTTATGCAAATAAAAATACATTTTGTAAAATTTTCTTGCTTGCTTCGCTCCCATTATCTGTTTTTCTCGTTTTCGTCAAGTTCTGAGCTTTTGCTACGAGCGGCGGGAGTCGGCGAGGGTCACCGAATGGTCTAAAAGAAAGTTGTAAAAAAGCGTCCAGTGAAATTATTTGCGCCCTATTAAATCAATATTGTTTTCAATTGCAAAAATTGGATCTAAAAATTTTCTTGCTCGCATTCTGCTTCTTTTCTGTAATGTAATGTATTTAAATATTATGTGTTGTATATTTGTATTGAATAAGCTTTCAATACGTACACAATTTAGTGTTACCTTGTTGCATATGTATTTTCAATTTTATGTCGCTCCATGTTGCGTATGTGTAAAACATATGTTATACATAAAAGTTATACATGTATCTTCGGAATGCATTTATCATTCATTTTCTGCCATTCCAAAATACAGTTTGTGTACTTGTTTTCTATTATTAGCTAATGTGAAATTGACGGTGTTGAAAAAATATTTCAAATCGTTTGTTTCAAATAAATGCTTCAACCCCCCTTTCTTGCATAATTTATGAGGATAATAACGTCTTTGATAATACAGTACTAATACTACTACTACTGGTAGTAGTAGTAATAATAATAATAATAATAATAATAATAATAAAACCATTATTAATGTTATTATTACTATTATTGGTACGTTTATCCTGGTACTTGCCCCCCCCCCCGACAAAATTTGTGGTTGCACCTCTGGTATTATATTTTTCCGCAAATTTTGTCTCACAAAAATAATTTGAGTAATTAATTCAGCATAAAGGGGGGAGGAAATGTTCTACCTTTTGGGGGGGAGTGCGTTATGGGCCTTGGGGGGATGAGCCCCCTGAGACAAAGCACTGAAGCAGTGAATACCCACGGTTCAAAATCATGAAGTGTGGATCACAGGACGTAACACGAAAATAGTTTTGGATAATTTGCGTGTACTATCAAGCAAAACGCGGAAGAATTTCTAATGTTTTCTCCTCGTCCGGTTGCTCAACAGCTACAGATCGCTCTGTATAGCTAACCTTGACCTTTCTTCATCGCCGTAGCAGTGACAGTTGAACTACCATTATCGGCGGAAGAAGAATAGCCTAAGTTTGTGCAACGAAGTTCGGACGAAAATGTATTTGGGGAACACGGAGATAAGGAGTAGCAGACAACAGATAATGGTGCTGAGAGCTGCCGTTGTCCATTTTGGCAGTTCCTAGATATTCGATACACATTAAAGGTTTCTTCTGTACGTCGTTAGTTCAAGCGAGTTTTCGAGTGTGTCTGTTACAGATACGGCTGATATCGCGTTTCCGAACGTGTAGTTAAAAACGCATCTACAGCCAGGCCCGTAACCAGAATTTTATTTCGGAGGGGGCTCATCTCTTATCAGCATCCGACATCTGAAAGTGAAAAAGTAGGGGGTTAGAAACCTTGAAGCTGAATTGGAATTCCTCAGTATATTACAAGCTTTATACAAGATGTTTAATATTGCTAGCGAAGTAAATTTAATTACCACTATATACACTATTTAAATCAGATATTTGAAGAACTTCGTGGGGGGCTTCAGGACATCAGGATTGAATTGAGCCTTTGCGGCTTTACACACATTTCCATACATCGATTAAATTATTTCTCCCCCTTCTTTTTCTTTTTCCACCCAAAACCCCTCTCCTTATGCCCTCATATGTTCAACTTTACCTTTCATCCTAATTGTTGGTTTTTCTCTCACTACAATCTATCAACCTGTTTTATTTTTCTCATAATTTTACACTTATAGTGCTAGTTATTATATTGTCAAAAATAAACTTTCTGCACACCGCTCTCAGCCACTTTCACTCCCGTCCCTCAACTTATTCGCTCTCTTTGTCCAGACGAGGCACAAGTGGTTCGGATCCCACTTTAAACTGTAGGTCCAGTCCCGATTAGCCTTATTGTGCATAAAGTAAACTTAAAACACCAAAGCAATCAATCAATCTTTGTCCAGACGTAATGTAGGAAGGTTCCCATGTCCCTTATTTGAGTTTCGTCTCTTCCAGCCATTTCCCTCCCCGTAATGGCCCTCATTAGCCCCTCCATTTTAGATTCGTTCATATCCCTTGTATTTCCGTCTAGTATCTGCTGTTTCTTTGCACTGGAGGAAAATGTGGAATTTCGTCTTGTCTTACCCACACATTAGACATTCTGTACTCCCGTCCTCTCTCACGCATGTGCTAACAATTAATCTATATGCTAACGATATGGAAATGACGATTTCCAAGTTGGATTTGCTATTTGGGTTCGATATTCATTCGAAACAACTTTATCTCGATTCGATTTTTAAGTTAAAAATTTCGCAACAACATGCAATAACAAACAATAAAGTCCATAGGAGTTGTATTCGTAAAACCACAAGGAATGTACCGTGTGGTTGAACGAGCAGTGTTATGGAACGTTTTTATTAAATGGACCGTAAAAAAACACCAAAGAATTAATGAAGTTTACACGGGGAAAAACTGTTAAGTCTTTGAGTTGGATTTCTTGCAAATAAACAGCAGATTGTGTTAAAGTTTTTTCCTTCTCCAGACAATATCCTGGCTGCAAATTTTCCAATGAACAATCGAGGATAGAAACAGGCGTTTTTAAATTCAGTCATGTAATGGATTTTCATTATAACTGGTACGTGGTACTTTTATTATAACGATTGACTCGAGTGTCATTGCATAGCGGTACATTAACATTCCCCTGGTGTGACAATTCTTTATCACTAAGGTCACCTGATACTTCTACTCACTGAAAATTGGGTCACCGAATGGCGTCCTACGCCGCCACTGTTATCAGTTATCATGTTTTCACTTTTCAACGCATTGATAGAATTGATATTAATAACTAGGGCTCGGATTTTTAGGTAAATAAATATTTTTTCTGCGAGTAGATATGACCTCGTAAGTGAGTTACAAATTCCGATCATAGTAACTGGAGCCTATATATCAAATTTTATTTCACATAAAAAAACATATTTTCCAATTTTTTTTATGTAAATACATATTTCTTAATATTCGCTCATAAATGCATAAAATGAATGTTTTGTCCCAAAAATTTCACATAAAATTTCGTATCTACTTAAATTTTCTTATCTTTTTAAGATTTCCCAGAAAAAAATCAAAAGGGTTTTTTTTTATAGTCGCTGTATTTATTTTCTCATCTTAGAGAGGGAAAAATTTCTGCAAGACCTGGCAACAGTATCCAGTCTGGATGTAACGAATTGTCCATACTGAGAGGTAAAACGTAAGCTCAACGTTCAGTAGTGGACAGATTGTTCCACAGTATTTGCTTGGCGTGGTATTGCGTGGGAGAAGCACTAGTGTGTTTCGTTCGAAAGGTGCGAGTTTTCTGTAAGTGTGTGCATGTTTGAAAATGCCGAAAGTGAAATCTGCACCAAGCTATCGTTTGCAGCAATATGTTGCAGAATTCAAGAACACATTTACCACTGATGGAAAGCTACTCTTTTGTCAGCCCTGTGGAAAAGCCATAACAGCAGAACAGCGATCTCAGGTAACCCAACAGGTGAATGGCAGTAAACATATTGCTGCAGCTGTGCGTGTGAAAAGCAAACAATCCCTTATTGGTGACCCCATCCCAAGTTCGTCCCAAGAACCATCCAAGTTTTCTCGTTATTGTGCGGATTTGTGTATGTATGGCTTTCGTTTCTGCTGACATACCGCTTTATAAGGTGAATCATCCTCAGCTGCTAAATTTTTTAGGCAAATACACAAACATCGACACCCCAGATGAGTCTACTTTAAGGAAATGTTACCTCCCAAAGTGTTACGAAGAAACGATGCAGAAAATTCGTGATATCTGTGAGAATGAAAAAATCTGGGTCAGCATAGATGAAAGTACGGACTCAAGTGGTAGGAAAGTGGGAAATGTAGTTGTTGGGTTATTGAAAAATGATGAAACAATTTCAAGTAAATCTTTTCTTTTAACGTGCCAAGAACTGTGTGCCACAAATCATGTTACAATTGCTAGATTGTTCAATGAAGCCATGCAGATATTGTGGCCAAGTGGGGTGAAGTTCGACAATGTTTTACTTTTGCTCACAGATGCTGCAGCAGAAGGTCTTGCAGTCAGTTATCCTAAAATGACTCATGTTACGTGCATTGTTCATGGATTGCATAGGGTATGTGAAGAAATCAGAAATGTATATCCTAATGTAGATAAATTAGTTTCGAATGGAAAAAAGGTGTTTGTGAAATCGCCAACAAGAATTGAAATCTTCAAAAAGGAAAATCCCCAAACACCGTTGCCACCCACACCTGTAGTTACGCGGTGGGGAACATGGCTTAATGCTGTTGCATACTATGCAGAAAATTTTGAAGAATTTTCATCTGTTGTTAATGGACTGAATAAAGATGATGCTTCTTCAATTGAAATTCTTCAAGGTATGTTGAGTGACTCTACATTAAGAAATGACCTGGCTTATATTCCTGCAAATTTGAGTTTCCTATGTAATACGATCAATAAACTAGAAGCAACGGACATTCCTTTGTCAGAAGCAGTTAAAGAAGTTCGTGAAGTGGAGAGCAAGCTCAACAAACTTAATGGACCAAAGGCACAATTGCTTCGCAGAAAACTCCAAGATGTCATGGCAAAAAATTCCGGCTTTAAAATGATGTGTAACATTTCGAATGTATTGGACGTTGAACAGGAAGACAATATTGGATATTTAAGTGTGAGTGAAATATCATGCCTTAAGTATGCGAGGTTGACTTCATGTGATGTAGAACGAACATTTTCGCAGTATAAGGCACTGTTTCGAGACAATCGTCAGTCCTTTGTAATGGACAATTTGAAGATGACAGTTGTGGTGTATTGTAATTCACCATTTTTCAGCAAAACATGCTAATTTCATCTGGTGAGTAGAGCTGTTTTAAGCAGAAATTGTCAACATTTTTAGCACATAAAAATGCATATTTTCCATGTTTAAGTACATAAAGTGTAAATATTTTCCATATTTTGAGCACATAAAAAATAAATATTTTTCTGATTTTTAGCACCTAAATATCCGAGCCCTATTAATAACTAATATTCTGGAAGTTTCGATGATATACCAGACTACGTAAGTGAAAAGAGAACAACACAGACGACGCAACTAATGTGGTACTTTACACAAGATACAAGCAAGAGTATATCATTCATTAGCTCCATGCTCGAAACATGTTTAAACTTGATCCTATTCCATTTAGTAAAAGACCGTTACTTTTCAAACATTGTTTCAATGTTTTAGGGGAAAGATAATTGAACTAACGCCTTGAAATCTTCAACTACTCTCTCTTTGAAAGAATTTACACAATTTTGTAGTCTAAAAATGTAATACGAATTATGAGGTTCTACCTACCTGCTTCATATTTTTAGAGTTAACCAGTCAGCAGTTGTTCATGCCTAATTGACTTCACACAGCTTTGTTATACTTTCAGACACGATAAGAACTGCGCTGTAATGCTATCGTAAGTTTTACTTGATTGATTGATTGATTGATTTAGTTTATTTTACTTCGCGTTTTGTGCCTCTTGGCTAATTTGCGAAGATGGGGATGAGTGATGAAATGATGAAATGGATGAATGGACATTCACAAACAACCAAGCCCGACCGGGATTCGAACCCGGGACCCTTGGCGTCGCAGCGCGATGTGCTAACCACTTTTTTTTTTTTTTTTTTTTTTAAAGGAAAGCCCCCTAAGCGGAAGCTTCCCCCATCACATTCACTCATATCATTTCATTCACATTTCTATTTCAGGACTTTTTTCAGGACAGACAATCACAAATACCCATGCCTTAGCCGGGACTCGAACCCGGAACCCCTGGCGTTGTAGCGCGCTCTGCTAACCACTTCGCCACGGAGGTCGACACCACTCGGGTAAGTTTTACTGTTAAGTATATTGAACCAAAACAGAAAATCACCAGTCGAAAGTTGTAATTTTAAAATTGCACACTGCCGGGCAGCAACTTGCAGATTGTTCGATTGAATAGTTTCACAGAATTCCGCTTGGAGGAGCCACACTAGAAGTGATATGCATACAGGTAGGATAATAACTCGTAGTGAAAAAGTATTGGTTGACGGTAAATAATGTCATTCTTGGTTTCTGAAAGAGCAGAAGTACTCGCGTTGCAATGATATTTGATCACTTCTCTGTCCCCAAGGTAGTTTTCTTAAGAAACAAAAACCATGACAACTAACTTAATAAAAAAAATCTGTAACAGTCCTCTCGATCTTAATAAGAGACTGAACGTTGGCCAGTTCGTCCATAATCATTCTTAATCTTCAGGAATGCATGACATAAACAGCAACGGATTAAAGCGAAGAACACAAAAGAAATCACTTCAATGTTTATAACCACAGCAGCTAAACTGTTAAATGTTCTTTCACTGCACTATTACACGCTTAGTTTAACATCTCATTTACATTTTGTCGTTAGTCGAGTTAACTTCAGATACACTACCATAATACGAAGCGTAATTATAGAGAAGCATGCAGGTGCTGGCGGCGTAAATATGCCGGTGAAAGTTCATTCATGATTTTTAATTGCTGCTATTGTTCATGCTTGTGGTTGGAGAAGGAGAGAGAAATAAGGTTTCTGGTACAGAGCAAAGCTCTTGATTTGAAGTGTCGACAATAGAAAGAAAAACTATAGCAGTTGTTCGGCAACTTTGAGTGTTGGCAGGCATGTAAACGTGCATAATAATGTAATTTGGTGACAGGTATTTTATATAATTTAACCTAATTTTGACGAATGGGCGATTTACATTGGACAAAAGTTTCGTACAAATGATTCTTTTTACTTACTTATAACCGTTGGGCTGAAAAGTTCGTAGGCTAACATAGTAAAAAATATTTTTTTGACAAAATTCGATTTTATTATTCAATATAGTTGCCTTCGAGGGCGATACAACGATTATAGCGGTCATACAATTTTTCGATGCCATTTTTATAGTACGATTTCTCTTTAGCCTCAAAATAGGCCTCAGTTTCGGCGATTACCTCTTCATCAGTGCTAAATTTCTTTCCAGCGAGCATTCTTTTAAGGTCTGCAAACAGGAAAAAGTCACTGGGGGCCAGATCTGGAGAATATGGTGGATGGGGAAGCAATTTTATTACGGTTGAATATCGCTAAACATTTGCTCCGAATCATCAAAACGTTGTTGCTTTTGATCGATTGTGAGCACGCGCGGCACCCATTTTGCACACAGCTTTCGCATGTTCAAATATTCATGCACAAGATGTCCAACACGTTCCTTTGATATTTTTAAAGTCTCAGCTATCTCGATCAACTTCACTTTACGATCATTTAAAATTATTTTGTGGACTTTTTTGATGTTTTCGTCGGGTAACAGCCTCTTTGGGGCGTCCACTGCGTGCATCGTCTTCGATGCTCATTTCGCCTCGTTTAAATTTAGCAAACCACTTCTCAACGGTTGATTTTCCTGGTGCAGAGTCCGAATAATGTTTATCAAGCCAAGCCTTGGCTTGAACAGTATTTTTTTTTTCGCCAAAAAGCAATGCTTTATTAACACACGAAATTCTTTTTTATCCATTTTTTCACAATAACAAAAGCTGCTTCACTCACAATGCTATATCTCACGAACTAATTATCCGGCAGCTGTGGGACTTAAAACAACAAATCAATCAATCAAATCCGGCAGCTGTGAAATTTATACACGTATCTTTTGAAGGTTAGTACTAAGTAAAAATCACATGGATTTAATTCTAGTAACGCCATCTATGAGTCAGCCTACGAACTTTTCAGCCCAACTGTTAGAATCTCCTCGATTTTAGACGATCATTAATGTGATGAATGTGTGAGGATGGATTACTGATTTAACTTGAAACCAAGCACACTACTGGCATACGCAGAGGGGGAGCTGATGGGGATACATCCCCTCCCGCAATTTTGATAACATCAATTTTTTAAATGAAAATATGTTAAGAACTCGAAAAAAAACGAATGATGTAAATACAAACTCCCCTTAAAATGACCCCCAATTACCATTTTTGACTTCGAGTACAATTTTAATGGAGTGAAAAGCCCCAAATAAAGGATAAAATTAATTTCAAGTTTTTTTTCTCCATTTTATTTAGGACAGCTGAAACTTTACTAACACACTCAATGGATTGTTGTTAGCTAAGAACAAATTGGCTGACACCCTACGTAATATTTTATTTTGTATTCCCCTTGAACAAAGTAATGCACTATGAACCTTTAGAATTGAATCCCCTCCCGAAACAAAATCCTGCGTGCGCCAGTGATACTAACTACACTAATTAGCCATAATTATATACTTGTACTACATGATTGCAATGATAGGCCTACTAACACTGATTTTACTAGAATATGTGGACGAGGAAATTCAGAATATTTTATATTCCCTTCCAAGTAGGAATCCCTGCCTTGTATTGTCCAAGACAGGCTGGGAGGTTTGGAGATGCACTAATTCCCTGATATGGCACGTATGGACGGAGAATTGTTACGGGATACTGTATTTAGACTAAGATTCTAAAGTGCCAATTTTTCTACACCTCTTGAAGTAATCTGAACAATTTTGGTTATAGACCTTACCCGGCACTGGCGTACGCAGAGGTAGGGGGCTTTTAGGGGAAATTTTGAGAAAATGAAAATTTCCCAATGCAAGCAGTGAAGAACTCGGGAGAAACCAAAGTGGTGAATGCAAACTACCCTTATAATGACTCCCGATTAAGACAAGTTTAAGACGAAGGTTAAAAAATGGTTATTATGAAATGTTTTATAGTGTATCCCAGCACCCCCTAGATTGCAGCTATGTAATATCCACCTTTACAATTTCAGCGCCCTCCGTTAAAAATCCTGCATACGCCAGTGCTACCCAGCTACCGGTCCCCGTGGCGGAGTGGTTATCACATCGCGCTACGACGTCAGGGGTCCCGGGTTCGAATCCTGGGCTGGGCATGGATGTTTGTGAGTGTTCATTCATTAATTTCATCATATCAACACTCATCCCCATCTTCGCAAATTAGCCAAAAGTGGCACAAGAAGCGAAGTAAAATAAAGCAAATCAATCGATCAATCCTCTCTCTGTATCTGTTTTTGTTGTCTTTTCCTCTATTTTCTTCACTTCCCTCTATCTCATCTCCTTTTCACGTCCTTTGTATCTCTCGCTTCTATTTCGGTATCGAAGCGTGTTAAGTATTGAACTTACTTTCTCGCCGCTAGTGGTTCCAACTTTGAGCTCTGATGAGGGCATGGGTGTTCCTCCCCACCGCGATTAGCAGGCAGGAAAGCGATGTTACATAATAAAAATACAAATACAAAAGTACTCTCCATATACACAAACACAGTGCTCTTTTTTTCTGGTTTTACGTATCTGGAATACATTTCTTGTGTCTCAATAATAATAATAATAATAATAATAATAATAATAAATACTACTAATAATAAATTAGAAAAAAATATTTAATAAAATTAAAATAATATTAATTAAATATGTAAATTTAATTAACATTGCATTGTTATTTATTATGATTAGGTAAAAGATGGTATATATATATATATATATATATACAACGAAAAGAACAAGCTTACGTGTAGTTATGATCGCCAAGATTTGTATAAAAAACGACTACCCTGCAAGGAAATTAATGTTGGATAGATAAAAAATTGAATGTTTATTGAATAATAAAAAAGGGGTTAGATTCAATTGACGAAAAATAAAGTTTCTGATTAATATTTTATGGATATTATCATAAGCCGTATGAGCCAAATTCATGCCTTCCAATAAGTTCAGCGGAAATAACCATCGATTATTATATAACAAATGCTATATTTTGATTATTTAATTTCTGTACTTGGTAACTCTTTCGGGGGGGTCAGGACCCCCTGAAACCCCTCCTAAATACGTCCTTTACTGTACCGGTACCTTTCGTCGTAGTGTAGTAAGAGACGAAATTCTGATGTCCCTGCGCGTGTAGCCAATATTTGCAATGTAACAAACATTGTGTAACAGGTATGAAAGTTTACATTAGGAAATTTCTTACCCACACTATCGATTCATCATTGTTCTCCCTGTTCTTCCTGTACTGCTAACCTTCGTAAATAAGGGACGCCTTCCCATGCGTTGTTTCTATAATTTCCATGTTCTTAGTCTTCTCGTCGTCCCTCGTCAACAATTAACTTTACGTCTATTTGTCTTTTTTCAGGATCAGAACTATTAATTTCTCAAAGTAAGAACCCTCATATGTAATTTCATCTTACATTCATTCACCAATCACATTCTCTGTTAACGTCATAAACACACGTGCACGGGCGGTTTTGACACTCTGGCTTGCAGGAAAACCAGTCAAGTAAACCCTGACATAATATTACGGCGGGATTGAACCGATAAGACGACTCGGCGGAAATAACAGGGACTCGTAAAAAAAATACACAGCAGTATATTCAGTAGCTCGTGTGATTAACTGTGAATACAATCGTTTTGTTTCACCATAGCAAAATGACTTATGTAGAGTACCGAAACGTTCCTATCCCAGAAAAAAGTGTGTGTGTTTTCTCTTAGCTCTCTTAGCTCTTACGTAACCGGCTGGTTAGCATTCTCACCTTTGGTGCGAATGGTCCACGGTTATAACCCCGGTGAGTGCTCTAAAATGTCGATGTTGACCTAGAATCGTGAGGGCAAATGGAGTGGAAAGCAATACTAGCGGACTCTGGTTTCGAAAGCTAGAAAACAGTTGCGGTGGGTCTGGGAGAACTTATCACGTGTCAGTAGGTTAGGTTGACCAACTTTTGGCCATGAATTTAAGAGAGATTTCAAACTTTCGGCATTGAACTTACGGGAGATTACTCGTGTCAAATTTTGCGGCGCGGCATCACTCCAGCAAATGTTTATGAAATTGATATTTATAAAAATAATAATTAATTTACATTTTATATAATATGCAGATCAAAGAAGAGAATGACAAATTTTCAAATTTGCATGTGTCTTAATCCTAACCCACATGTATTTTTCCACTGCCGCTGCAGAACTAAGCATCAACAACTACTGCAAGATATTACGTCACTTCTGAAGTTTTGTATAGCACAATGAACTCGAAATGAGTTGAAATTTCGCTATCTTGGTTGTTAATGAAAAATACGGGAGAAATAGAATGTCAATACGGGAGCCAAGAGGATCGAAAATCACTAACTCTAATACGGGAGATCCCGGGAAATACGGGAGAGTTGGTCACCCTACGTGTCACCCAATGAAAATCACTTGGCAGGCCTTGTACCTCAAAGACCTGTTGGGTTGCGGGGTTTATTTCTTTATCTTTCCTCTCTCTCTCTCTCTCTCTCTCTCTCTCTCTGTTTCTGTCCAATTCGCTTTGCTCTTATTTCTTTTGAGCCCATAGCTTCGTTGTAGTTAAATCATGGTGGAAGAAGTATTAAGAAAGACTCGCCTACGTTTCACTAGCCATTCTAAGGTAAAGTAATGTATGCGTCGATTTCGAACCGCTGTGCAACTAGTAAACAAGAAAGGTATTTATGACTGAGAAATTAATGTTCTTTTGCCATGTTATCACCTCGTCAAAACTGAGAAACTTATAAGCACTTGCATTCCTGAGTTGTGAAAGAAGTAGGGTGGTACCACCTCCACACTAAGCCGAGATGTTAGTCACTTCACTGATTTCATCTCTATGCTATATGCGTCACTTTTGCATGTATGTTGTTGATTTCTTCATATTTCCAGGGTTGTAAGGGGAGACCCTTTCTCAAGACCCCAAAATGTCAACCTCACTTCCACGTAGTACACCCTGGACTGCATTTTGCAGACTACCGAGACTCTGGCGTCTTGACCCATGGCCAGTATAATGTTCTATGGGATGGAACCTTGTTGTGAGTTGTCCAAATGTGTTTGTGACTATACTTTCATCTTATCATCGTTCATCCTCATCTTCGCGATTAGCCAAGGTTGGCAGAAAAGCGAAGTAAAATAAACTAAATCAATCAATCAGTCAATCTTCATATTTCATCTTCCAAAGAGGCAACTTTTGTGGGTAAAGTAATAGCTCCGAATCACCCCTTGCTGGTGAACAGATTCGGTTTGTTTACTTTAAGTTACCGAGAGCATTTTTACACTGAAACTATATCAAGGACGACAAAAACAAAACAATATGTCACAGGCAGTATTAGCAATATTTCCTAACTGTGTCCAGTAAAGAAAATATCTACATGATAAGGTTGATAAATTACTGGAAGTCAATAGTATAAAAAGCGCTGTAGTGAAATTGTGGAAGAGTTGTATGCAGGTTGGCCATATGGATCGAGTGGGATGCAAAAATATTACCAGGCAAATTGTCCATCCTCTATACGTTAAACAAGCTATTACAACCTCTGCACTAACACACGTAAAATCCTATATCTTAAAAACGCATAAGATGCAATTTGCCGGGCAATACTTCTACATCCCAACTCTAATATTGAGTTGATGGTTTTATACAGAAATTTCAGATATCAACTGTAATATTACGACCCATTAATATGTATTATTTTCATTGTATTATACTCAGAGGCATTATTGATAAATTTCCAAGCTAATAGTGGATTAAATCTTCTATTGTTTGATATTTAGCGTCGCTTTTCGCCACTTTTGGCTAATCGCTACAATCAGGATGGGTGATGATATAGATGGAATTGATGAAGACACACCCACAAATAATACCCATGTGGCAATGTCCAGGCTGGGATTCGAACCCGGGAACGTAGGTGGAGAGATCGAAAGTCGACCAGCAGACCTCTAGCGGAGTAATTAGCTCAACGAGTTACTACGCCAGGGGTCTTGGGTTCGAATCCTGGGCCGGGTATGGATGTTCTTTGTGAGTGTCCCTTCATCAATAGTATCATCACTCATCCCTATCGTCGCGATTAGCCAAAAGTGGCAGAAAAGCGGCGTTATATAACAATAATCAAATCGAAGTCGACCACTTAACACGCTTGGCCACACTAACCTCGGAACTGAAGAATTCTTAGAAATGTAAACATAGAAGAATACGCCATTTTAGAAAAATCATTTATCATCATGGAAATACTAATTCTTCTTTTAAATATTGAACTACATTAAAGAAATTTTGTGCCAATTAGGTGCTTGGAGCTTTATGTTATCAATTATAATGATTGAAATCGCGGTGTTGCATGACAAATTACACTATCTGGTTATACATTTTGTTAGTATTTGTGCAATTCTCGACATATAAAAGAAAGATTGAAGTTGTACTTGATAACTACACCTTAACCTGCAAGATAGTAAATACAGAACTTTGACGTGCACTCAAGGACTAAAGGTTTATAAATAGTGTACATTTGCTTCCTTGTGCCTAAAAGTATTGACAGATCACTGTCATGATTATGCATAGTCACGGGCAAGTTTTCTTTACTGGCTATTAATGCTAAACTTATTATTATCATTTGAGATCTGGCCTCCATCATGCATCTGCTGCCTGACACGTCTCTGCTGTATTTAACGACCTAACAACGAAGTACTAAATCGTACTGGATGTATTTGTAAGCATTTTAAAGCTTGGAAGTGCGTTGCAATCAGATTTTCTACGTATAAATCTTTGACGTTACTCGAGAGCGAGGTGGTACGTACGAAAGATATTATAGGTAACATAAATTTACTATGTTCTTTTAATAGAGTGATGGTATGTCCGATTTCAATTCGATGCGTCATTTGGACAGCCAAGATTTGCCTAACGTATTTCTTACATTGCAAGGTTTTAATTCTGAACACAGGATAAGAGGGAACAAATGCACTCGGGAGTATCCACCGAATATTACACATATCATCTTGCTGACTTTATCTATATTTTAGTTGTATTATAAATATACAGGGTGATTCAAAAGTCTCTTAATGTTTTTATCAAAAGGCATTTTTTGACAGTACTGTTGAAAATTACTCTAGAAAGAAGACGAACTCACTACATTTCAATGTGGTGGCCCAGTAAGTCTAGGCATATCAACCACCTCTCTTGCGTAAACCGGAAGACGTGCTCCAACACAGCTGGTGTGATCTCCCCTGTTGCTGCAGCTATTCGCTGTGTCAGTTGCTCTATGGTGTTGATCTTTACTTGGTACACCCTACACTTAATGAAACCCCAGACAAAAAAGTGTAGGGGAGTCAGGTCTGGAGAGCGAGCCGCCCAAAGTCTTGGTGAGCTACTATCGATCCACTTACCGAGAAAGGTGTTAGCAAGGTAGTCCCGAACGATTCTGGCGAAATGGGGTGGTGCACCATCTTGCTGGAGAAACAACAGTGTGTTTTTTATCCCATTCATTAGCGACATAAGGAAAATGTCAGGATACTTTTGAATCACCCTGCATATTCACAGCACTTGGGTTCGGATCTCGGGCAGAATATGGATGATTCATTGTGTTCTTATTTCATCTTATCATCCTTCAGAGATAAGGTTAGTGGCAGAATTGAGGACTAAAAGTGGTAAATGTAGAAAGTGCCAAAAGCGAAAGTGTTGGGAAATCTCATCGTTCCGCACATCAGCCCGTAAGAATGTGCATACTAGTGACCTCTTCACACGCCCTTTGAACTACTTAGAGGGCTACAAGCCACATTTCACGTTTACCACATTATAAAGCATGGCACATTTTAGTTTAACGTGGAAAACGGTGTTTGAATTATTGTGGCACTTACAGCGTTTACCAATTTTAGTCTTCAATTTATCTTTCACGATTGTTCAACCTTTGTCGAACTGTACCTTGCTGTATAAAGAATAAATTCCGTCAAATAAGTAAGGTGAATGTACCTCATGGATATCGTTACAATGTCTTTACTAATAACTTACGATTGTCATCCCAAATATCGTATTACGATTAGCTTTTGAAAGCAACGAGTTACTTGTAAAGTTATTTTTTCTAGTATCATTAACTGTCAATAGTTACTTTTTGAAATGTTACTCAGTTGCTATTAAAGTAATGGAGTTAAAATGTACTCTTACAGTTTCTTTTCTGTGCGTTTCAATACTAACGAACAATATTAAGGTTTCCCAAAATTAATTTTCAAATTATGTATGACCTAATTTGTTACGAGCAAATGTCTTGCGTAACGCAATTCTTTCAAGTATAATAGTCAACTTTGAATTTTCTTACTTTATATTTTCATTTTGAAATTATACGAGGTGTCTGGTACGTATTAAGTTTATCATACTGTAATGAAAATTAGTTTTGGTTAGTTTCATAGGCGCCGACTCCATGGGGCTTGGGGGGCTCGAGCCCCCCCAGTGTTAATGATGTGGGGACGGACAGAACCCCTCAAATAATTTTGCTTAAGAGGATCTAATGTATTATTTTGCTTCTCTTGTAAAGTTTACTCTGAATTGTGCAACATGAACTTAACATTAAATACACATTTGAAATGTTCTAGCACATCAACTTTTGGGGGCTCAGACCGCTAACCATCAACTTAGGGGGGGGGGGGGCTATGAACGGAGACATCAAAACACATGACTTATTACTATATACTAAGTATATAATTATGAGTATTGTTAACATTTTTACTAAAAGAAGTTTCAAAATAACGAGGTGATATGACAATTATACCAGTATGTTGTTTAGTGAATTCTGAACAACTTGAGGTCTTTGAGTTTATTTAACACTGGCTTGCAGTAAAGTACGCAAGGAAAGCTTATAAAAAGTCTGTATTGCGAAAGCAGGAACGGCTATGATCAAAGGCATTATTGCTAAAGCACGGCGTGCTATGTGTTTATTTATTATTTCAAAATTAAATTGAAAAAGTAAAATATTGTAGCAAGAACAAAAAAGTAAAACTATTTGCCTGCGATTTGTGTTAGCATTTATGTAAATAATTAAATAAAACTGTTAAATATTGTAAATATTCGCTATTTTTATGGGTACGTCACATGTCCTTTCTTTACAAGTCTGTTGCGGACATTAAAACACACCCATGACCTCGCCGCGACTCGAACCCGAGACCTCCGGATCAAAGCGAGTTGAGCCGACCACCCAACACGCTCGGCTACCGAGGCCGGCATAAAACTGTTATGTTGGCCTCTTAATGTAAATACATAGCCTACTTTTAAATAAAAATGTTAATTGTTATCTAAAAAACAAATAAGCAAACACAAGTTTTTCATGTTACATTTCATTTGCATGAGGAATATAACAGCTGCTTAAAAACTGCTAATCAAAGACGTAATTTGAAAAAGGGAGGGAGTGAGCCATTCATTCATTTATTTCAGTGATCAGAGCCCCTCCAATAATTTTGACAAGTCGGCGCTCCTGGTCTGTTTGCATTTTTAGTATGAATAACGTTGCATCTAGACTAAAGTAACTATAAAAGCTACTTACTTAAGTTACTATTTAAAGTATCAGTAATTGTGGGAGAGTTACTCTTTTAAAAAGTTTTATATATATATATATATATATATATAATATATATATATATATATATATATATATATATATATACAGAATACAGTATATGGGTATATATACAGACACATAAATGTGTGTGTTCCTTGCAAAAATTATAAATTATCATTTTATTTCATATTTACATGAATACTATCGAAGTATATGTTAGATAGGTACTGCTACAATGACATCTTTCTGGCTACCATGTTAAAGTCCTTTGATAAGTGTCTTGTTTAAGACTGTGAACATCCTCCAGTCCAAGTGTCTCTGGCGACGACGTCAGATAAAAAAGAAAAAAAGTTAATTGCGGGTAGGGAAGAAGTGTATGCTGGTTGTGCCATGCCATCTCGATAATCATGAACACGCCACGAGTGACTGCGTTTCGAATCAAGATCTACCAAGCCGACATAAAAAAAGAGGGGATTTAAATAGTGACTTTTTCTTGAGCGTCGGGTGTGTCTGAACACGCGGGGGGAGGGGGGGTTGTAAATTGATTTGTGGAAAAGAGACTGCATTCGGAGAATGCTCTGCGAGCAAATCCTTGCGAACAGAATAGAACTCGACAGAAGCATTCACCCTACACGCCACATGTCATAGTCACACGTTCCAGCACCAGATCAAGTGTGGGTTTCCTTGATAGCGTGTGGCCGATGCCATCTGAGTTAGGAGTCCCCAGTTCAACTCCCGGTGGAGGCACATTGTATAGTAGCTTGGATCTCGCTTTAAGAGTGAACTTAAATTTACTATATCTCAGTTTTATGTGTGGCTGAATTTTATGTCAGTAATATGATTTGGCAACACTGCGAGTTCGCTACTCCATTGTCATTTTATGCCACATAGCGCCGGGATAGGACGCAGTCATACAGGGGGGAATATATCCATGATTTCCTGTCTTTTGTATAGCTTCCTTTTTTTCAATTGCACAGAAACCACAGGAGGGGAGGGGAGGTCAAATATATCTTTGCTATCCATAAAACTTCCGTGAATTGTTGATCTACACCAGTCTATGTTCAAATCAGCTTCACTACATCGGAAATAACGTAAGAAATTGAAAAAAGAGAATATATATATATATATATATATATATATATATATATATATATATATATATTATATAGAATATAAAATAAATATTGTTATTTAAGGCCTTAGAATTTACCTGGATATGCTTCTAGTCCATCAGTTAATGCAAATATGTGCATTTGAATTCAACATTAAGTGCGTAACTTTGTCAAAAATCTTTAAAACTACGCCATATAGAGCAATATATGTGCAATGTAAAACATTATTTTTTTAGGAAAATTTTCCTTTAGCTTAAATGAATGCATGTGGAGATATCACTTGTATTCTCCAGCAATAAATACTTAAAATATTTCGTAAGAAATTTTGACATCCTCATATTTCAGGTGGCTAATTTTTTCCAGCAACCTCCTTGCATGGAGCGGCTTCAGGGTTCACCTAGCCTCTAATAAACAGGTTCGAATCCTGGTCTGAGCATGGACGTTCTTTGCGAGCGTCCCTTCATCAATTTCATCCTATCATCACTCATCCTCGTCGTCGAGATTCGCCAAAATTGACAGAAAATCGGCGCTAAATAACGAATTAAATAAAATAAGCGGACAAATTGGGCAACTCTTAGAGAGGGGTTAAAGACGACCGGAGCATGGTGCTCATCACATCATCCCCACAAATGGCCGAGATTGTAAATGTATAGGGCCACAACCTCCCTTCCATATGTCTTCGATGTACATGGAGGTAGATTTTAACTTTTACAGCTTTTTTTTTTTTTTTTATTTTTCTGTCTCCATTTTTAAAAATATGCAATTTAAGAAGTTATACATAGACCAGTAATGTCTAGTATGGAGATTGACATATAATACATTGTAGAATCAGTGTACGTATATTGATGGATGTTCATATATCACTGCAAGTATATATTTGCAAAACTAATTTTGACTACTTCTTAACACTTTACATGTACGTATTTCAAAGTGCACTGGAGGTGTCTAAAACTCTTCTAAATTTGCAGAGCGGTGTTGGAATTGCATCTGTGGCAAGTGGATAACACTTTTGGTGTCATGGGCAGATAAACAGGCGCATCGAAAGAATATTAACAATAAACCTCATCGGAAAGAGGGCATCATCAATCCGTCAGACGGTGGGAGCGTGGTGCTGATTCGCAAAATGATCGCGATTGTAAATGTGTAAGGGCACATACGCCCCCCCCACCCCCACCCATATGTCTTTGTTGCATGTTGCAAAGTGCAGAGGGTGGGTTTTACTCTTTTCGCATTTTAAAACGCATAATAGGCCTATGGATTTTTCTCTTTCTATTATTATAAATACGCAATTTAATAAGTTACACTTGATTAATTAATTGATTCATTTCGTTTATTTTACTACGCTTTTCTGCCACTTTTGGCTAATGGCGAAGATAAGGATGAGTGATTAAAGTGATGAAGTGACACCCAGAAATAACACCCATGCTCAGACCAGGATTGGAACCCGGATCCCTCCCGTCGTAGTGCGCTGTGCTAACCACTCCGCCACGGAGGTCCGCTCTTCGTCTATAGGGGCTATCCACGAGTAAACAAAAACATATCGAACGGCACAATCGATTGTGGAACTGTAGCACAACAACTTCCGGTTCACGGCGGCCGGGTAATTCAAGCGCGTACTTGTGGCCTTTCTTCTTGTTTTGTATACCGGATGAAATGGATCATATAAAAGCACTTGACGACGAGGAGAATAAGAGATATCAGGGCAAAGTAGAGGCCTTTGCATATCAATTGGATGAGCATATAGGAAGTAATACGGCATTATTCCAGGATGAGATCCATTTGCTAATCGTCGTTGCATTGGCGATATTTGTAGCCTACATATTTAATAGAAAGTAATTTTTCCTACAGAGCGAGAGCGCTTAAAGCATGTAAATCTTTGGATGCATACATTTATGTTTTAAGTGAAAAAGTGTGAGATGTACGGGCATATAAAAAACAGGAAAAGGAGCATTTTTTCTTCTTTCTTCAGTGAGGGCGAGTCAGAGGGATGCGGTTTCGTTCCCGTTTGAACGCAGAAACACAAAACGCTCATTGTTATTTTAAGTCAATTTTCTGCTATTTGTGTTAAACATGACGATGAAGGTGAATAATAAACTGGAAAAATTACTGATGGGACAAACACAATGACACACCATTGCCTGATCATGGTGTTCAAACCTAGGACCTCTTCTCTATCAATGTTGAAAATATTTCCATTGCAAAAGACGAAAATTAATAATAGTACCGGCACTTAATTTTCTGGTTACAAAAAAATATTTCCTCTGGTTACACACACAAAAAAAAAATCTGGTTACACAAAAATTTAGTGCAGTTCGTGTGTACTTCAAGAACGTAACGTGTAACCTATCTGACCATGACCAGCATTTTTTGAAAGGAAAAGTAATATTTTTGCTCATATCACTAGAGAGAAAATCAAGATTTTAATGATTTCTCTTCTACCTTTAATGAAGTGCAAGGGGTGCGGGACGCAACATTTTTGGTTGGGAAGGGAACAGGACGGGGTATTTTTAAAGTCCTAACGTTCAAAACGGGAAAAATAATGTTATTTCCCTACTAAATTGGGAGATTATAGGAGCGAAAAATATTCAACATTACCCGATACTAAAAAAAATATTAATTATACACACAATTTCACTCTCCGGTGATGATTTATTTTGCATTTCTGGAATAAAAAACTGCTAATTTCAATAAATTTCGGACATTTAGTACAAAAAAATATGTAGGGAATAAACTACCACGCTCCGCCACTGCCTGCAAATATCAAGTAGATACAGTCCCTTTTGATCTATTCATCATTTTTTCCGAAATCTTGATCGGACTGGGATTTTTTTTTCAGGTTCCGACTTTTTCCTGCACATCCGTTGTTATTACTGGGGAGTCTACTCCTTGCTAATGGACTTCCAATTTTCACGCCTGACAGCTTGAATGCAATAATTTTGGCGCCTAGATCTCGAGGAAATTGATGAACAAAGATCCGTGAAAGATTATTTAGCCCTGATCGTAGTTTACATCCTCCTTGTACACACCCATTCGTTCCTTTCATACATGACACAATCTCAGCTCCCTTTAGCAGCATGTTATGAGCCTACGAACCGGAAGTTGTTGTGCTACAAGTATGGCGTCTGCGCGAAGACACTTCCTTCCGGTGGATAGCCCCTATAGACAGTCCTTACAGTTACAGTGGGGAAAATGTAGGACATTGGACCTTTTCAGGTAAAATGCTGTTCCACGAGGCTTTCAACAACCCAGAATGAGCCTATGCGGTTACCGTACGAAGAAATCCACCATTTGCTGCGGATTCCGGTGGAATTTTTACCGAAAACGTCTTTCCCTGAAAGGTGAAAGTGGCAACGGTGTTTGGGCTACCTGCATGAGATCTACGTACGTCGATTCCTTAGATTTGGGTCGCGGGACACACAACTGGAGTCGGTATAACGGTTGCTGAATCCACTTGCTTTTGTCTCCAGCTTGTAATTGGCGAGGACGGAAAAGTACTGGAAAGAGAGGGTGAGTGGTTATTTCATTCTTCGCCCCATTGTCCCAGCCCTTTAGTCCCTAATCCAATATATGGCATCCGGGTAGGGGTTCCAAGAGTCCCAAATACAGGTAGCCCCATGACCTAGTCCCGAAACTAGGACTCCTTTCAATTTTTTTTTTTTTTACGTCAACTTCCTACCACGTTTGTCTATTCGCAGCGATAAGGATGAACAATTAGATGAAACTGACAAAGGGATGCTGAAAATGAAGCCATAACGTAGAAATTTCTTAACTCGTTTCCAATACCCAGGATTTAAAGCGGAGTTCGGCGATGCCGTAGTGGTAACGGTGTAATCAAGGGGTCCCGGGTTCGATACCCGGTGGAGGTACACCGTTCCCACTTTAAACTATAGGTCCAGTCCCGATTAGCCTTTCTGTGCATAAAGTGCAGCAACATTAATAAATTTACTAATTAATATTATATCAAAATCAGAAGTTAATCATAAATAATAAACATAATTCCAGCTACCATAATATAATATTCAAGGAATAGATAATAAAATAAATACATCCCCAAATCGATTTGACAAAGCAGTTAACATCCCCGAAGAGTAAGAACGAACATTCTGAACAAATCATTCCATCAGAGTTCAAAATTCAGGACAACTTAAGTGAATCTCAGAATCTATTCATAAATTCAGAAAACTTCAGATACAGAACAAATGGCCATTTTACGCTGAGATCATCAACAAGGAAAACTGCAAAATTAAAATTGGTATAGCATTTGTCTACAATGCGGAAGACCCGGGTTCGAATCCCGGAGCAAGTGATCTGGACCAGAAATATTGCCAGTCATTTCCCCGTTTCTGCGTGGCTCTGAGGTCCACCCAACCTGTATCAATGGGCACCTAGGGACAACCCTGGGGAGTAAAGGTGGCCGGGAGTGATGCTGATCCCATCATACCAACTAGGGCCGTGATCAAGAATAAGTGGAGTTCTACCTCCACATCACCCCATATGCCTTCATGCACAAGAGAACCTTTACCTTACATTTTACATAAAGAAGGTTAACAAAAATAAGTCAAAGATTTTGATATAATTTATCTAGACTTCCGTAAACAAGTCTCAAATTTACAATTTGCTACTGATGTACATAATACAGAATAACGTAACAAATCCGAATCCAGAATTTCATATAACTGAACGCAGAATCTAGAATTCCATATAACTGAACACAGAATTCAGAATTCCATATAACTGAACACAGAATCCAGAATTCCATATAACTGAACACAGAATCCAGAATTCCATATAACTGAACACAGAATCCACAATTACACAGGATTCAATGCCTAGTACAGAATCTAGGAAGTAACGAATCCAGAATTCCCTAACCAAGCCCTGATTCCAGAATAATGTAACTAAAATCAGAATCCAAAATTATATTACCAAGTCCATATCTACCGAAGTCCAGAACACCATAACTGAAACCCGAACCCAGAATTCCACGTAAGCGAATCCAAAATATATTACTGACATACCCAGAACAGGGGATTGGTGGTGCTTAACCCCCCTTTTGCTTAGTTCTCCTAAATGAAAAAAGGGCAAAATTAAGAATAATCGCAATAAAAGCATACTCCCTCCTTCTTGCGAAATATCTGTATGTCTCCAAGTTCCAAACCTTGGTTCAAACATTGGACAGAAGAAAGGTAACGCTATAAGCCTTGTTTCCATGTTTAATAGAATACTAAAAATCTGACAAAGGCAAAATTTATTGTAAAATAAGACAATAAGACACTACTTGAATTTGAATTGTTGTTTTAAGTCCACTTTATGCACAGTAAGGCTAATCGGGACTGGACCTACAGTTTAAAGTGGGATCCGAACCACTATGAGCCTCCACCGGGTATCGAACCCAGGACCCCTTGATGACAAGGCGAAGACGCTACCACTGCGCCATCGGGGAGGCTCAATAAGACACTACAAATGTAACGTTTCCATCCTCTAACAGGGTCTTCTTCAGACAAAGAATCACAATAAATAATAAGAATTCGTCAGAAGAAGACCCTGTTATAAAGGGTGGAAACGTCACGTTTATAATGTCTTATTTTACAAGAAATTTTGCCTTGGTCAGTATTCTGAGTGTTACAGAAGAAGGGTGTTTCCTGCAATATTGTTGTTCGTCAACGACTTCAATGACAAATGACTAACAGGCAACACGTTGACAGTAATTTGTCAGCAAAGTAATGACTATTGTTTTTATATCTTAATAGCGCTTCCTCAGTTACGCGTCATTATTTACAGCCGTGTAAATTGTAAAGATCTTTAACAGCAGACACGCGATCGACCGAAACAAACCCAACTTTACTTTCCCCTCGGGTCATAAACGTAATCAACCCAGAGAAAGCCATTAGGCTCGAAAAAATCCGTAATGTCAATTACTGAGCATATTATGTAAAAATCAAGCAAGTGGAAAGTTTCTCAACTGGAGCAAAGAGATAGAATTAGACGCAGCTCGCGTCGCGTCCTACTCTATATTGTTGTCCATTCTCATTGTCGCACCGATGACGTCCGGCAATATTGCCACATCCGAGATTGACGGTGGATCACGAAATGCCATTGTGGACATTTCGCATGTCCTTGTGTTCGAATATTTCACCTAGGCAAGTTTTCTGATAAAAATGGTATGGAATGTTACATGTTTGTCCCCCCGCTTGCAAGTTTTTAATAACGTCACCTTTCTCCCCGTAGGTGATTGGTTCTTCGGCACGTCGCTTCTAGCATTGGCCAGAGAACTATCAACAATCCGGAGACCGCCAGCCAACATGCGAGAGGTCGGAAGTACACCTCCTAGTGGACCAGAACCGTTTGAAATCAGCTCGCTATCAGGAAAACCAGTGTTAAGAGGCAGGAGATGCCAGTGTGACCTGTGAGCTATGACACTTTGGACTGTGTCGCGCTGGATTGAGTGCCCGTGTGAGCCAGTGAGTTTTTCACGTACCTGTGTGCGCAATTGAGTTAAAAAAACAAGGATATCGGCAACAATGTTGCTTAAGTGGAGTTATTTATTGTCCGTGTTTGTGTTGCAAGTGACAGCGCCGAACCCGGGACCTTCAGGCGATCATGTCTGCATTAAATATGAACAGTAAGTACAAAGTGATATGCTCTATTAACTGCATTGACTTTCTTTTTTTTTATGTTCGCGGTAATATAGAGATTTATTCTGAAATTCCATGGTAATAACTACAAATTCTCCAGTCGTAATTAACACAGGATATGGGTAATTGCCATTTACTCTGATTATGACTGTTCTTAGTTTTTAGGGAGCTTTCAGACCGAAGCGACAGGCGACAAAGGCCCTTCAGTTTAAACAAGACACTCACATCACCGCTCTTAGGCGAACATCAGAGAGGTGACACGAAGCACGGTATCGAGGAAATTGCCCAGTCCGAGCGAGTCGTGTAACTTGTCGCGTCGCCTCGGTCCGAAAGGTTTCGTTTATTTCTGAAGGTTGGTTTTCAATAGACACGTTTCGTTTGTCGCTTAGATATGAAAGCTTTCTTGGACGTTTCGTTTAGGGCGCCCCTTCCCCCAAATTGATCTAAAATTAGACTAAAAATATATTTTTTAATAAAATCTAAACTTCGTGACTCCAAGCGACATTTTCATTGGGGGACGCGGGGACGGTGCATCGAGTCCCATCGCCGCTGTTTTCTGCCTTTCGAGACCGGTGCCCGCTACGTTTTCTTATCAAGTAGCTCCCCAATTGTCTGGTTGACACCGAAACTTTGGGGCTCCCCCGGGAATCGAACCCGGGACCGCTTGCACCAAAGACGAGAGCGTTAACCATAAGCCCTCCCATGTCTTTATGAGCATCAGAAGAGGAAGGAAAAACTACTCTTTCTGCATTGAACGCACATAAGGGGTGCGAAGGTAGGGATCATTACACTCGCGATCTCGTACAAGGGTGAACCTTGAACCCGGGTCTTTCGAGACGCTCTACGGACTGGGCCACCACCTCTCTAAAACAGCATGGGTCGAGAAATGAGGATGTCTTCGATTTTTTAATACCTGCCAGTGCTATTTTGCATCCACGGTGACCGAGCGAAATGAGTGGTCGACTCATGAAGGTTCCAGGTTCGATTCCTGGAATTAGTATTTACCAATCTATTCACCATCTATCCTTGTCGTCACGTTAATTAAGAAGCAGGTTAACGGACATCCAGTGACGTGTCCAGGATTTTCGAAGAGGGGAAGGCGTAGGCTATATATACTTTTTTAATAATAGTCAGCCCTCATTTTGCCATGTTTCCCTGTCTCTGGCGTTCGTACACCCCATATATTCATGTGATCGTCATTTATTTATTTCGTCTTCTTTTACATGGCGAATTTAAGGCTATGGAGACTTTTCTTCCACTTGACCATGTTTAAATTTTTTTAATGTGGAATAAAAAAGTGGAATAAAAATACAAAGAAAGAAATACATATAAGAATAGAAATCTAAGTTATACATACGGGCGCACACCCACACACACTCACACACATATTCTTCACCTTACACACAGTGCCGGATCTACAAGCCGCAAAACCCCGCAGTGCGGGGATGGGGGGCGGAGACAAGTAAGCCTTTAGGGGGCCCTCAGCCATTGACATAGTAGAGGGTTCGCGTATGTATAAAATAAAAGTAGTTACTCAGGGGTACAGAAACTAATACAATATATACAGGTAAAGTCAAAGGTCCCTATGCATATAGCACCGTGCCATGACGGCACATTTAGGGAATGGAGCGGTAGGTCCCCACATATTTTCGAGGTAATATGTGATCAGCACCACGCTGCGGCCGCCCTTACCCCCTTCCCCACATCCATACAATTTGATTTGAGGCTGGGTGGGCCCTAGAACAGCTTTATGCGGGGGGGGGGGAGCCGGAAAAATTCCGATCCCAGATTTCCCACGTGGCAGTCAGACTAGAATCAAATCAGGCTAGAATTTCACGAGAAATGCCGGGGTGAAGGTTCCTTCAATCAATCTTTAATCAGGAAAATGTTACGACTGCGTGATTGTAACAAATATACCTATCATTTTCCAGGTGTGAGAAAACAGTGTACTATATGTATCACATAATCAACTACCTTCCCATTTAAAAAAAAAATGAGTTGGGTGGGTGCGTGTGGGTGTAGGTAGGGGGCGGGGCTTTGATAATATTTTGCGGGGGTCAATGCTTGTAGATCCGACACTGATACACACTGTACACACACGCACGTTCAAAGTTACACTAAAGTCCCTATAACACGGATCTGGATTTCTAGTAGGAATGCCCTAGTTGGCGCTGAACTAACTTTCTAGGTAGCAATCATGGCCGCCTGGCTGACTGCTTGACTGGTTTGGAGGAATAGGACATGTTCTAATTGCTACTTGCTTTCCTCGACTGGATCCTGTGAAACAGCCAATCAGAGCAAAGTTTCGCCATGTGAAGATAATCTGCGAGTGTGCAAAGGAGCGTTTTTGCCTGTGGTTTCTGAGTGTTACTCCAGCAATGTATAACGTATACAGCATGAAAGGAGCGTTGAGTTACACCATCTATGCTGAGTGCAAGGTGTTTACATTTGAAACAACTAAAATATTCTTCCATACGTGTACAGTAAGCGTTGTAAAGTATGTATTTAAGCAGCGCCATTGTTTTGTACCTAATAACGTTTTATACGAAACGTTATTCTTCTCGGTTCAATAGTTATCGGCTTTTAAAAATGTGAAGTGATACATTGTTTACATCTCACGCGGCCGCCATTACAACTTCCCTCGTATGGGAACAAAAGTCTATCGACAAGTACGCTGATAAGTATCGTGTGAGGCGAAAACTAGCAAATGGGTAGCCAGTCCAGCGCCAACTAGGGCATACCTACTGGAAATCCAGTTCCGTGTGATGCGGGCTTTACTTAAACACAGTCAACCCGGTATACTTTTACGATAATTCATCTTAACTGTTACGTTAAATCATTTTGTGTGTTACGTTCTTCTATCATTCTCTGCACGCGCTACTTTATTTGGGGAGTCAAACATTAATTTTCATGATTTAATATGTGTAATATGTTTATAGAAGATTTTTATTTTTAGTGCGAGACCTCACCGAGCGGTTGGGGGGGGGGGGGAGTATCCTATCCGAAACAAAATACATATATTTATTTCTTTACCTTTCAAAGCCTAACTTTAGCAGTATCTTTTCTAAAGTTATTTCATCATGAACAAATGTTGAACGGTCCGACTGACGCTCCTCATGTCGAGTACGCTCATTAGACTAAATGGAGTAATTCGCCGTAACTGCTCGACCACGACCACGTAACTCGTTCAAATATGCGGCAGAACGGCACACACTTTCAAGCAAGGAGCACGCGCGATTGTTTTAATACCTCACGTACTCACGAACGCCTTTGTAATCGGAAGCAACCTCTTTACTCTTTCTGATAGGAAAAGCATAATAGTGTTGATGTTGCGTGGGTAGGTCTCCAACGCATTTTTTTTCCATTCCACACTTAATATAAATTTATTCATGCACGTTCCGATTTTGAAGGGGGGTTGGTTGTTTTAAGTCCACTTTATGCACAGTAAGGCTAATCGGGACTGGACCTACAGTTTAAAGTGGGATCCGAACCACTGTGTGCCTCCACCGGGTGTCTAACACGGCGACCACGTTACCTGTACGCCATCGGGACAAGTATTTCCTATACCTTCACCCAAATTCTAAGGAGTAGATAATATTGTTTATGTCCATCTTGACCTGTCAATATTTATTCGACAGAGATGGAGAAGAAGGGAGGGAGAGAGAGAGACAGGGGGCGAGAGAAGAAAGAAATATAGAGTGAGAAAAACAGAGGGGGCGACAGAATTAGGAAGAGGAGAGGGACGGGGATGTACAAGTAGATTCATTGATTGATTGAATTTGAAATTTTGGATGCACCCGTTATATTATACAGGGCCCAGCCCCTTACCATAACTAAAATATAACTGTAATGTCTGGGACTAAATATTCGTGCCAGGGCTAAAAGATGAAGCTGTAAAGAGGCACTCAGCACACATAAGGACAACACACCAGTGTTGCCACATGAAGGGAAATTTCCCTTTTGCAGGGAAATTCGGACCGAAATTTTAGTCAAAAGGGAAAAGGGAATTTCGATGAAAAATATCACAATTTCAGGGAAATTTTAAGACTTCTGACATTACATTATTACAGTATATGTTAAGTTCCACTTTCATATTCACATTTTTATTTTTTCTGATCCTTGTTATTTCTGCTCCCTTGAATATAAGCCTGCATCTAAATAATTTCTCTTAAGTTTCTTGTACGTCGCTTTTCTGTATCTTCGAATAATTGTAACGATGAGAATTAACGATTTATTGGATTCCTGACCACGATTTTAACCTGGGACATCCGACCAGAAAACAATGAAGCTGACATGTATATGAAGAATTTGTGTAACATTTTTGATTCATACGAACAAGGACCAAGGAAATTTTACTGCTGCTGCTGCTGCTACTACTACCACTGCTAATAATAATAATAATAATAATAATTATTATTATTATTATATTTGTTTAGACCCGGTGGAGGCACATGGTGGTTCTGATCCCACTTTAAACTGTAGGTCCAGTCCCGATTAGCATAAAGTGGACTTCAAACATCAAATCAATCAATCAATCATATTTGTTTAGGTGAAGGGAAAAATAGTCCAGAAAGGGAAATTTTGCCCATTCGAAAGGGAAATTGTGCCCTCAGATTGTGGCAACACTGCAACACACACGCAGCCCTGCAGAGGATTATACTGGCCGCAGGTCCAGATGACAGAGCCTCGTTAGTCTGCAAAGTGCAGTCCAGGGTACACTACGTGGAAATGAGGACTGCGATGTAGAGAGGGAAAGAAGAGAGAGATTGAAAACTAAAGATAGAGAAAGCAAGATAAAAGTGAGAGAGAGAGAAAGAAAGAAAGACCAAGACAGAATTCAATGTGCGAGTTTTAACTTTTTGCTTTAGGGGGTGCTAGAAAATCGAATCTCCTTTCGTGGTAGATAAATTCACATTATTATTATTACTAAGTATGATTAGAGGATTACATTAATACAAGTATTTACTCGATATTATATCATACATTTCCTCGCATTAATCTTTTCTGCCACGTTTTCACGGTTCCACCGTTGTCTCATTCATTATTGTACTTTGAAAACATATTAGGCTAGATGTCTGGTCACACACCAAAAATATAGTTTTATGGAAGCAATATATAAATTCATTCAATATTTACCCCTGGATTGCGTTTTGTGGACTAACGAGGCTCTGGCGTCAGGCTCAATGTGGGATTTGTGTTGTGTTCTGTCCATATGTGTTAGTGGCGGTATCTTCAATCATTTCATCCAATCACCATTCATCCTCATCTTTGCGATTAGCCAAAAGTGGCAGAAAAGCGAAGTAAAATAAATTCTGTTAAACACGAACGTCTGAAAGAGGAGGAAAGCAAGAGAAGACGTCTCCCCCCGCCCACCCACGGAAAATGACTTTCAACCTTTCACACATATAATTTCATTGCAGTTACAGTAATTTGTGTTAATTGTTAGAAAGGTGTTGCAGAAACATGATAACTTCAAACTAAAGGAGTGTTTTGTTTTAGGGGACAGCGCTATTATGGAGGAAAATGTGCCTCGTTTGCCACCCTGGAAAAAATACCTTGCTTGTCCCTGTCTGAAAAGAAATTCTGCGGGCGTCCATGGTGTTAAATATTTCTTGGATTGAATTGATGTTTAAAGTCCACTTTATGCACACGTAGGCTAATCGAGACTGGACCTACAGTTTAAAGTGGGATCCGAACCATTCTGCAAAATGCCTCCACCAACTATCGAACCCGGGACTCCTTGATTACAAGGCGACGACGTTATCATTACGCTATCGGGGACGCCCTTAAATATTTATTGGAAGTAAGTTGCGTACAGTACATAGGCTACTTATTTTCGGTTTCACGATATTTGGATGTAACGTCAGTGAATGCGCTTATTGACGTTTGAAAGTCCGAAAAACTTAGTTGCTGCATGAACAAAGTTACATTTGGGAAATAATTGTGCTACAAACTTCACTGTTACTTATGTAGGGGATAAAAATCATCCCTTACAGCGATTCTTGGGTCCAGGGAAGAAGAAATTACTGGCATTACTTCTTTTAAATCGTACCCTGAAAGTTATTTAAAACTATTCCCTTTGTTAGGGGATACCTCGTGTGTGTATTTACCAAAAAGACACAGTTGCCTTACGACCAGTAGACCAAAAAAATTCGGTATTGTTAATACCAAGAAACTGAAGTCTTGTGGTATTTACATTTCCTGCGACTCTTAAAATCACGCTCCGGTTGCAGTTCGCCATTAACAATGGAGTTGATTGCCTATGAATCAGTGGATTACAAGACGCTAACAATGCGAAGCGTGATGGAACTGCATTCCAGTGATGGTATTACTCTCCCGATGAAACAAGTGGCGACAAATGTGCTTAACTAGGATCTCACTGCAAGAAGAACAATTCAGCATTTCGAAATTTAAGTGGGGAACAGAGGGCTTCAATACGGTATTCGAATTGATTAACACTGTAGTTCAATTTCCGAAATATGCTCTTCATGTGGATTTCAAATAATATTTTATGAGCTACGAAAGGATGTTGGATGGCAGCAGAAAATCTGAAGGAAAATGTATGGACAAATGTGAGAGCCAGAAAGAGTGTGTGACAGAACGACAGATCGTGTTAATGCATCATTTTTGTTTTACGAAAATACTGTGCAGCACCTAATTACGTAGACAACCTTGAGCTGTATGTTTAACCGCAGTTGGAGACTTCGGCGCTGGGATTATTTCTCCAGCAGGAAGAGGCGCCACCTCATACCTTGGACCGTACAATTAAAACATAGTTCTCGTGGAAATTTTAGAAGGGAAGTAGCAATGATATGCGAATATTTAACTGCAAGATGAAGGTTCTGATTCTATTATTGTGTAAAGGCTCAGAAATTCCCGTAAATGAACTTCTTTGAACTCAAAAGCTCTTTTTTTTTTTAAAAAAAAAAATGTTTCGAATATTTCTAAGACAGAAACAATTGTCGTTCTGTACACAAATACAAACTACGACCAGCAAATAAAACAAAGCGATTAAAAAATATCGAACCATACTCAGCAATTTAAAAGTTGTTTTCTGACTGCTTTCACACGGCGGTGGGGTTCATGCTTGATTACAATACTTTCATATATTATACTGTACAGTATTGCAGAAATCAATGAAGTATAATTGTGCCGTCAAGGAGACAAAAATTCGGTCCATTTGGCATTCGTGTGCGTTTGAGTATGGCAACAGTGGATGATTCCATTTCATGGCCCCCGGGTTCGCCTGATCTAATCTCATGTGAATGTGTCTAAAATATTGACAAGCTTATCCTCCAACTACCAATACTTTGAAATTGGTTACATGTTTTGGGGGCAGGGAAGAGTACTTTTAACAGAGAGTAGAGATTCTTCATTTCAAGACCTTATGCTTTTTGGGAGACGAACAGGAGTGGGTATTACTAGTGAGATGTATACATTGATTGACGCTGTATTCCCTTCCAACAGGTACCCGCAGACGATCAGGGTGTCGGAGCAGAAGCCGGTGACCGTGAGGGAGTACACGTGGTGCTTCAGGTTCCCGCCCAGGTGCTCCAAGTACAAGGTCAAAGTGCAAACAGTGTACAAGACAGAGGTGAGTGCTCAGGTCACTGGCCTATCCCCCCTCCCCAAATCAGGCTTATTATAATTTGGTAATCTCCTGGGACTTTAGGAACAAAGAAATAAAGCATTTTTATGATTTCTCAAATGTAACAGTTGTTTTTATGGGGTGGACATCTTTCGATTCTTCCAGCCGGGTAATTAACTCAGTATTTATTAAAATGGGTCATTCCATGCCAAATCAACACAGTTATGTGCAATTCCCAACCTGGCCATTTCCGATTTCCATTAAATTTGGGGAGTTGAAACTATGCATGGAATTTGGTAACTATAAAAATTTTTAGTTTCGTTTGTCATGTAATTGTAAAATTATTCAAGGTTAAAGTTCGCATAAATTGCCCTTTTTGAGCCTGCTTAGCTGTACTAAATGTGCTGTAACTCCGCCCCTATTTCGCCTAGGAAGCTCAAACACAGCTTATTGTAGGCTACAGGGAATTGAACAAGCTTTCCAGTGATATACCGGGTGGTCCATTTATAATGATAGTATGGAATATCGCACGCAGAATGCATCCAATCGAAAAATTGCACAGAATAAAAGTTTGCTACTATTGAAGGGGTAAGTCAATGCCGCAAATATTTCGTCGCCACCATCCACCCCTTATGGGGGGTGGGGGGTAAATTTGAAATTTCAAATGGAACACCCCCATTCGTTTTACATATTTGGATTCCGTGTTCAAAAAGAAGAATTTTTTGTTTGAAAAATTTTGTAAAAAAATTGCAAACTTCGAACATTTATAAACATTTGGTAGTTTCAGATTCATTTTGTTCCCTTTATGTAATAACGGTTTTGGTTTCCGTTGAGAACATTGCATAAACGAATTTTATTCAAAAAATGTGTGCAAAGAATTCGGCAAAAGAAAATTATTTACAATTTATGTTCTTGTGTAACAATAAATAATATTAATTTGTTCCAACTCTTTGGTTTCAAGGAACAATTTCATATGATCAACAAAATTAAGTATGATACTACAAATTAGTTATCATTTGAGGTACACAAATAAATGTTTAAGGGAGCAAATGTTCAAAATGATGACCGTTCTCTTCCATGCATTTCAAAACACGGTGTCTGAAGCTCCACACTGTTCGTCCCAAAATGTCAGGAGTGATAGAAACACAAGAATCAATAATTCGTTGCCTCATATTTTCTGGCGTTGTTGGAACTTCGTGGTAGCACTTTTCTTTAAGTAGTCCCCAAAGGCAGAAATCAGGTGACGTGAGATCGGGTGAACGAGCTGGCCAAGAAACGGGTCCTCCACGTCCTATCCATCGACCAGGAAACTTTGTGTCCAAAATGGCTCGAGCCTGAATGGAGTAGTGAGTAGTGTTGTTCATATGAAATTGTTCCTTGAAACCAAAGAGTTGGAACAAATTAATATTATTTATTGTTACACAAAAACATAAATTGCAAACAATTTTCTTTTGCCGAATTCTTTGCACACATTTTTTGAATAAAATTCGTTTATGCAATGTTCTCAACGGAAACCAAAACCGTTATTACATAAAGGGAACAAAATGAATCTGAAACTACCAAATGTTTACAAATGTTCGAAGTTTGCAATTTTTTTACAAAATTTTTCAAACAAAATTTTTTTCTTTTTCAACACGGAATCCAAATATGTAAAACGAATGGGGGTGTTCCATTTGAAATATCAAATTTACCCCCACCCCCCTAAGGGATGGGTGGCGGCGACGAAATTTTTGCGGCATTGACTTACCCCCTCAATAGTATGAAACTTTTATTCTGTGCAATTTTTCGATTGGATGCATTCTGCATGTGATTGATATTCCATACTATCATTATAAATGGACCACCCGGTATAACGAGCCTACCTTTGGATAAAAATATAATTTTCTCACGTGACCATGTCCTTTGACCTTGAATATCTCAAAACAAGTCATCACCAAAAATAGCGAAAAAATATATTTGGTCCCTCATGCCATACTCTAAAACATATCAAAAAATCATTCTGGGACTGCAAATGGGATCAGAAGGTACAAAATAATATGTGTAACTATGTGATTGATAAAAGCCCCATTACATGAACTATGACGAGTCAAAAGTCCCTTAACACCCCCTACAAAATGTAAAGGAGTTACCCTGGTCATGAAAGAAATAGGTTAGGGACAGGAAGATCCCTAGCTGTGTGTGCCAAGCGCAGGTCCGGCATATTGTTCACCGCCATATTGAATTCAACACAAAAATTTCAAAGGAAATGGGGTGATGTGATATATCAAATCAGGCTAGAATTTCACGAGAAATGGAGTGATGAAGGTTTGTTCAACGTATCTTTAACCAGCAAAAAGTTATTACTGCATGCTTGTAACCATTTTCTCCTTTTCGAGGAGAACGTGTTAGGAACTCATCGAGATCACACTGACATCTTGGGAGAAAAAGAAGTATACGCACCATTGCATATGATATTAATCAGCGTCATTCACCAAATAGTTGAATAGTGAAGAATATTGGGAAAAGTATCTCAAACAATTACGTGACACTTCCTTTGAATTGAAAAATTCTCCAATGACGAGGCTAATTTTTATGTTCACGGTGAAGTTCATAAAAATAATATGCAATACCTGTGATTTGATAATCTATAGTAGACAAATTCCAGGCGAATGGTTGTTGCTGGTAAGCTAATGATGTGGCATAGTGTATGGAGAACGGGAATGGTTGGTCCATATTCAACAACGGAACCTTAAATGGTGAGGGCTTCTTGGATGTGTTAAGTGAACAGGTTTTTCATCCTTGCTTAGGGGATATGGCACTTTTCCAGAGTTTTGAAACAGGACAGAGTGTCGCCAAACTATGTTGATATTGTGGCGATTTCTTCATGGTAAATTTCTAGGTAGAGTGATGGGCAGATGGGGCACATTAAAAGGCCTGCACATTCCCTAGATCTGACATCTTAGGAGGACTTTTACCTTCAGAAACATTTGAAGAGAATGGTGCATGCACTAAATGTCCGTGATGTTGACCATCTGGGAGAAGGCATAGTTGCTGCTTGCGATGATGTTGCACCTGCTACATTGCCAAATGTTCTATGTCAACGAGTGAGCTCACAGAAACATTGACAACATTATAATGTGCATATATCGTAAGTGAAAGATATGCGTATAATTCTTCTCGCTAAAGATACGTTGGAAAAACCTCCGCCGCTTCATTTCTCGTGAAATTCTAGCCTGATTTGATACATCACATCACCCCATTTCCTTTGAAATTTTTGCGTTGAATTCAATATGGCGGTCAACAATATGCCGGACCTGCGCTTGACACACACAGCTAGGAATGTCCTGTGCCTAACCTATTTCTTTCATGTCCAGGATAACTCCTTTACATTTTGTAGGGGGTGTTAAGGGACTTTTGACTCGTCATAGTTCATGTAATGGGCCTTTTATGAGCCACATAGTTACACATATTATTTTGTATCTTCTGATCCCATTGCAGTCCCAAAATTATTTTTTGATATGTTTTAGAGTATGGCATGAGGGACCAAATATATTTTTTCGCGATTTTTGGTGATGACATGTTTTGAGATATTCAAGGTAAAAGGTCAAGGTCGCCTGACAAGATTATATTTTTATCCAAAGGTAGGCTTGTTATATATCACTGGAAAGCTTGTTCTATTCCCTGTACAATAAGCTTTATTTGAGCGTCCTAGGCAAAATAGGGGCGGAGTTACAGCACATTTAGTACAGCCAAGAGGGCTCAAAAAGGGCAATTTATGCGAATTTTGACCTTGAATAATTTAACAATTACAAGACGCACGAGACTCAACATTTTCATAGTTACTAAGTTCCATGCATAGTTTCAACTCCCCAAATTTCATGAAAATCGGAGTTGGTCAGGTTGTGGGCTGTGTTGATTTCATATGGAATGACTCAATTGTAAAATCTGATGTGTTGAACGTTGTCTTTTAAGTAGCTTAATCGCCGTATTAAAGCCCACCATACATGGTCGTTCCTCCAGGAAAAGGGAGGGGTTGAACGTTGAGTATAGTCTGAGGTTAGCAACATTCAAATACCTGTAATATTAATAATTACTATTGATTGTGGATGTTATTCACTAACGGTAAACTGGCGTGTTTAGACAGTTTGAAATTAATAAAATGTTACTTTCTGAATCTCTGTACATGTCGACCTCCGTGACGGAGTGGTTAGCACGCCAGGAGTCTCGGGTCCCAATCCCGCCCTGGGTGTGGGTGTTCTTTGTGGGTATTTCTTCATCAGTTTCATCATATCATCACTCATCCTCATCTCCGCGATTTACCAAAAGTGGCAGAAAAGGGAAGTAAAAATAAACAAAATCAATCAATCTGCCCCCCAAAGTTAACCCCTAGTTGGATTCTGCCCCAACCCCAAAGGTTCTAAGTATGTAAATAATTTGTACATAGCAATGTATCAACGTTGACAACCTGAAATAACTTCAAGTTATCCTATTGGCCTTTTGGAATAAAATAACCTCTGGTCTTTCAAAATTAATTAATTCATTGTAAGTAATTCATATTACAGAGCTCCTTGACAATAATTCCTCCTCCGTCATTTGTATGGGCTTAGATCTTCAAGTCAATATTAAAAGCTGAAGCTGGTTGGGGTAGGTGTTCAGCAAAAATACGAACAAAGAAGGAAAAGCTGACAGAGGATTATCCTAACACCTATCTGTTGTTCCAGGCGCTATAGCCTCATTATCCTGCAAGAACCGCTCCTATACGCCCTGTAGAATCATGACCACTTCAAGTCCCTGAATACATTGATCCAATAAATGATCATTTATTTCCAGACTGTTCTGCGGAACCGGCCTGTTCCCGGTTGTTGCCAGGGTTACGGTCTGGACAGGAGCAAGAGGAAATGCGTCGCAGTCTGCTCCACAGGGTGCCTGCATGGAAGATGCGTGCAGCCGGAGACATGCGAGTGTGAGGTTGGATACACTGGCAGGAGTTGCAACACAAGTGAGTATCACGACTCGACTTTAAAACATACGGGTACACACATATCATATCTTACAATAGAAGGTTTTATCGATATCTAGTGTCAGTGTCGTATTTCCATACATTGTTTCATATGCTAATTTGAATATCTCACCATTTTGCACACTCTAAAATAATTACACTGCAGTTGAACCGTAGGAGAGATATGAGTCATGTGATATACAAAGAAAAAGAATCGAAGTAGACAAATCATAACATATGTACTCCTTTGGTTTGAAGACATTTCAAGGGTATTCAAGACCTACGGTTTGCTTTAAACATGCCAGTGACTGGTGTTTTGAGATAATTTCTAAACGACTGGATTAAAATTCTACAAGGTATCATCAATAAATTACCGGGAATGGCCTCATGCAGTGATTTATCCACACACTGCAAAGTTCCTCAATTTTCGAGGTCTTGACGCTGCGAAAGTATGTACTGGGACAGACGGACATTCTGTATATACGTGTACTGTGTATATCGAAACGAGACTGATACTTACCCATCGAAGTCAAGATGCGAGACGAGACCAAGAGCGAGCAGACATTTACGAGACGAGACTAAGAAGTCGATGTTATCCCTAATTTGGACACATTTTGATAAATCCTCGTATTATATCAGTGGGGTTGAAGTAAAAATCTATTTTCTTCGCCTAAATCACAGATATAAATGAAGGTAGACAGTGGAAAACTTGCTTGTCTTGTAGTAATTTATCCTAACCGTGTATTCCAGCTTGTTCCTTAGGGTCGTGGGGAGAGAACTGCCAGAAGAGGTGTCAATGCAGGAACGGAGGACGCTGCCATCCTGTGACTGGGCTCTGCGACTGCCCTCCTGGTTGGATCGGAGCCAGGTAAGTGCAGTTTAAAAGTTTTCCTTTGTGTCCATTGGGTCTCTATCCAACTATTCTCCATCCTCTGTAAGAACGAAGTTTATGTGAACAAAACCATGTGACTTCTGGGAAAGAGTTCCTTTCTTCAGTGTTAATTCTGGTTTTATTTTCCTTTTGAACATGTTGGTCGTAGCTTTGGAGCTCCCAGAACTTCAATGCAGCAGCTTAACCACACGCAATGTATCTCTACGCGCAAGAGCACATCTACCATTCGAACAACCGATAGGCTTTCTCAAAAGCCACGTGCTTCTGTTTGCATTGAATTCGTTCTTACAGCGGACAGAGAATAGGCAAGTGAATAGTTTTAGATAGATTGATTGGATTAGCATTGACTTAGTTTTTACAGCATGCAGGGAATAGAAGAGTGAATAGTTCTGGAAGTTGGTCCGTTTCCCCACCCAAACGAATATGCTTACTTTTCGTCGTGGTGTTTTATTTCATTGAACACGAAAGGTGGCGTTGTGTGTATTTAAAATTTGTCAATGCCTATCTCGCAACATTCTGGTTGCCTTTTCCTCGCTCAGTGAGGTGAATCAGTCAGCTGCTACGAAGAAATTCCTTGGGAGGATCTCTTGGTGGTTGTTGCCAGATGCTGGAGGTAACTTGGGCTGTGTCCGAATCTACAAGTGTCGTTACGTTGACCCCCCTCCTCAAGCTTTCCTGTGTCATCGAAATCGTCCAAATCGAAAAGCTCCCGAGTAGTACAGTTGCTACTTTTACCGCCAGGTGTCAGCTCGGAGCGCAGGCCTACGATGCCAAAGCAGAAGACAGACGACAACCAAATATCTCAATATGTTCCACCTATTTACAATCTAAATTGAAAATGTGCCTAGCATGTGCTTTCTCCTTGTACAGTTTTCCTAATGCGGTGTCATCTATAAAATGTCTAAGGATCTCTGTTCTAGATCGTCAATTCAATAAACGTACCCTCTCAAAAGTGAAGATTATGTACGGTCACCGGCAATACAAATGGGACACCTAGATCCTGAAAGGCGTTATGTGTGTTACCTAACTACGACGGTGGCAGAACTAGCCATTTAAATATTGTTATTAAAATCTTATCGCCGTTGAGTTAGGCAACACACATGTCGCCATGTATGGAAGCGAGTATTTCAGGATCTAGGTGTCCCATTTTTATTGCTGGTGACTGTACATGACTGCCCAGCGTCCGTTACGGCAGGGGAGGCTCACCATAAAATTTTCACGCGGGCGAGGTGGATTTTTGGCGCCCCCTTCTTTCCACCCTGATATCCCTAAGATTCCACTCCCAATAAAAGTCTTGACCATGTTACGTAGCTGCGGTTTTAAATAAGATAAATAATAGCCTTATTTTTTAAATACTTTGACTAGTACTGTTAAAGAATGCGTTTATTGTGGGTATACACTTATTTAATACCTATACAATGCCATAAAAATAAGAGTTTAGTCTCTTACCTTAATTTGCTACATGATTTTGCAATGTAAGCATTATGTTATGAAGCAGGAAATTCAAAAAAATTCTTTTTTTTCCTACATAAAAGAAACATACAAAGGCGAGAGCTGTGCTTCTCGCTGACGCTGACGCTGAAGTTTCTTGATGTTTGTGTTTGAAGTTCCGTTTCCTTGACTTCTATATCCATTATTCCCCAGTTTCTTTGATGGTTATACCAGAGCGTATAGAAGAGAAAGTGTGTGCACTTCGGTTTCTTCCCGTAAGCCAAGTGAATTGAGCGGTGCCCCACCGAAACACTGGCAGCACCATCGCTTGCGACGAGCGTCTTCTGCTTGCAGTGCGACCGCGCTTTATGTAGAGCGTTGTGTTTTGTTGTACTAGAATAACATTGTGTACTTTTATTAATTACAACGTTGTTACGTTATTCAGTTTAGTGTCGTTAGATTTGTGATTGATCCGTTGTGACTAGTTTGTGTTGTGTTCAACGCATTATTATTGTGTTTGAGACAGCAGCGAGCGAAAACTACAAGATGTCTACGTGTTTCGTACCCGGCTGTAGATCTGGATATGATCTCTGTTCTTCAGGTAGTAGACATTTTTTTAGGCCACCTAAAGACAGTAATGGTTTCTCAAAATGGGAGTGTGCCATCCCTAGAACAGATAAAAAACTAAGTCATAATTGCTATGTGTGTGATATTCATTTTTCTTCTGACCGTTTAGTGAAAGCGGATTCGTTCATAGTGGATGGCGAAACAGTAGAATTTCCACGACAAAGATGGAAATTAAAACCAGAAGCAGTTCATTATATATTTCCTAATCTGCCTAAATACCTCTCTAAGACAGTTAAGAAGCGAAAATCTCCCATGAAAAGGCAATCCTTGCGGACAGATGATAATGAAGAAGGTACTCGTCGCAATGTATAATTAAGCTTATCAGTAGAGGATGATTTGCTTCACACTGCGAATGCTAGCAATACAATAGCATTGCTAAAGAAAAAACTTAAGAATCAGAAACGCAATTAATTAGAACGCTAAAATAAATTTGCTTGAAAAAGGCGTTAAAGATGCTAAATTAAAGACAAAGGTCACACAGTCAAAACAGTTCGCGTCTCTTAGCAAAAATCAAAAAATTGTAATTGATACAATCTTAAAGAAATGCCAACTGAAAAGTAAGAGAGGAATGAGACACAGTTCTGAGTTTATATTGGATTCTCTTCTTTTAAAAATTAAGTCCCCCAAGGGGCATTAGACACTGTTTGCATCACGATTTGCTACCTTTGCCTTCTGAAGATCACTTGAAAAAATTGGTGAAGGGTCTTAAATGTCCTTATGCAATCAATTTACGTACCAGCAAAACTTGCTTTACTTTCGGGCGGAAACTGTGAATACAGGACTGAATCTTCTCTTACGTCTTTTGTTAAACAAATGCGAACTCTTTAGAACAACCGAAAATAAAAATCTTTCGGTGAAGAAGTAAGCTGAAAATAAAATAAGGGAAAAAATTTCCATTGTTGAAGATGAAATTCAAATACCGAACTGGGAAAACAACATACCGAACTTAAATGAACAAAGTGTTGGTAAAGAATACTTGGTGTATCATTTGGCAGGATACATAGTGCGGTATATTTCAAAAGTGACGGATTGTAAACTGTGTACAACTTTTCTGCACGGGGAACCAACTAATGTACCTGCCCCACTTACGCTAATCCAAGACTATGGTTCCGGCGAGGGCTGTAAATACCTTACCTATGCATCGAAAAGTGTTTATGGTGTGCTGTTACGAGTGGAAGAAGATGTTGCAAAAAAATTATCATGTGCTAATAGTTTATGGGGTGATATATTTTTGGAGTGTTTGGACAATTTAAATATAATTGCTGTAAAAACTTCGCAATTAGGATGCTGTGAACATCATGTGCTGCGTACGCTATCTAAACTCGTATTTCACTATCTGAAATGTCGATTTTTCTTCCGCACCAAGGGGATAAGAAAGGAATTAAGTGCCTCGAACACAGCAAAATCATCTCGGAAATTCTCCAAACTATCCAGCTGCTGAGCTCTTCTCCAAACGTAAGTAACATGCATTTTTGTTTCTTATGTAGTTAGTTATGTAACCAACGCGAGCATCTTCCGCGCATCTCAAACGTCACCACTGCCATCTAATTGGTGGACCACGGCAACTCAGGGAGTGCGCACACTATTCCTTCTATACGCTCTGGTTATACGATCTTAATTTGTTTTCCTCTGCATCTGTCGCTCGAGGGTTTTATCTTCTGAAGAGTTTTTAGAGTACTTCTATGTGCGTGCCAAACAATTGACTATAGGCTTGAACTTGTTGAATGATGAAAACTACTTATATTTTTCTTTCCATCTATTATATATTTTCTATTCATCGCTTTTATCTGTTTCTACATATTTCTATATACTTTTACTTTCACTGAATCGATAGTTATCCTCCAACGATTTACTTTTATTCTTTTATCTTATGCTGCCATCTATGTTTCTTTTTCGAAAATTCTCTCGCGACTTGTTGAAGCGTGTATTTGTCGCGCTTTCCGACTCTCACTTCCAACTCCACATGTGCCGCGTATTAGGACTAAAACGGTGAAGGGATTCCGCGGCTAGAAAGGTGCTTTAGTTGGGAGCAGGTACAGATTCGGACACGGCCCTGCCCATTCTGCCTGAACGTGTCGCTGGCCGTGAAATTCCAAGAAAAAAGATACTTCATCCCTAAGACTCCCCCTTTTCTCCCAATAGGAGGTAGAGCTACGACCTAGCCCCCATTTTTCTGCTCTCGTAAATAATATTATAGTACACATGGGTGCATGTTGCATTTCCACTTATCTTTTCGTCCTTTTGCAGCTGCGGTGTGAGATGCCCCAACAACACCTACGGCAAGAATTGCACCAGGAACTGCCGCTGCCAAAATGGAGGATCTTGTAATCACGTGACCGGACACTGCACTTGCCCAACTGGATGGAAGGTAAAAGAAACAAATTGGCAATTAATATGTATATTATAACGAAGTATAGTAAACATAACTAAAGTACAACGTGCAAATACGTAAAAACAAGGGAAATTCATATACATATGTATATACATACAATATGTAGCTACATGTGTTGTCTACACGTAATCTACGCGTAGATTACATTGGGTTGTAGTTTACATAGACTACGTAGACAATCTGAAGTGCATTAAAATTAATTTTCCAAGGGTTTCATGAAAGGAAAAGTGACATTTTACACTATATTGGTTCCTAACGAAATGAAAAGCATCCTACTTACAACAAAATTTCACTTCTCTTTTATCATCAACTATGGAAGAAGATAAATAGTATGCAAAAAAGACAACAGATGGCAGTCGTGAGGCAAGAGTGGTCTTTTTTCGATAAAACACTAGAATATTTCCTATATTAGGTTTCTTCCTAGGTGATAAATTGTTCTACTTTGGAAGAAAGAGTATGGAAAGTTCTCTTCACACATTAGCAACTGATACGCATTATAATTTTCTTTTAATTCCACGGCGCTCTTTGCTAAGTTATCACCTTTCGCCATGTTGTTTACATAGATTTCGTAATCTAGGTGTATAAAATAGTCTACATGTAGAATGTAGACTATCGTTGTTTACGCGTAGACGCACATCACTGGTTCCATCATTTTGAGTAGGATCATTTTTTTCTGTTTAACTGTAGTAACTGCTAATTTCCCTTATTATTTGATTGCGCTACTATTAGTCTGCGTGTTCCTGGAGCACAATGTCCCAGTAGAAGTTTTTGGTATACCAATGTAAAAGGGGCTGGTAGTTACAAAGTATATCTCTCCCAATGGTCTCTCAGTTCTGGGAAGAAAAGTTCCTGTACACTTCAAGTTGTTTTGTTATGTTATATAGTGTTCATCATAAGAACTACACAAAACATTGTGGTAGGTTCATAAATGATCGTGGATCCATTGTACTTACAAACACACATTTCTTTCGTTAAAATAAAATGTTTTTAGTTTTATTCTCACTTTCAAAAAGGTGCAAGTACGGCGTACAGTTTAGTATTGCCATAAAAAAATGCTGTATTTTTAGGTTTAAGCATACCTACAATACAACATTTAGACATGAGAAAAAGCATCAGATTTAAATTTGAATTGTAATTTGCCGTTGTGTACGTAAATATATTTTAAAGAATGTATCATTAAAATCACATTAATCGCCGTTAACTATAACGTCAATACTAAAAAAAAACGGTCTTACATAGTAGGCTGTCATTTCTCCTGTCAATTTCATACAGTTCACATTCACTTAAGTTCCACCCTCCTGATGAGGAAAAAGACAACAGTAAATCTTGGTAAAGGCGCTTCCTTCTAATACACATCGTCCACGCAGAAATCGGTTTTATAGATAGGATTGCCTCTTCTTTTGCAGGGCCTCACATGTAGCGAGAGTTGCGGCGAAGGCACAAAGGGAGACTACTGTGACGGGAACTGTGTTTGTAACCGCTTCTCCAGCTGCAATCTTGAAGCTAAGAAGTGCGAATGTAAACCTGGCTTGCATGGGGATCAGGTAAGGAGTACGTGGGGTTGGCAGACACACACTCTTTCCTCCTACATGTCCTACAATCGGGTCTTATGTGTGGTGTGCGGGAGAAAATATTAAAAAAATATTAAATATCCTACATTCTGAGCATCACTTAATTTGAATTAAGAAAATAAGTATCGTTTGAAGTAGGGATGTGCCGAAGCCGATTACAGATGTATGAAAATCGGCAGAAATTGACACATCGGCATCGGTATCGGCATCGGCAAAAATCCGATATTTAAACCGGTACAGATTATACTAGAGTTTTACTTTCTAATAAGTTTTATATTTTTGTTTTGTAAGATTTATTGAATATTAGGTTATGATTCATCATTATTGTAGAGTTTTTGTAATAAAATTATTGCAAACTCTCATTCAGAGGATCAACCTAACTCATAATCGGAAATAAAACAGTACATTGCTGAACAAGGATCTGCTGTTGTATTGGAAATTCAAAAATGAGTATTCAAACCTGAAGCAAGTGCTGAGAAAATACTTGGGCATACCTGCTGCATCAGTATTCAGTGATTGAGTGTTCAGTGTTGCTGAACAGATGTGCGATAAGAGAAGAAGTAGGTTACTTCCTGATGTGCTTCCAAAACTCGTGTTTCTGAAGTTGAATCTGGTAGCAGTAAATTGCCAACATTAAGAACAGGAATGAATTGAAAATAAGATGCTTAGGAAAATATTTGGACCTAAAAGGGATGAGGAGACAGGTGAGTGGAGAAGGTTACATAATTACAACTACATAATTTGTATTCATGTCCAGATATTATTAGAATAATTAAATCAAGAAGACTTAGGTGGGCAGGCCATGTGGCACGAATGGGAGAGGAAAGAGGAGTTTACAGGCTTCTTGTTGGGAAACCTGATGGTAAGAGACCTGTAGGAAGGCCAAGACGAAGATGGAGGGACAACGTTGAGATGGACCTAAAGGAAATCGGTAGGGATGGAAAAGAGTATATAGATCTTGCTCAAGATAGGGACAGATGGAAGGCCTGTGTTGCTGCAGCCATGAACCTTCGGGTTTAAGAAGGCTAGAGAGTTAGTTAGTTAAGAACAGGAATTCATTTTGCATTTCAAAGAACTGTTTGTGTACTAATGTTAAATCTCTTGAGAATCTATGTTCTTAAAGGTTCACATACATACAAATGTACATTCGCATCTCTTGAGAATATATATGTATATACATATGATATGCAATAGAAATGTACATAGCAAATTTATTTTTATCATGCTGAAAATAACATCCCATTTCTGTTTAATAATCTTACGTATCGGAATCCGTTAAATATCGGCATCGGTATCGGTTCCAAAAATTATCGGTAAGTTGATCGGCATCGGTAAATTTTCAGCTTCGTCACATCCCTAGTTTGGAGAAACAGAAAATCCTAAAGAAGATTTAGTTATCCGCAAAGTATTTTTTTTTCGCTTCTAGATTTTCTACAGGGTTCCATAAAAGATTTGGTATTTGTTCGGCAGAATTTCAAAGATGTTAACTGTTTTGTTTGGACTAGAAGTAAAATTTTGAAAGAAAAATAACTCTTTGGAGAAGTATGCTTGAATACATATGTGGTAGAGTTGTGTATTTAAAAGACTGATAATTTTGTACTGAAGAGTTCATCTAAAAAAAACTTATTTTTTTAACTGAAAACGTGTCATTCTCACGTTATCTGTGAACTATTCCTTCGTGCTGGCCCCGTGGAGGAGTGGTTAGCACATCGCGGTACGACGATGCTCGAATCCCGATCTGAGCATGGATGATCAATTTCATCATATCATTACTCATCTCCATCTTCAAAAATTAGCCAAAAGTGGCACAAAAAGCGAAGTAAAATAAACCAAATCAATCAATCAACTAAATATTCCTTTGTAATTACGGTATATAATTGCTGTGAATGATTATGCACTACATTTTAACTTAAAGTCCAATAGCTATTGTAACATTATGTTGGAGGGGCTACATTCCCGGGGCTCTATCTACAAGGGGGCTTCCAAAGAGGAAATGTTGCTTTAAAAAGAACAACAAAATGAAAGTTATAGAAAATTCGCTAACCCCACAACATAACTTGGACTAAAAGTTCAAACTGAAATGGTATATGAGCGTGGTCAGGATGTTGTTAGCTTCGGACCTCCACATATATAAATCCGGGTGCTCCTCCTTAATAATAACAAAAAAATTATAAAAGATTCCGTGAAAAATGGAAGAAAAAAAACGTCAGCAATAAATACGAGCTAAAATAATATTTCACGTTGCAGAATTAATTACCCCAGATTTAGATTGTATGTATGTAAATTGTATACAAAACTGCTTAATATATTCTTAACCTAGAGTTTTAACTGAGCTCTCTTTTCCAGTGTGATGTCCCCTGTCCTCAAGGTCGCTACGGTCTAGAATGTGAGGGCATTTGTGATGAATGCAATATTGACCATGGCAAATGCAACAGCACGTTTGGGACCTGCGACTGCGAACGAGGCTACAAGGGGCCTCAGTGCAGCATTCCTATCTGCGAACCAGGCACCTACGGGGAACCTTGCGACAGCAACTGCACATGCGATGAAAGCCACAGTGATGGGTAGGTACCAGGGGTGTACTGGCGAATAAGACGGGAGGGGCAATTGCCCCCTGTGCCCCACTCCATGATTATATCTTTGATCCCTTGCGACATACAGCAAATATTTGACCAAAAATTCATAACAAAAGTTGTAAATGCCATTTAACGAAGAACCCCATACTACTTACGGCGGCATACAAGGAAAATTAAATTATTAAGTGTTCCGTCTTATCATCCAATATCATCGTTGCTGACTATTTCAAAATGTTATCAGGATTGTACTGTTCTACTTTGGCCAAATATTTCCTTTCTTCTCTGTTTCAGGAAACAGTAAATAAATTCAATTATTTTCTTAAAAGCATTAATTATTATCTTATTTTATCTTTGATTTTAAAAAACCTCTTAAATGTTTGTAGTATACGAGGGTTATTCAATAAGTCATGGTAACTCTTCCTTCGCTCAAAAATGCATCATAGTTATTCTGATTTCATCGCAGGTGCCACCCATACACAGGAAGATGCAACTGCAAGCCGGGATGGTACGGAGATACTTGCAATGAATCCTGTCCTGAAGATTATTATGGCAGAAGATGCGAATTCAAGTGTCGCTGTCAAAATGGTGCAACGTGCTCTACCACCGATGGGAAATGTACTTGCACACCTGGTAAGTTTCTCGTCAAGGTATTTCAGGCAGACTTCCAAGCAACTGTTATTCTGCTTGTGCTCTTGTTATGGTACTTTGCATTATACGCATGCTGTCCGAAGGGGTAAATCGAAAATTTTAGATGTCCAACGAGGGTTGAGGGAGTCAAAGCTACCCTTTCATTTCCCAGCATTCCTAAAAAAACAACAAAAAACGTCAAATGTAGTGAAAGATGGCAAAATCCAGGATAGACTTCATACAAGTTCTGGGCACGCCAATCACCTTTGCTTCTGTACAGTCAACGGCAAAGATAATAGTAGGCAAGTTGGTCATCAATATTTCCAATCTTTTTTTTTTATTTTATGCCATGTATTGTTTTCTTGTCTTGTTTTTTTAAGGAATGGAATTCTGTTGATGTGAAGTAGATGTCGTCCTTCGCTTGTTGACGTTTCTATTTCAATGCATGACCGCACATTGTTCAAAACAGGCCGAATAAAAATTATAGTTGACAATTCGCGTACTCTTACTTTTGCTGTTGGGTGTACAATACATGTTTTACCACCTCTTGACTCTCCAAAGCATTTTTGTGAGGCGACGTTGATATTTTGTGCACCGTTTCGAAACTAGTAGTTTGTTACAAAGTTACAGACTAAATCTGTATACTATGTTAATCGAGGAAATACAGGGTGTTCATAAAGTCCTAGTACCATTACAAAAGTAATGTATGTACATTGTAATGGTATTGGGACTTTATGGGCACCCTGTACTTATGTTAAGATTATTGCTGGAAATTATTTATAATCTTTCTAAGTATACTTAGTTTTGTGTTCTTTTGGACTGAAGGCATCAGTTTTTCGAAGTTCCTCATCTGCTGCCTTAGTTTGTGTTAGTCTTGTGACTATCCTACTAAATATGGCACTTCATCAGCTGAATACTAAATTCATTCTATATGGTTTCAGGTTGGATCGGACGGTTTTGCAAGAAACCATGTCCGGATGGTTTTTATGGAAGGGACTGCAGTTTGCAATGCCAGTGTTCCCCGAATGCCACATGCGACAAAGAAACAGGTACGCCAAGTATTATTATTTATATGGAGTTACTTAGTTGTTGATTTCAAGATTATTAGTAAAGCTACAAATACGTTGGATGAAATTTATCATTCTTGGTCCTCAACAAAAGTATTGGAACTCCACATGAAAAATACGGCATTTGATGCCACTTTAGACTTAAAAAAAAGTGTGCCTTGCCCTTTTTCTAAAATGAAAGATATGGTGTTGATGCAATTTGTTAACGGCTGTTGTAGTCATGAAAGTTGCAGCTAAGAATGCCATATCCTCATCAAATATAGCCTCAATAGTAACATTTTAAAAATATTTCTTTGAACATTGTCAAAAATAAGAAGTGATCTAAAACAGGTGAGATTAACTTAGTACCAGACGCTAAGTCATAGGCGTGCGCACCCTCTAAGATTAGAAAGGGGAGTGGGTGGGCAAAAGCCTTGTTGAAAGTTCAGCAGGGATTTAATTAGAAGATACATTCCATCCCGCTCTTTTATAAAGTCTGTATTGATTCCTACAAAACAGGGTCGTATCTAAGTTAGGTAAGGGCCCCCAAAATCTCATTCCTGTGTATTTGTAGGCGTAATTATAGGCGTATTAACTCCAATTAAAGGAAAGCGAATCGAAACAAACATCACGGCTCTTAAACTAAAACTTTCACCACATACAAACTTGCGAATTGAATGTGCATACATTTACAAATATTGGATAGCATATTGTTGGTCCAACATTAGAATGAACTTTTGTCACCTTAGGAAAATCTCCTGTCCTACAATACTGGTCTTCATTCAGTTGGTACAAGAGTTTTGAACACCTTCACTATGTCACTGATACTTCTGATTACATAAAAAAATGCCCTTCCTCCCCTCGTTGCTTGGAACTTTCGTCAGTTTGAAAAAGTTTAATCTTTTTTCTGAAGAGCAACGTATTGTTGCTTAACGGCGATGAGATCCCTCTAAACTAAATTTCTAATAATGAAATATTAGGGGCGGAACTACCCCCCTTCGCCAGTCTTAACACTCTGTTGGTAATGAATCAATTTGCTTCATTCTGCATGCCAGGTACTGCAGATCACAAATCGTGTAAACCATGACTTTTATGTGCCTCACAGATAAAATTCAAGCGGTGTCAGTTCTGGGCTTCGCGATGGCCACTCAACACTTCCTCAGCGACCTATCCAGTGCCCTGGAAACTAGTGATGAAGATAGTCTCGCATAAGAGTGGCATAATGAGCCGGTGCACCATCCTGTCCTAACTCGGCTTCTGGGTTAAGCAGGCTTGGCAGTCCTTCAGAATCCAACCTGTTCTAATAAGTGTCTCCGAAGATTGAACGGACAACGAATTACATTCTTCCATGCTCCATACCAGATCATCAACTTGGCGGCACCTTCAATGAGGGAACTCACTATGATTCAAAACTTTTGGAGTAACTCATGGTTTACTTTTCATGGTCCTTTTATTCCAGGTGACTGCTACTGTTCTCCCGTGGGACAAAAGAACCCGGAGTGTACAGAAGTATGTTCGGCAGGGAAGAACGGTCCCGTGTGCAAGATCGTCTGCAAATGCCCGAACGATACCAACCCCTGCAGTGAGACGGACGACGACTGCGCTGGAATACATCTGGAACCTGGTGAGTATGGTTTCCAGTTTATCTGGAGTATGTAAAAACCTATATCATTCCTGCAACTTCTCACTCTTCAGGATTCAAGGTTAAAAAATGTCAATGCACACGAAAAAATTACCATTCAACTTGACAACTTTATTATTATTATTATTGCAGTAGACAAAATAGAGATGGCGTAGAGGGCAAATTTTGTATCATCGACCATTTTGGTAGTCAAGTTTATATATTTGATTGTTATAATAACAGAAACAGGCACTCAAAAAAGGAAGACACAACAAGTATCGTTTAAGAATACTTTAGATCATGTAAATTTTCAATTCAAATCACTCATCCAAAATTTAATACTGCTACAACACTAGTGTATGCTAATTTCGTAGCATACACTGAAGATTGAGGATCTTTGCATTGATAGTATCTTTAAAGCATCATTGTAAGACAAATTCTTAAACACTGTTTTCTGTTTAAAATTTGCTTTAGCACTATTTTCACTGACCTGGAAATTCTGGAACATCTAGAAAAAACAGGGGGGGCATTGCTTTTGTACTTGCCAGGATTTAGGAATGAAATTAATTTATTTTTCCCTTCTGAACCAGCTTCTTGATGGAAGATATTCTACAAAAAAAAATGTTTTTATAGTTTATTTTTCTTCATTTATTTTAAACAATGTTGAATCAACTTAATTATTTTGAATAGAAAGTGCAGTTTAACACTTAAAACTGGTTATTGGCATGTTAGAGTACCAGAAGATGGACAGGAAATTTATTTTAAAGTTGGTGGGAGAACCTGGAACATGTTGAATAGATTCTCTCTGGCTATCTACCAGGTGAGTTCTGGAAAAGTTTCCAAGCTTTCGAGAGCTAACGTCTCTTCAGGATGCGATAGCTCTAGAAAGCTTGGAAACCTTTCCAGAGCACACCTGGTCGATAGCCCGAGAGAATCATCTATCATTCGCCGCCAGAAAAGCTTCAAGGCTTACTTCAACCTGGAACTTGTTTTGACAGAAAGAGTGGGAAACCTGTTTAAGTTATCTTCGTGCTCAGAGACTGGATAATGTGAACTGGACCTACAGTTTAAAGTTGGATCCGATCCATTGCAACCTCCACCACAACTCTATGTATTGGAAATACAGATTTGGACGAGTTCTGGATAAGATCTCTGTTTTGGATATCCAGAATTAGATGAGTTTTGGACAAGATCTGGCAACGTATTGAATATTCAGAATTGGATGAATTTTTGAAAGCCAGTTCTATACATGCTGGGGCTACGCATTGGATATCTAGAATCGGTTAAGTCATGCGTCAAATAGATCTCCATAATTTGATATAAAAAAGTGGATATCCAATAGATGTCCAGTGGATATCCATAATATCCATGGATCTGATTGCGGATATTCAATGGTTATCTCTTAGAGATGGGTGTTTACTTTAATACGAGTAACAGTCAATAATATATTTTTTTTCTGCAGGTGGTGGTTTCTTTGAAGAAAACACCTTCAGGACTCTCGATGACAGTTTGCTGAACGAAACAACCTTCAGCGACACCGTCACAGAAGACAGGAGCGTACCGACCACAGGAACCAGCTCTCCCTCCACTGCTGGACCCGTGGAGGCAGATGCTGACAACGAGATCCCCGGGAGCAGCAGACACAGCGTGGGGCGACAGCGCAACAGCAACAGCAACAGCTCGCACGAGAGCAACGAGCTGCTCTGCCTCGGGACGGCTCTTGCCATCGGGATTGGAGCCTTCCTCATCGTCGGAGTGGTGATGCTGGTCATCTACTTCAAGCGGAAGAGGGTGCCCCCCGATGACATCTACAAGACGTACTACAGCAAGAGTCCAAAGGGAATGCCAGGTATGGATTGATTGATTGATTTAGGTTATTTACTTCGCTTTTCTACCACTTTTGGCTAATCGCGAAGATGAGGATGAATATTGATAAGATGTTATGGATGAAGGGACCAGGCATGGATTTGCAAAATGTGTTGATAAATATTAATATTACTTCCAGAGTGGTATTTGAAAGGGGAATGAGGAGGGGTTTTCCCATGTAGTCTCTGCATCTCCTCTCTGTTTTTTTCTTTTGGAGGAATTACGACAATATAATTTGTATTATATACTGCTCTCTCAGTAGTAGTTACTGAAATTCATCCCCTGGAAGTAAATAACACACTAATCACTTCATGCAATCAATGAAGTAATCAGTAAACTTACTGATTGAAGAGCCGTATTGGTGCAGTTGGTAGGGCGTCTTGATTGCCACACGAGAGTTAGATTCCCGGATTGGGTGACTTTCTTAATGTAATTTGTGTTCAAAATGTAGGTCATTTTCGATTCTTTCGAATCACTCCCGGCCGCTGGACAATGTCCTGATAAAACAGGGCACCCTGTAATCCTAGAATTGACAGTCATTGGAAAAACGATTCAGCAAAGAGTCTGTTCGTGTTCGTTCTTTTTACGTCACTTCCCTCCCTCCCCCTCCTTAAGTTCATCGCTGCGAAAGGGATGAAATCGACCAAGGGATATCTATGCCTATGCCCAAATTTGAAACCTAGAATCTTCGGTGGCCACACTCAATGGTGTAACCAAATAACATTGCATCGTTGTTATTACTATAACCACTTGATCTGCAAACAACTAGTAATTGAGCTTCCTCAGTGCGCTTAAAACTATTGGGCATCAATGATACTGAAGTTATGAATACTCCGATTTTATAAAGCAAATAGACGTTAGATTTCTATGTGCATAAATATAAACTGTAGTCATGGGTCCTGTCAGGAATTTTGGCAAGAAGTTAGGTAGTAAGTAGTAGTATAATCATTTCTAGAAGCTATCATTTCTTAAACTAATAAACACTTACCATTATTATATCTTTGGTTCACTCTTTTAATCAATACATTAGATCGTGGAGGCACATAGTGGTTAGGATTCCACTTTAAACTGTAGGTCCTATCCCGATTAATCTTTATGTGCATAAAGTGGACTTCAAAATAAACTCAAAACAAAAACAGAAATATTTTTTCTACAATCTACAATCACTAAAAGATTTCAATATCCAGGAGAGTCGATTGACACGTTCAACGCGCCTCATCCTTGCAAGTCCCATGACTGGTATTACAAGAGTAACTACTTTTTATTGCCAAGTATACTTTAAAAAAAACTAAGATTTTTACACAGGTACAATGAAGGAGGTATTTTTTAAAAAAATATCTTAAGAAATACTGATGTGGTAATATCATTTTGATAATTGTGTACGTATTTATGCTGGAACCTATTTTAAACTGAAGCAAATCAAATGATAAGTACAATGATTCCTATATTTTTTCTTACAACGTACAAATAAATTACAGCATACGCTGTGACCAATCAATGTTCTCCAAAGATCCTTTGACGATTTCCCCAATTGCAGGGGGAAATAATTTTCACTCTACATTTCTCCAAAAATGCAGGACTTATAATATAAGGTAATATGATACTTTTATTTTATCCTTGCTACAACGCAATGCAATATAAACATGATATCAATAACTTTCTACACGAACCTGCACTAAACTGGTTTTGGAAACGCACTCTGGAGAACTCACAATAGTTAATGTTATTTTCACTTTGAGCATTGTGAGATTATTTGTGTATAGTACACACACACTGCAATATTTTATGTTTATTTCGTAATGGTGGCAGGTGTCGTAGATTAGACAAGTGTAATAGGTTGTAAATAATATTTTTGGGTGTGTATTTGTAAATATTGATAAATTCAGCTTTCTCAGATTTTCGTTCAAATTTTCAAAGCACGCATCTGGTGGTGGTCGAAGAAGCAAATTTCGGTTATGTTATTCGAAACACGGCGAAAATCGATATTTTCATGTTGCTTGTATCGGTTCCCCTTAAATAGCTACATGAAAGTTTAAAAACATTTAAAAGGAAACAAAATAGGTAACCGGAATAAGCGAATTTACTTTCCCCAATCGTAATGGATTTGATGAGATATTGTTTTGAGATCGGTAGGCCATGTAAGTTGCTTCCAATATAACTTTGACGTTTGAGTGAGGTAGGAAAAGATAAATGCCGTAGAAATTAACATGTCGTATGCTACTTTGCACAAAAGAGGTGCCTTGTAATAAAGGGATCCCAGTTTCGATACCACGGTAAGGCACATAGTGGTTCACATCTCACTTTAAACTGTAGGTCCAGTCTATCTTTGAAAAACTCGGCAGTGAAACATACAAAATTCTGTTGCAAGCAGTTAAATCAATGGGTATTCTGTAGGAATAGTAATTGTGGCAATGAGGCTCACAAACCAAAAATATAAAAATGAGGGATGCCGGAAGAATGAAGTAACATGATACTTTATCAGGCACCGATTTAGGGTGCTAGGCAACTTGGGTGCAGTAAACGTTGTGGCACCCCATATCCATATTGTGACATCAGCTGCATGTGAAAAGCTAGCATATACGTCCACATGGTACTACGCCAGTTTCAAAATTAAAATAGTGCAATGATTGGGTCGTTTTTGCATTTTACACAACTTTGCTTCTGGGGCCAGTAAAAATCCGACCTCGTCGGCCATATCTTATCACACGAGAGAGAAGTGAGTGCGGTTCGATCCAGGTAAAAACTTTGATCATTCTCTATTAGGAAATCGGAAGCGAGTTACACTGTTCCTAACCACCAAACGCCGTTCACTTCTACGCCTACGTTGCAGATGACAAATCAACGATCTATCAATAGTTTCCTTTCTCGGCAACCCATTGTATCGTCACCAGGCTCGCCGACTTCCATAGCCTCGACAGGCACGTGCTTTCAGAAAATTATTCAACTTGTTAACGGTGTGCATCTTGAAGCACGACCTAACAGTGGTATTTTTCCAAACATTAAAGACGCATGCGTGCAAGAAAGGAGAACGAATCATTATTATTTTTGCAGATCAGCAGCAATTCGACAATCCAGTGTACGCCATCTCTGGCACGGTGTGCGAAGCTCTGAATAACACCTTGCGGATAAAGAACACACTAAGCGAAAAAACAAACAACTTGGACAGGGTGGAGGAGGAGAGCGAGGCTCAAGGAGCGAGAGGTTAGTCCATTCTTTCTCAAGATCGAGGGCCAGTCAAAAATAAACGAGAATTTGCTTACTACTGACATCACTAAAAATGACATGTTCAAACATCGCGACCATGAGGTTGAGTCATTATATTTATTTTATGAAGGAGCCATCACACAGAACAACCTTCGTTTATAATTTTATATAATTGTAGCTACGACAAGGATATTCCAACTTCACATCGATTCTCTCAAAGGAAGAGAGTCGCTAATTGGATTGAGTAACAATTTGGACTCACACCATTTATAGTCTACTTACAAACGTCGTATTTGTGGAAGACACTATAGAGAAAATGACATGGTGAAATAATGTTCTCCCACATCAATATTTCTCGTTATTTGACAACAAATTCGAGAATGCCAATATCATTTGATCAACAAGCAAAAGCAAATGGAATGAAAGAAATCCTTGCAGAAATGGGATGCTAGTGCATGCGGAAATAAAAATTTTTGAACTAACTTAATTAAATTTTCAAGAGTCATATTCTCGTTTATATCTGATTTCCCTCGTTCTAGAAATGAATCGTTTTATAACAAACACATTCATGTAATGATGGGATGACAGCCTTTAAAGGAAGAAGAATATCTGAGATTGTGAATTGTTTTGTGGATATCTCTCATTGCATACTTCTGTACAGAAACATAATCTTTAAACAACAAAGCCAAAAAAGATCCGACTTCTCTGTTTAGAAACACAAGCGAAATTTCAGATGCAATCCTCGTTACCATAAAGAAAATCCTCAATCAACTTATTCTTTGAGGAAACGATTTAGAAATTCAAGTGTCTGATATCATCACTTCTTGATTAGAATTTCATTTTTACAATATTATGGCATTATGTACAAATTCTAGCACATTATATTAAAAAATGTTTGGTAATTCTTTTTCATGAAATTACATATGCGCTACATAAATTCTACCTTTTCTTCTATTTACATATTCTGGAACTAATTCAATATTTTGGTACTTGAGTAACCACTGTTAATGTACATAGACATTGTTATTTGTATATAAATTGTGTTAATTTGTGTGTATATGTTTCAATGTAAATATTGCTAACAGACGTAATTAATATTATCTGCTTAACGACATTTTCCTGAAAATATAACATAAGTCATGTATTCTTATAAGTTTCGATTGAATATAAAATAAATAGATATAAAAAGTAGCATACCATAATTTACAAAGAATTTAAAACTTAGACAAGTTTATTCTTTTACAATAACCATAGAATAAGTATATTTTTAATTTGTTACAGTATGTGGTAACAAATTTATAAAAGCTGTGTGAATAATTAAATATTTATGAGGTACATTAGTGCATTCTTCTAAGAGAAAGCTGCAAATTTGAATAAACGATTGAAAACAACACTGAAATAACGCATGATCACATCTAGAGGTTGCTTAGCATCACTTCCGGTACAAAGATCGCAATCAGCACAAATAAAAACAAGATGATCTTAATAGTTAGTACAGTGGGATCCATGAGTATTACCGTGCAAATTGTCCATCACCATGTTCGTACACTTTATTTGACCCAATAAAAGCTTCAAAAATTAAGAGAATACTCAAAAGAAGCTGTTGGTAACTTCTGCACCATCATACATAAAAATCCACTGCTTAAAAGCACATAGGATGCAAGAGAGAAATTAATGAAAATAGTCATGGACAATTTGCACGGTAATACTCATGGATCCTACTGTACATGTCGACGCTTGCATAAATATGATCTATATAAAGCTTCTAACTCTTTAGTAACGTAGTATATGAATTGAATAAACTTCCGTCAATGTAACATTAACACTCCCTTGTTCATCTTGTTAAATATTATTAGTTAACACTAATTAAGACGTGCAAGGATAAAATTTTCTCAACGTTAGAAACAGAAAATTCTATATTTCATAATTTGCTTAGTATATGAAATTACATATTAACCATTAGCAGTTCGTCTATTATTTTTGCTGTCCTCCTTCCTCCATAAACCTTTTTCTCCTGTACAGTGGGATCCATGAGTATTATCGTGCAAATTGTCCATCACCATGTTCGTGCACTTTATTTCACCCAATAAGAGCTTCAAGAATTAAAAGAAAACTCAAAACAAGCTGTTGACAACTTCTGCACCAACATACATAAAAATCCATCGCTTAAAAACACACAGGATGTAAGAGAAAAATTAATGAAAATAGTCATGGACAATTTGCACGATAATACTCATGGATCCCACTGTATCATATATCAGCTTATTAATTCTTTCTTCCAAAATACAAGTTTTGCAACAACTGCTTACTTAGGTATTGTTGTCGCCACGGTACATGTGCTTAGTAAAAGTTAATCTGAATTGAATACAGATATAATCCTACATATAGGCCTAATGAAAATTTGAAACATAAGATACGGTGCAGTAAATGTCCTTGCTACCAAGTAATGGAATTTCACCTGTAAGATGTTAGGTAGGAAATATATAGGTTTGATTATATCTGGTGAGGTTAATTTATGATACCATTGATTATGGTATCCATTGTATTGGATGTGGTTACAATGTTTGTATTTAGTGTTAGAATAAGAAGCCTAAAGATGATAGATTTGTTTATGCTACTTGACTAAGATTAGGTTATGTTACTATTTGGGCCAATATCTAACCCTTAACAAACTTAGTGGTGGTTAGTTTAGGTGGCATTTTGACCGTTTACAGTAGTTAGGTCACCTGTTTCCATGGGCGTAACTTGGGACTTGACTTTGGGGAGAGGGACAGAATTGAACTTTGGGCTTAACTTTGGTTAAGTTTTAAGAAAAGTGTTTCCATCCCATAAAAATAACGTCCAAGGTTATTTGCTAAATAACTGTTGCATTTGTGAAATCACAAATATTGTTCTTTATTAATTTGCTCCTTAGGTCTAGGAGGTTAACTAAAGTATCCTTAACTTCTAAATTTTAGTAAACATGAAAATTTTGGAGAGACAAGTGCTCCCCGCCAAGTCACGCCACGCCTATCCTTGTTTCCTAGTTACTTTGCATAGATTTTCAGCATTCATGCCGATTCATATCTACAGTTGCAAAGGATGCACTATAAATAATAGTTAACTTTTTCTACGTTCGCCAAGTAGTCCTATTCCCATTTCATACGTGTAGCAGAAGTCATTAGAAGTCCAGCTTTGGCAACAATCTGTGCCAACAAGACTCGTGCTTGCATCATTTTACACGTTTGTAGCATTTACTATCTCATGTAGTATTTTCTGCAGCTTCATCAGAACACCCTTACGACCGTCCAATAAAGAAAAATCAGCAGGCAGATTCGACCAATCCAACAATAGATGGAAACAGCGTAAACAAGAGGAACAGTGAGCCAGTTTATGATGAGATACCAGCCATTAAGGACAAAGATATGCCTTTGGATGATTCTCTGTGTTAGTCGAAAAAACAGTTCTCCCATATAAAAAGAGTGTATATGCATAATAATGTATTCATTGCGATGAAGTGATTTTATAAGTTAGTAATTCTCAATGTAGCCAGTGTACGGAAGGTACTACGTGGACTTTTACATATGTTGTGGATGCAACTTATAGATAAAAAACAATGGTTCTCTCGAGAATATAGCTCTATGGGTAATTTTTTCCCCAACCATCAAGACTGACAGTTATGCTTCCAGTGCGGTGTAATGTAAATGATGTAGTGTGTGACAAATTATAGAGATAGAGAAGCAATTGTCAGAATAAAATATTTATTATAAAGTGTTTCGTCAGAGGAAGAAGGATAATAAATTTCTTCCTCAGTTCCAATTTCGCATTTTTTTAAAAATATTAATAAATGAAGCACAAAATTCCATTTTAAGAACTGCTTTTAATGTAAGAACCATAATTTATGTTTCATATATTCACTTATATTTATACTTAAGCAGTAAATTTGCGATTATCATCTGCTAAAGAAGCTTTGTTCAGATATTGATGCTCAATCTGTATATTGCTATATGTGGAAATTGGCTGCTTTCGGCTATTTTCTACCTTATTTTTTGTTGAAAATATTGAATATATTGAGAACCAGTGGCATACCCAGAGATTGTACTGGTACTGTACTGAAGTGAACCGTACATTCATAAGTAAACAGAAATTGAAAAAAATATATATAACATTCAAGTATGTGCCTTAGTCATTATCACCAAGTTTTTGAAAAATGAAACCAAGTAGTTGCACTGATTAATTCAATACTACATATGTATATTTCTGCTCTAAACAAAAAAAAAAGAAATTGAAGATACTAAACAATAAACTGCTCGTCCAATTTTCATTTCAGAATTTATGAAATTCCCAATAACTTTCGAAATGTGTTCGGCATTTAGTCATAGCATACCTGTTGTTCTGTGCAGAGTACAAACTGCTATCAGTGTCATGTGCTGAATTTAAGCGGACAATTGTAGTGCAAGATATGATTATATTACATTGCTTGTGATGTGAGCTTACTTGGCATAATTTTATGCCATGTCTAGTCGTAAATATTGAAAGAAGAAAGCGCCATTTTTTTTTATTGCAAGTAATTAATCGCTTTAGTAAACGCTGGATTAGTCAACTTAGATACTATAAAACACAAATCAATATAAATTATTGTGTAATAATGTTAACATTCAGATCTGATAACCCCCAAAGTATACTGTTTGTGGTACGTACATGAAAGAGTCTCTCTAACGCATTTATTAACGCGATTTGATGGTTTTCTAATTATCAAATATAAATAACCAAGGCTTTCCTGTCTGTACCAAATGCATTTTCGAAAATTACCTGGGCTTGAAATAATTAGTTAGACCTTACCCAAATCAAACGAAGTGTTCTCCGTAAGGGTTTAACTCATTGTATTTCTACTACAGGATTATTAAGAATTATTCAAGAACTTCAATTATTTAAAGGTATCATGTATGAAATCTACAACAGTAAACCATGAAGTTTGATTGTATTTTTTCACTAGTTCTGCAAAACTCTGCATGCGTGTTTTTGTAGAGTATATAATTATACAATGTATTGTTTACAAAACTAAATAAATGTAAATATGTTTTCAAAGGTACAGTCAATTTTTTTGATTGCTATATAATATCATCGTTAATTGTATTGATTAATAAAAACATCTATAAAATAGTTTGTTGTCTTATATTTATTTCAATATTTTTTATTTGTGTTGCTAAATAGTATTCAATTAATTACAAATGAAATAAGCAATTTTGATGCTATTTTTGGATTGTGTATTTAGAAATACAATTCGTATAACTGTTTATTAAATGGTAGTCATATTAATAAATGTAAAGGAACTTCGAAATTGCATTGCTTTACTGTGGTAGCAAGAAGAGATTATAAATAAGGCCATAATTATTTTAACAATTTAGTTCAGTAATAACTTCTTAAGTAAATATGAAACATTATGAAATCTTCAAATATGTTCTTTCTTTTTTCATTTGAATTATGATGAATTATTGTTATCGATATTCTAAAAATTATCCACTCATAAAATATCAAAGAATCTAAAGTTAAAATATACAAAAGAGTAATTTCTGACGGATACGAAATGCGATTTGTTGTGCTTAAAAGCAAGAACATAAATTAAAAGTTTTTGAGAATAAAGTTTTCAGTAAAACGATGTTTGAACTTCTAAAAGAGAAGAATTGACAGGCGAGTGAAGAATGTTTCATAATACTGAACTGCTACATCTGAATTCGTGTAATATTCTTGAAATAATTAATTAACGAATGAGTTCAAATTTTGGGATGCGTCGGCACACACGACCATTTTGCACCCTGCTTTCAATATACAAGGAGAAATCCTCTTATCTAAAACCCTTACCTTAAAGTTGAAAAGGGGGATGTATAAAAGCCCCTTGAGAGGGGTTAAAATGCAAGGTCGTAAAGAAACCTGCAGAGGACGTGCACAACACATTAAAACGGTAAGGAGACCCTAAAAACTTCCTCAGAAAGAATATAGGAAAGCTCGCTCTTCTCAAAAAAAAAAAAAAAAAAAAAAAGCTAAAAACGTTTTTTTTAAACACTGCACGCGTGGTGGTTTGGCGGATTCTAGTTTAGAAATCTGTATTCTGTATACAGGGTGATTCATATAAAACTGACACATTTCATTATCAATGTATTCGAACAAGAATTAAGTTACATCTGCAATGTAGCATAATTATGGGAGTTCAATAACATTTATATTCCGTGTTGAAAGTGCCCTCCCCCTCCTGATGGTACAGCTGGGCAAGTCGTTCCATGTTCCTAGTTGTTCGTGAGTAGGCTGTTGTCAATACCGATGATATTGATCGTAATGCTTTTCTTCAATTCGTCCAGTGTCCGAAGACGTGTGGCGTACACTTTCGAGGGAGGAGAGTTAAGTCACGTCATCTCGGTGGCCATTAGTTTCAGGAATTATTCGGTCCTCAAAGACACTTCGGATCAGCACCAATGACTCATTTCATGTATGTCACGTGTCACCATCCTGTTGAAAATACCCTTGACGCAATTCCATATCTTTCTGTTGCTCAAGAAACAAATTCGTTGCGTGTACTGCACTTTTACAGCAAATGATACAATAAGACGATGAATGCTACCAAATCCTGCACAGCTGCAAACTCTATTGAGAATGTATAACTGTACCAGATGTCCCGCGTGATGTGAGATCAACAAGGAGTATTACGATGTATTCCTATTGAAGTAAAACGTAAATGAAATGTGTTATTTTTATATGAGAGGGGGTGGAGGAGGAATGGGGAGAGAGATATTATAAAATAGTTGAAATGTTTTTTTAAGAGTTAGTATTTATTTAATTCATACTTTGCTATAAAGCTCTTAAACTTGATTCTTTTTTAAGGGGAAGGGGTTGATCCAAATATATGGAACAAGGAGAAGATCAGAAATGCTGTGTGGTTGATTGAATGAGATTATTTTAGGTGCTTTTCCTCCAACTTTCTCTTATCGCGACGATGAGGATGACGATGAGCGAACACACTAACAAAGAACATCTATGGCCAGGCTGGGAATCGAACCCGGAACCCCTTGCGTCGTAGCGACTTCGCTAATCACTCCACCACGGTGGTCGAATAAATGCTATTGGAATATTAGACGTAACCACCAATGATATGGCAATATCACAGCTAGAGATAAACCTACAATTGTAAAGTTGCAACTTACGGTACAAAGTAACGAAAAAAAATCAACTCAACGATACACCCCCTTCGTCCCAACAATGAACAGTCATGATAATTCTATGTTTAGAAAATAATATATGTATAAATATATTGCGTATTGGAAATTATTATTACAATAAAGAGCATGTCTAAATGTGGGTTAACAAAACAAAAGAGAGAAAAATATATTTTCGCACCACGACTGCAGGTTGAAAGAAGTCGGGACAGGGATTGAGAGTAATGGACTGTCCCGACTAAATCGGTATATCGGATGTCTGGTAGCCTTGCATCAAAAAAAGGTAAAGTAAAAGGTAAAGTGCTCCCCTGTGCATAGCACCACGCCATGAAGGCGTATAGGGGGTGTGGGGGTAACGCCCCACACTTTCTTGATCCCGGTCGTGAGTGGGGGTGATGTGATCAGCATCACGCCCCTGACCGCCTTTACCCCCCAGGGTTTCCCCCAGGTACCCATGTAATTCGACGCTGGGTGGGCGCCCGGGCCGCTTCCATCGTTAGAAAAGTTCCCGGATTTGAACCGGCCGGGGATCGAACCCGGGACCTTGAGCATGGTAGTCAGACGCGTTACCGACTTTTTTTTTTATTTACAATATAACTATTACATTCTACTACTTTTTAACAAGGTTTAACCATACTTCATTTGTGGTTACATTCACAAATGTTACATTATTGTTGAGTCATACAGTGTGTGTTGAATATAGTTTGCATATAACCTTTTTTTTTTACTAGGTAAAATTTTCCCATATTCACTTCGGTAATAGGCCCTCATATTGTTTCCTGTTTGTCCATTGAAAAAAATATATATCATGTACGTACCTATAATCCACTGTATCGCTCGATGCTTTGTAGCAGGGAAAAAATTAAATTCCGGAAAAATTATTACTTTCGGAGTAATACACTTAACTGATGATCGACTTATATGTGCTATCATTTTTTGGAGTACCGGCCAGTCTTGTTTTGCCTTTCCACAGTACGTCATCCTGTGTGCTATTGTATCTTCTAATAAACACTGCTCACAATTAGGGTCTGAACTAAACCCCAACCGATGTCGTTTTGCTTTATTATCAATTAGTTCGTGAACAACTTGGTACCATTGACTGCATTGTCTATTGGATAAATGTTTTGCCGAGATATTGGTAAAAATTCTGTTCCAATTATATTGTGGGTGTTTCTTCACTATGTGCGGCGTATCCATATTTTGAGTAAGGTATTGATTATACAAATCTTTCACTGTTAGCTGATTATAGTCTATTTTCTTTATAAGTCCATATAAATATTCCATTATAGCTTCTTGATATACTTTTTGGGAAGTGGGAATTTTGATCTCATTCACTGGTGCTTCTAATGGAATATCTCTTATATATGTATACCCTGGAATGTCCTCGACATTTTCTTTAGATTGAATCATTGAAAAATATCGATGATTAAACAAAGCTTTTGTTTTTTTACCAACGTCCACCAAACTCATTCCTCCTTGCTGTTTTTGTAAGCTAAGTGTCTGCTGATTCACTCGGAAAACTTTTCCTGCCCAAAGGAACCGGTTTAAACTTTTCTTTATTCGTGCTAAGTTACGATTATCACATGGCCAAATTTGGGCTCCATACCACAGTTTTGATAAGATATATACATTTGCTATTTTGACTCGCGTACATAAAGTGAAGGGTCGTTGTATAAATTTGTGTATGGTATAATTAATATTCTGATATATATTATCATAACTAAGTTTTATGCTTTTTGTAGTGTCATTTGTAAAAAACACTCCTAGGATTTTAACTTGATCCACTTTTTTAAACGTCACGTCAGGTGGCTGTTCGTGTTGTTTTCCTAATGTTAAGTAACACGTTTTAGTCTTATTCACTAAGGCACCAGATTCTATTTCATATTGTCGTATACATTCCATTAAGTTCTTAATCGCTGCCTGATTTTGACATATGACTGTGACATCGTCGATATAAGCTCCAATCGTAAATTCTGTTCCTGTAATGTTATTATTTACGGTCGTGCGACAGTGTTGAAGGAAAGGTGCCAAGGCCATTACAAAAAGGGGTAAGCTTAATGGGCTTCCTTGCGGAAGTCCTCTTTTGACTATGCATTTATTAGTTAAAAACCCATTGATTTTTGCCTTTAAACTTATATTTGTCACTAATGTTTTAATATTTTCATACATTTGTCCATGAATACCCATCTTTTGTATTGTTTTTAACAAAAAACTATGTCCCACTCTATCAAATGCCTGTGAATAATCAATCGCTACGAGGTATTTATTTTGTTGGGAGTCTTGAGATTTTATTATTTCATCTCGTAATAGTGTCAATAAATGGTATATTTTTTTTTCTCCAACTACTCCATATTGATATGGTGTAGCCAGTTTTGTCAAAATCAACTTTAATCGATTTGCTACACATCTAGTCAGTATTTTATAGTCTGTGTTAAATAAAGTTATTGGTCTGTAATCTTTCATCTCCTTGGGTTGACTATTTTTTGGTATTAAAATTATTATTCCTGTTGTCTCACAATTTACTAAATTATTTTTGTTTAATACTGTATTAACCCATTTTGTTAAAGTATTACCCATTGTTGGCCATAAAACTTTATATGCATTAGTCGCTATTCCATCTTCCCCAGGTGCTGTTCCCCGTACCCCCTGTACTATTGCTTTATACACTTCTTCATTTGTGTATGGTTGGTTTAATCCAACCATTTCTTCTGATTTCAGGATTGGTATGTATTTGTCTAAAAATTGACTAGCCTTCTCATTATTTTGATATGCGTTTGAATATTTATTTTCCAAATATTTATACACTATTTGTTGTATTTGGTTCCCCTCATTATGGCCTACTCCATGATTATCCTGCATTTCTGTTATCAGACTCTGTTTTTGTCGCTGATATATATATTTGTTACGTGAACTAAATTTATTTCTTCTTCAATATCTATATTGGGGAGCGCACTGTGTATACGTATTCCTTCTACTTTTGTTGCCTGTAGGCGCAGTAGTTGTGCTTTTACTTTTTTAATTTTCGTTTGCGTGTCACTGTCATTGTTCTTTTTCTTATATAGGTCGTGTAATACTGCATAATGGAAATTAAATTTATTATACCATTCGTGTTGTTTTTCCCAGGAGTATTGTTTACAATATCTTTGGAAATTTGGATTAAAAATTTCTGTCCACCATCTATGAATATTTTGTTCATATAATGATCTCTTAGTCCATTTTTCCCACTGTTTGTCAAAGCCAAATCTAAAATCTTCTTCAATTAAATGTGATGTATTCATTTTCCAAGTTCCCCTCCCTATTCTAGTTAACCTTACCGGTGATTTCATTGTTGTAATTACAGCATGGTGATCACTAAAAACCACCGGTTCCATATGAACAGAGGTAATGTTTGATTTTAGTTCACTTGAAACATATCCCCTATCTATTCTCGAGGCACTAGTTGCAGTGACGTATGTGTATCCGAGTTCATTGCCTCTTTTTTCTTGCCACACGTCCTTTAACTGCAAGTTGTGCACCAATTTTTGCAAAGCATTTGAAAAATTATAACCCGGTGTTTGGTCCACATTACATAATACGCAATTAAAATCTCCTGCTAAATACATTGAACCTGCACTACCTGCAATGTATTGTGGTACTGTATATGTATAAAAATTACTTCTTTCGTTCCGGTATCTTGATCCCGACGGGGCATAAACGTTAATTAATGTCAAGGTTCCCAATTTCCCCATGATTAGTCTTCCACTGGATTCTTTTTGTACTTGGATAAATGATAATCCTTTACGAACTAAAATTGCAGTTCCTGTACCACTTGAATTATAATTATTATATTCTATGTAATTTTGATTACATTCTAGCGAATTTCGGCCTACTTCTTGCAACATCGCAACATCTATACTTTTTTGATGCAAGAAACTACGTAGTGATTTTAACTTTGTTTCATTTTGTATATTATTTATATTTATATTTGCAACTCGTATTACTGATGTTTCCATATTCCTATATAATACTATTAATAGTATTAAAATAATCCACACTTTTGTATAATACATATTTTCCATATAAATAAATTACTCTAAGTACTATGTTCTTGAGCTGCCTTTTCGCTTTCTTTACTTCGATTACCAGTCCCCATCTTCACTACTGGAGAATTTAATCCAATAATTGGAGCACTATTTGAAAAGTTATTTCCTAATCGTCTGGTAGAACGCCGTTTTGCTATAGAGTTTTTTGTTTTTGTTTTTCGTTTAAGCTTAGTTTCACTTACCTTCATTTGATTACTATTCTCACTCCCACAAGTGGAAATGAGATCACTGTCTTCTTCTGATTCTTGTTTGTCACTCAGTGATTTAGTGGCGGATGCAGTTTCCTCTGGTGATAAGGTAGGGGGGGGGGAGGGATGTGTCCATGAATTCTTCCTTTTTCTTCTCACTCTTCATTGATTCTCTTGATTCTTTTTCTTCCTTCGAGTGTTTTTTATCTTGAGGTTCTGACGTTTTTTTATTTGCTCCCTCCTCTTGTGTTCTTCCTATTTGTTTTCCCAACTCATTATTACTGGTTGGCTTCATTTGTGAGGTAACCTCATTTTTCTTCTGATTTGATGCACTAGCTAAACCCTCTGAGCTTACTATGTCGGTCTCACTGGGCAAAGCTGCCTTACTGTAGGTTGCCTTGACTTTCGGTGGGACCCGTAGGGTAGTCATTTGCCGCTGGTTACAACTGTATCTTAAATGTTCATCCGAACCACAGAACTCACACGTTGGAGTTTGTCCCGTATATATCACGTGTGCCTTATATTTGCCAATAGTTACAAATGATGGTATTGGCTTCTTTAATGACATTTTTACCGTACGTACGCCACTGGGCACGGGGTAACGAAACTTTTCACTCCACATTTCTTCTGTCACTTCATCCACTGTTCCATATTCACTGAATTTCCCGTGCACTTGTCTTAATTCAACTTCCATAGGTAAATTAAATACACGTACGTATTTCACTGTTCGACTTGCGTCGCTAATTTTTACTTTCACTACGTTCCCATTATCATACTTAAATTCTAATTCACCTGGGTACTGTTCTAGCAATTTTAACATAGTACGTTGTCGCACTAATTTCAAATAAACACCTCGCGCAGTTGTCGGTATTTGTATTGCTAAAATTTCATCAATACTGAGTTTAAACTTACTGTAAATGAAGTCATGCACGTCCATTGCACTGGGTTTTGCTGCTCCATATGCGAAATTTATCAAAATGGTATTTTCACATTCCATTTCTATCCTTTTTGTTCTTATTAACTATTGTCAAATACTATTACCGATCAGAGTCCTATTTTCCACTTGGCTCAACACTCGCACTCGGTTTTCCGCGTCACGCGTTATCTAAGCCCGCACGACTGCTTAGCTTCGACCTGCCTCTCCCGTGGCCAAGCACGGACTCGACTGAGCCACCACGGCCACTAGCATCAATGGATATAAAATTAACACTATCCAATATTGCAAACTGCAAACTTCTGGAGTCTGCTTTGTTTCACAACAAACACATTCATTTATGCAAGAACAAAATTGAAATTTTTACAAATTTGAAAAATCGTCGATGGTGTTATCATAGCTTTTTACAGGAATACATTTAATACAAAGAGATATATAATACACACACACACACACAAACCTGTTGGTCATTTTCGACACTTTCAATACTCTGTGGAAGTCACATTTTTTTTAACTTCGAGTACACATCTCATAGGATTGTTACCTCATTAGTTGTTTTGGGATTTTTTTGGCAAGATATTATGATATTTGGTATTTTGTTGCCACAAAAATAGTATCAAGGAATTTTCTGATCCTGCAGAAGCTAAGAAGCTAGAAAAAGTGAATGTGTAATCTAATTTTAAGAAAATAAACGTTTTCTGAACATCCTTAAACAGCTACCAAATATGCTGGGCTACACACGCTTATGCACGTTCCAAACCAACCCTTATTTCCTCCCCTTGGGCACCCCAATCACAATCTACAGTCTAGAGTTTTGGGTTGAGAGTCGCAATAATTTCGTTATGGCCATGGAAGATTTAACTGATTCAAACCCCTCGCATTGTTTGTAAACATTTTGCACTAATTGTACAATCAAATAAACAACATCTCGAAATTGGTCAAAACACAACTTTAGTTGAAGAAGTTTTGAAAGTTATGTTAATAAATCACAGACATGGAGAGAAAAGTAGATTTTTCAAATAACCTAACTGAACTTTGTGTTTTAAGTCAATTTTATGCACGGGTAGTCTAACCAGGACTGGACTGGACCTACAGTTTATAGTGAACAAAACCACACTCTATCAAAGTTAAATGTAAACTTAATATTGTTATGTTTAATATAATGGATGTACAGTCATGAGTTGTAATGATATCATTGAAAATAAAAACTGTACTTACAAATCAGAAGGGTCCACGACTGTACATCAAGCTAATATTTACATCCAAATTATTTAAAGTGATTTTTTTTTAAATTTAAAATTTTATCATTATTAAATAAATAGTAACAAATAAATGTTTACCATTCTCGAGCTGTTTTAAGTTGAACCTCATCCCTTTATTTCTGTATATTTGATTGATTGATTGATTTGTTGTTTTAAGCTCACTTTATGCACATTAAGGCTAATCGGGACTGGAATTACAGTTTAAAGTGCGATCCGAACCACTATGTGCCTCCACCGCGTATCGAACCCGATACCCCTTGATTAGAAGGCGACAACGCTACCACTGCGCCATCGGGGAGATCCTTATTTCTGTATATGACTATGGTTATGTCCACGGGCGTATTTAAGGGGAGGTTCAATGGGTCCAACCCCCCCCCCCCACACACACACACACACACCTTATGGTTCAGTAAAATTACCAGATTGCCGCCTGTTCTATCCTCTTGTTCATAAAAATTTCCTCGGACTTATTTTATTCTCCTAAATTAGAGACGTATATGGCGGGATACGGATGGGAAGGAAATTACGTAATTTCACACATTAGATGGGACTGCAGGCTAAATGTCTCCAATTTCCTGATAGTTTCGTAATTTCTCTGGAAAATACTCAGGTAATTTCTGACATTTCGCAAATTCTATAATATTACATGTAATTTCAGCCCGAAGCAGTTATTTGTGAACTTGTAGCATGAATATTACCATTACATTACATTATAAGTTCCCGATATTAAGTATTCATAAGGTTCTAATTTTTTGACAATTTGAAATTTCCAAACTGTTCTCTAATCCAGAGAGTCGATAAATCATTTCTCTAGGTGGGAATGGGAAATTATCTTTCCTATTTGTTCCTGTTGGATATGTAGGTAATAGCATGTGGATTAGCTTCAGGTACTTCTTCTCTCACTGGGTTCGGTGTAGATTTAGAAAAAAAAATGTTTGTTAAAAGATATGCTGGCGTGGATGTAATGCATGGTAGATTTGAGGGGATGAGATCGATAATTTCAGAGAAGTGTCCAAAAGCAATTTTTGTGCATTGTTCAGCACATATTTTAACTCTAGGTGTTGCCCATCATGTGAAATTTATGCGATAAGAAACTACATTCGGACTGTAAAACTAGTTATGTTTCTTTCTCGAGTCTTTTATGTATCGCATTGCAAGAAAACCAAGGAAACACCGTAATATTCTCAAGTTGTTTGACACAAGATGGACAGAAAAGTATCAAAACTAAGTAGCGTGACTTGTGGAAATGTTTTCACTAATATTGTAGAAACTTTACAGACTTTACGATTTACCAGTGAAAGAGAAACATTTCAGCAAGCTCTTCAGTTTCTCCAGTGTGTAACCTATGGGAAGTTTGAAATATTTCTACTTGTTCTAATCAAATTGTTTTCATGCATTGCAACATTATTTTGGGTACCTTAAAAGGTGGACTGTTCAGTATTGTGAATATGTCAGCATTCTAATAGAGATCATTATCATCATCATTCTTCCTGCCTCTAACTAGGTCGGCATGGAAGTAAAGCCTTTCCATTTTCTTGTGGTCTTCCACCACTCCTCTCTTTCCACGGTGTTCCAATCTTGTCCTCTTCTCCTAACAATCTCCGCTATCTGCTCTTTCCACCGACATCTTGGTCTCCCCCTTGGCCTTACTCCCACTTCTTATGCATTGTAAGCTCTTACTGGAAATCTTTCTGCATCCTCTTCATGTGTCCGAACCATCTCATCTGATCCTGATCTATTCTGTCATGAAGCTTCACCACCCCCACTGTCTGTCGTATCTCCTCATTCCTTATTCTATCCCTTCTAGTCTTCCCCTACATATTCCTTAAAAATTTCATCTCCACTGACTACATCTTTCTTTTTCTTTCTTTTTTTCTAATAGAGATATTTAAAAAGAAACCCTAAGAGAGAGTTCTGAGAACTTAAGTGAATTTTATTCCAAAGCAGAGAAACTACTTAGAGACTATGATGAAGACATGAAGAGACCAAGAATAGGAGGAATAATGCACCAGCTGAGAGCACAAAAGAATATTACAAGGTAAACCTATGTCGTCCATTTTTGGTCCATTCTGTAGTAGAAATGAACTCACGTTTCTCCTAACACAGTTAGCACATTGCAAAATTGCAACAACTTCTTCCATAAATGTGAAATGGCTATCCTTCATTCACTGGAACAGTGTGTCAAAATGTTGAATGGCCTGTTTGATAATTGCAAACCGTAATTGAAAAAACACGTCCAGGATCGGCATTATAGGCAGTAGAAAATTGTGATATGCTATTTTACCGAATGCACAATATGCACAAATTGTTGGTAATCGTAGCTACACTGTCAGTTTCAATCGCAGCACCCGAGAGGATGTTTTCAACATTGGAGAAGTTGAAATCGTGTCTTCGAATGCAACGGGAGATTCTCGACTAATGGACCCTGTACTGTTAAGTGGACGTAGGAATATTAAAATATCGTAACACCGATGATGTTATTTTCAATTTGTAGCAAGGAGGGAAATACTAATTCTAATATTGTAATTCTTTTTTAAAGTGAAGCTGGGAATAGCTTTATTAAAAGCATTTTCTACTCATTTTATATGGAGAAGTTAGAAGTGTGTAGATAGACCTAAATTAATAAAGTTATGGCCTTCCAAGTGGCGGCAGATTGGATTTTGATAGCCTGATCATATCTAGGCCTGCTATACTTCCTGGATTTTCCGATACAGACACGGAATGTTATAATTTGTCCCGATGTCCTGAATAATTTCACGGATGTGGAAGAATAAATGATTGAAACTATACTTTCCTGAACTTTATTTATATTTAAATGCGTGCGCGTAATTTTAAAATGCTAATTTTACAAAACAATCTAACTGTACATTGAACCGGTCCTCTCGATAATACAGAGTTATCGAGTTACAAGGAGATGCTGCAAAGATATTTGACCGCCATCTGCTAGCAGCATAGTAAGCTGCTTACTGTAAACAGTCAGTTCTCGGGTGCCTATCTGTTCAGTCCGGAGTTTTCAAGTAAAGTTTCGACATTGTGAGATAACAGCTTAGTTCATTATGGCACCGAAAAGAAATTGCAAGGTTAATGATATACTTCGAAGTGGATTTCTGTTTTCTTATTAAGAAGTGTAAAGAATATCATAATAGATAGAAGACTGCACAAATGTACATAATAATTATGCTGTACATATACAAATTTGTCTGGTCCAGCCCCCCCCCCCCCTCCCCCGCTTCCTAATAAGCTTCCACCACAGTGTCCCAGGTTTTGTTTTCACTTAGAAATACAGGAATCCTAATCATACCAAAAGTTGAATCCCCCCCTTACGTAAACTATATATACGCCCATGGTTTTGTCACTGTCATTTATGGCAGTGGGTCTCAACCTTCGTGAACCCGTGGCTCAGTAGAGCGCAACACACATATCTTTGCCGTTGCGCAGATACCAATCTTCGTTTCGTCTCTCTCTCTCTCTTAGAATCACGTGTTCTACGCTGCTTGCCAACCTTCGCCATTGTTGCCATATTGTCATTCCATTCCTGGACACACTCGCGCAAACATCATTGAAAACCATTGAATACCGCTCCAGTTCGCGGTTCACACCGTTCGGCAGGGACGGTAATGTGGCAATATAGCATGACGAAGTGGTTGCTTCTTTTATGCAGTGCATGTTCATTGGCTAGCTAGTAACTAGTGTTGCCAACTGTAATAATGAAGCACTATTTCTGTCACGGAAGGAGAAAGGCAGTTAAAGTGACGGCGAGTTTTGTTGGATTGGAAGCACCATATTTTTATTTTATACTAAGTATTTGACCTGTTTGACGTTGTGTGCGTGTATTGCGTGTGTGTATGTGAAAGTGTGTGTTTGTTAATGAACGTTAAATACCATAATGCCTCCAGTTCTGTCAAAGTTGAAATCAAAAACCTCGCATAGCCAAGCTCGGGAAATTGTAAGTAACGTGCACGAGTTCATGAAGGAGGAAGCCAGTCAAGGTGTTAGCATCCCAATAAAGAATTTTGGCAAGAGAGCAGCGGCTGCGACATTTTATTGTCAATATTTTTCCATATTTCTAACTTTAATACATACTTACTTTTACATATTTAAGATAAATATACTTAATTTTACATATTTCAACAGGTTTATTTCACATATTGTTCATATTTCATAATTTTGGAATGTTGAAAAGAAATAAATTATGTGGCTCCATGAGCATTTCAACTCTTGGCTCCGGCATGTGTTCTTTTAGAAATTGCATAATGGGATGCATATTGTTTTCTGTGTTAAAATTGCCATGTTTTGATGGGTGGCAAGTTCATAGCAAAAGAAAAAGCCGCGCAGCTTATCGTCTAGTGGCAGTATATGTACTTGTTATTGTTGTGGAAGCCGACATCGTTTGTAAATGTACAACAAAGGCAACCGACTGTCCCCGATCACAGAGAGGAAGTAATAATACTGCTTGAGAAGGAGTTTTGTGGTCCAATTGTCGCGGTTTAACACGTTGGCATGCTATTAGTTCTCAAAGCAGTGGTAGTGTCGGTCGTGTATTATCTGTCGTTGCAGTTCCGTACCAGTGTAGACGGGTTTTGGGAGTGAACAGTTAGAACGCCACCAGTGCATTAATGCAATGGAAAATAATAAATTGTTTATTTTGTTTGAAATCACTCAAATAAGGAATCACTATGAAGAAGTCTTCTTTGCAGCATTTTTGGTAATTTTACGTATGTGTTAGTACATATTTTGTGAATTTTTAGTCCATATGTATGTACATACATACAAAGCCACTTGTTAGTACATATTAATCCTAATCCTGGTATAATGCATGACGTTTAAAACTCAACGTTAGATAGACCTGAATTTTCTAATTTTCTTGTTGTACGTAACAGCTGTGCATCGCACGGCAGAAATATATGTGTTGGGCTTTACATTTGTTTCTTGAAACTTGAAAGTCAATGACCCAATGCCATTACTCATAGCTTATTATTTTTTTTAACATTATACGTTAATTAGTATCTACCATTGAAATTTGATTTTAATGAATAAATTGTGGCATATATAATAATTGAGAGTATTAGTTTGACTATGTCTAGGTTTTTGACAAAATATAAAATTTGGTTAAATTAGGTGAGAACAACTGGATTTAATTGAATCTTTTTTAACCAGATCTTTTAGTTTCTCTGGCCAACATCATTAAATTAATTTAGTAAGTGAAGATTTCATTGGAAGAAAATTTATTAATCAAAATATTTCCACTTCAACATATTTGTCAATGAAAATTGATGTGCAAACTAAATTGGCCAACCTCTAAGTTGGTTCTTCCCTTCCCTTCACTCTTCCGGCCCTAACTAAAATTCAAATTTGGAGGCTCCACGGCGAATAATCCCCTCTCAGAGTATTTGAATCCTCGCCAGCGAAAGGCAATCTTTCCATGTGGTTGCCAGCTGGAGCTGCAAGCCGAGAACCTCTCGCGGCTTGGTACTGGGCCGTGGCCCGGCGGCTGGGAAACAGTGATCAAGGAGTGTCATTGTCGCGGTCAAATTAAACGCCTTCTTTCAGAATTAGTGTTGGTAATTATTCATAATGAGTGGAAAGAACCCACATAAAGGGATGTCGAAAGGCGTCATGTGATGGAGTTATCAAGTGAACAACTCCTCACTTCCTGTGGACCTTCACTTTTATCTGCAAACGCCGAGTATCAAGTCTTTTGGGCAGTCAACTTCCTTGTACGGAGACCGAAGCAGCCTCCAGACTGGCACAAGATGTCGCTCGCATCTCGCACATTCAGCGTTATTTTCCTCGCGGCGTGTGCTCTCACATTGACAAGGTGCAGTAGCTTAAAAGGAGTATGTTACAAGCGTGAACCGTGAGTACATTCATTACTTTGTCTTTCGTTGTTCAGAGTCTTTTCGGTGACCCCATTGGGTAATTGACCCACGATACCGAAGAAATCGCGTATGGGTATGAGTGTTACTTTGTATGTGTGTCGCTTCGTGATAAGTTTAGAAATTTGGTTTATTTCCATTTTCTACCTAATCGCGAAGATTAAGATGAGTTATGACATGATGAAATTGATGAAGGGACACTCACAAAGAGCACCCAGAATGCCCAGGCCGGGATTCGAACCCGGGACACCTGGCGTTATAGTGCGCTGTGATCAGCACTCCAATTCAAGAATGTGAATCACATTCATCCTTATCGTAATGGTTATCAAAAAGTGGCAGAAGAGCGACAAAAATAAGACAGGTAAATTTCTCGGATACTACGTAGTAATGGCTTATTGAAGGGGGAGTATCGGGTTAGCTGAAGAGGCATAGGTTCCATGTTCGAACCCCGCTCTAATGTATGGATGTACGATTTTGTCCTTACCATCTCTTCATCATTCATCACATCAACCCAATAGGTAGAAAAATGATGCAAAGTAACCGAAATAGAAAAATCTGGAGGGCTATAGCCCCCAATGCTCCATCCTCGCCGAAATATCCATTTATTCATACACTTAGCATTAAATGGAAGATTAGCGTGTGCGTTAAAAAGTGGCAGAATGTTATAAAAAATGAAAAAATTTGCACTAGAACTTCGAAATTTTGTAGACATTTCGTTAAAAACCACGTTTCCTTACATGCCTTAACATGTATTTACTTCCGCACGTAAACAGGTCAAATTTGCAAATGACTTGTAAAATATTATATAGCGCAAAGTTACTTATTATTGAAGGAAACGTTCAGTTTAATGTATAAAGAAAATGTGTTGCGTGGTATTTTGCAACCCCTGTGGTTATAATACTTAAGTTAATTATGCGTTTAAAAGCCAATTCTACTTTTCTGAAAATTATTTATGATTCTGATGATAAACAATATTTTTAGAGGGAGGGACTCTTGCTATAAGTATAAAGTTGCTGTCTGTTGTAATATTTTGATGGTTAAGTAATGCGCGTGTGAAGCTAAAAAAATCAGCATTGCTAACCCCTTTCCCTGTGATGTAGCTGAAATAGAAGTTTGATGTTTCAAAACTTGAAGAAAAAAATAGATTTCAGTGTACCAAATTTCATTTTATTTTACAACTTCTTACTGATTAACGTACTTCGATACAATCTATGTTCATTGGTCGCTTGAAATCACGTGACCAACCAATCTCAGGACATTAGTGTAACAAGAAGTTTATTTTGACGGGGGGCTAAGTCGATCTCTTCGTATCTAGAGTGAGATTATTTCCGTAACAGCTCTGGCCGTTCTGCGCTTGCAGCTTGGGAGCGAGTCATAACTCCCGACACCTCCAATCAAGAAGTGAACTGCTGACGTCATCTCTACTCTGCGCCTATAGCTAACTCTATTGGTCACGCTGTACACTGCACGTAGGCTCGCTGGCTAGACTCGCGCAGTCAGCTGGAGATGTTCCGAATGCACGCGGACTCTACACATTATTTTTGTGTAAAGTGAGAATTTCCTTTGTCCAATACCAATATTCAGAAAGGTTGTTTGTAAAGTCAGGTGAGTCAGAGGGACAGGACAACCCCTCTCTATGCCTCGGATAATCCTAACCCGAAACCCTTTATTACAAAGCGAAAGTCTCTTCAGTTAATAGAATAATAGGAATATAATAATTGGAAATGTTTCACCATGATCAGTGCCATATGAACAAAATATAATTAAGAAGAGAAATGCCTAAGAAGCATACATCTTCTGTGGCGTTCGCTTTTCGGTACGAACAATAAAACCACTCATGTTGTAGTTTTTTTTTTTTTATGTTATCAGATTTGTGGCCCTTTATCAGCTAAATCCGTTATCATTGAAGCCTCTTGCCTGGCTTGCACTATTCTCTCAGTTTATGTGCTATTGTTTCAGGGTAAAAATAATCAGGTCATTCTCACTGCTTTGAATTCCTAAAGCGTACCATTAAGCGTTATTGCCTTACTAAAAAATACTTCAGAGAACTACTGTGCAATGGACGTTGCTTTGTAACCCCCCATAAATAATTTAACAGGCTCAATGTGCTGTTGTTCAGAAAATCTCGTTTCGGGACTGGACCTATAGTTTATAGTGAAATCCGAACCCTATGCGTCTCGGGTATCGAACAAGAGAGATATGAATTACAAGGAGTCAGCACTACTACAACATAGGCAATGGAGACAACCGAATAAAAATTTAAAATTGCATGCTAATAGTGTACAACCCTTGTCACTGATTTTCAGTAATCCTCCCACTTGTAGTAATATTAGCAATTTACTACGGCAGGTACGAAAATTTAGTCAAAAATCGCCAAATCCAGCAAAGGCTACTAATTTATGTACATATATACCAAAAGCTTAACCAAACGTCACTGTGTACAACACTAGGGAATATATTTGATACTTTCTTTCTTTAACCTCTCTATTGTACGTACCAGATTCGGTTAACTACAGGAGCAAAAATTACGTTGTGAGGCCGTCAACCGTAAAAAAAATTATCGTAACCTTTTTTAACGATTACATGTTTAACAGTAATTAATGTAATTTTAATGATTCAGCTTTAAAAATAAATATATCGTGCACATAACTGCAACTTATAATTATTATCTATTTTATAGCTACATGACATTTTAAAAACAGAACATACATTCATATAACACCCGAAATGAACAGCTTGAAAGGCTAACATTAGTTCAACATTATTCAATAACCTAGCATATGATATAAAAGCAGAAAATATTACAAGGTTCAAGAACAAATTGAAGAAAAAACTACTATTACATATCAAATATTATAGCGTTAGTGAATACTTAAATTGTAAATTATAGGTGTGTTTCACCTACGTCACAAACTGTTGCATTGTGGCTTCGAGCTACCATGATTGAGGCCAGTTCTTGTAAGCATACGGAATTCAAGCGGGCTGGCGGGAGATACTAACCCTGGCATTCGTGATTTAAAACAAACGTGCAGTTAATGCAGATGTAACGGAACGCTACGTGGTGGGTAATTCCTTGCAAACTACAAATGAAATTGGTCGCAAACATGGCGGCTGTGAGCATCATGACGTGACAGAACCCATCTATAGAAATATTTGTAATTCTATTTTTTGTCTGAACTGTACTGAACCTTCCAAACATGGGCGTAACTTGGGACCTTACTTTGAGGGGGCAGTATTAAACCGGGCCTAACTTTGAAGGGGCAGAATTAAACCGGTTCTAATTTTGAGGGGGCAGAACTAAACTGGGCCTAATTTTGAGGGCTCAAAATCAAACTTGGGCTTAATTTGAGGGGCAGAATTAAACGGCCTAATTTTGAGGGAGCAGAATTAAACTGGGCCTAATTTTGAGGGGGCAGAATCAGACTTGGGGCTTAACTTTGGGGGAAGAGACTCGAAAAGTTTTCCATCCAATAAAAACAGTGTCCATGATTATTTGGTATATAACAGTGACGTTTGCAAAATCACAAATATTACTCTATTACTTTGCTCCTTGGGCCCCATAACTTATAAATTTTAATAAATCCGAAAATGTTGGGTGGGCAAGTTCCTTGCCCCCGCCAAGTTACGCCTATGTCTCCAAATACCAATGTATATGGTTTATGTGGAGTAAATTTAAATTCAATGATTTGTGTGGTGTGTGTGTGTGTGTGTGTGTGTGTGTGTGTGTGTGTGTGTGTGTGTGTGTATGTGTGTGTTCTTAATATTCCAATATTCCATTTGGTTACCATGTTGGCATCTCATTCTAGGCACAGCACAGATAGAGAACTACTTCCTGCGCATGCGCTCAGGAAGAAACCGGTTGCGTCCGGTGTTCCTGAATTAACAGGCAAACTATTAAATTTTAAGACGGTAGAATATTGTCAAGCCTAACAGCAGTGGCGGCGATTGGGTTATAAAACTAGGGGGACAAGGTGCCAAAACTGGAGAGGAGACAAAGACAGTTTACCTTTCTCTCGTAGATAAGGTTTAGCATAGTGCGGGGGCAAAATTGGCAAAAAGTGAGGGGGAACTGACCCCCTCGCCCCACCTAATCGCCGCCACTGCAAGATGATCAGCAGAATGTTTTATTACTATTATTATTATTTGACTGAATGTTGCTTAATTTCTGTTGCAGATATATCATTACAGAACATGAGATGTACACAGCGACCTATACATCTAGTTACAATACCTGGTGCTTCGGTATACCACCGCGATGTACAAGGTACAGAACACGATACCAAACGCTGTACAGGACGAAGGTAAAGAGGAAAGGTTGAGTAGAGAGTAGATTAAAACTGTATTCTGTTGTTGCTGGGTCATTCAATGTCAAATCAACCAACGGGCTGAACCTTGATGTCTCAGAAATTGGTAATTTTGACCTGGTGGTAGTACCAGTAAAGTTGATGAAAACTGCCAAATATCAGATTTTTTTGGCTTTTTGGTTTTGAGTTCTTGACTTTCCAAAAAGCAAAAATTTCAAAATTTGATGATCTTTAAACAGCTGTAGATCAAAAACTGCGTATTTGACGTACTGAGCTCAAATTGGTGTCATTTCCTCCTGCTTTTAATGAGTTTTAATTTTGCAATGCAACATGACTGTGTTATTTGAATTTCGCATTTTTAAAAGACTCCAGAAAAACGGTTTTTTTTTTGTTTGTTTTTTGAAAATATGAAAGACAACCCTTTTAATTTTCTCGGAAAAAAAAATGTTTTGAAGACACACATCAATTGACTATTTGTGTGCAAAATTTCATAATGGGGCGGCAATGGGTTCCTATCGTAATTTTTACAATTCTATTTTTGTATTGTAATGTGTGTGGAATTTGCCACATTTTTGACGTCCATGTTAAAACCATAAATATAAGCTGAGTGGGTGATGTTTAAGTCTTCATATTAACCTATTTTATAATTTTTGGAGTTCAAGTAAGTGATATGAAAATTTAATTATAATATTAATGACTTTTGATAATGTAGCCTATTGGTACATGTTTTATAAAAAAATTCTCGTGGTATATAACAACCTTAATATGTAAATTATGATATTAGAAAATTTTTGAGGAGCTTTCAAACCGAAGTTACTTGCTTGTTGCAAGTAACATGCAACAAGCAACACATGTTGCTTGTTCCTTGGTTTGGTTTGAGTTGCTGTTTTAAGTCCACTTTAAGGCTAATTGGGACTGGACCTACAGTTTAAAGTGGGATCCGAAACACTTTTGCCTCCAGCGGGTATCGAACCCGGGACCCCTTGATTACAAGGCAATGGGGAGGCCCATTTTGCTTGTTCCTTGAATGTTCCTTGAATGTTGCTCGGACTGGGTCGTTTTGTTTTTTTTTCAATAAAGTGCATCATGACGCCTCGGTTTGTTGTTCGCATGCGAACCTTTGCTTATAGACTGAAGGGGCCCATGTTGCTTGTCAATTTAGAGCAGTGGCGCAACCACAGGGGGGCAGGGGGGGGCAATGCCCCCCAAACCTTGGACTGAAATTAGTTCTAGGGGGGCAAGGGGGGGTCAAACATTGACAACCAAGTGCACCTGCAGAGGGCAATTACCGCCCACAACTTCAAATTTTATGCAAATAAAAATACTTTTCTTAAATTTTTCTTGTTCACTTCGCTCGCAATGCCTGCTTTTCTTAGTCTTATCAAGTTCATAAATCATAGCAAACCGTAGCTAGGAGCGGCGGGAGTCTGCGTTGGGTACCGAACGATCTAAATGAAAAGAAGTTGTAAAATTGATTGATTGATTTGTGGTCTTAAGTCAACTTTATGCACAGAGGCTAATCGGTTCTGAACCTACAGTTTAAAGTGGGATCCGAACCACTATGCCATGCGCCTGCACCGGGTATCGAACCCGGGATCCATTGATCACAAGGCGACGATGTTAGCACTACACCATCGGGGGTGGGAGGGGGGAAAAGTTGTAAAAGAGAGAATGCATTGGCGTCGCGAGAAATTATTTGCACCCTATTAAATCAATATTGATTACAGCCTGCAAAAAAAGTGGATCCAAAAATTTTCTTCCTCGCTTCGCTCGCAACGTATCTTTGTTCTCTGGAATGCATTGTAAATTTCCAGACAGAGAAATAAGACTTGTCTTAATTGATTTTGTTTTAAATGTATGAACAATTGTTTTGAGGAAAGGAAACGTTAACATTTGAGAGACAATTTATGTAATTTTCGCTGTTGGTTTATTGTGAGATGGATGCTTGTCTGGTCTGAGATCTTCCTTAAAGATATTTGTAGAATAAAAAGTATTTAAATCATGCATCTTAATACAAAGGAATGATTGATGAGAAATAAGATACGTGAAGTATTCCAGTCATTTTTACAGTTTACAGTCATAACAGAACAGGAAAAAGTCTCAAGAGGAATAACTAGTTGTATATCTTGATTGTTTACAGTGATATGTGGTGACCTTAGAACATGGAAATCAACTGATTGTGGACATTCTGTAATGCATCGTCTATTCTCACCCTCTTCCTTTTCTGCACACACATATGCACAAACACAAATGCATAGATTGTATTGTTGTTTCAATAAGATTTGTGACATGAATGTTGTAATTTTCAACGTTTGCAGCGGCCGGTGGGTTGAAGATGAGGGAGTAAGAAGGTACAAATAGAAATTTGAGTTTTCCTTGGGTCTCTACCTGAAACCCTTCAGTTTGTCAAAAAGGTCGCTGAGTAGCTCCTACCAGTCTGCCAGCTTATCGTAGCGGATGGTGAGAAGTACATGAAAAATCGTGTCGCTTATGAACTGTGCCTTCGACAAGACAATAAATACTGAGATTATAAATGTGAGAGGAATTTATCTATCGCTACTAGCTCGGTATATCTCAGTGAATATCACATATTGCTTATTGCAAACTTCAGTCAGTTGTCTTTTGTGAAATGCTCAGTGAAGTAACTTTGTTTTATACTCTCAAAGTGATGCTTTCAAAGTGAATTAATAATTGAAATTATCATCAAACTTATGTATGATCTCTGGTTTATAAAAATGGTTGTTGATAGTTTATTACGTGTATATATTTTCGATATTAAGACCTAGTATTTGTATCCTACTCTAAAATGTAAACACAAATATGCATTTTTCAGTTTCCCTAGCTTATATTAAAAGTGATAAGTTTTAGGTATTTTCAAACTATTTGTAGTCCAAAAATTATAAAACAGATTAATACGAAGACTTAAACATCAACCACTCAGCTTATAGTTATGGTTTTAACATGGAAGTCAACAAATTCAGCAAATTTCATCCACATTACAACAAAAAAAAATTCCATAGTAACTCATTACCATTATGAAATTTTGCACAAAAAATAGTCAATTGATGTCTTCAAAACATGTATTACTTTCAAGAAAATTAGAATGCGTGTTTTTGAGATTCTCAGAAAAAAGTTTATTTGAAGTTTTTGAAAAATTACAAAATTTAAATAACGGTCATGCTGCATTTCAAAGCTGGCACGTCCCTCACGTAAACACCTACCAGCTTAGCACAGGGGAGAGACAATGAGATACCTCTGGGCACAGACCAGGGTTACTAACGCTACAAATATATGGGAAAAAAACAACAGATTTAACCCACTACTGAGGGTACAATTCGTACTATATTCTTGATTAATTATGTACAAATATTAAATAACTTTTGAAGTCTTTTCATACAGTAATTTTCTTCTCTTTTTGTTTTTATTAATTGTAACCAATCTTCTTTGGGCTTCTTCTTCTTATAATCAATAAGGCATCTTCTTCTTATAATTAATATGGCATCTTCTTCTTATGGCCTCTTCTTCTTATAATCAATAAGGCATCTTCTTCTTATGGCCTCTTCTTCTTATAATCAATAAGGCATCTTCTTCTTATAATTAATATGGCATCTTCTTCTTATGGCCTCTTCTTCTTATAATCAATAAGCCATCTTCTTCTTATAATTAATATGTCATCTTCTTCTTATGACTTCTTCTTCTTATAATTGATGAATCTTCTTCTTCTAGTATTTAATAATTAAAGTGCCTTCTTCTTGCAATTAATAAGGCTTCTTCTTCTTATACTCGCTAATATTTATTCTATATATTTACATCTTTATTCCTCATCCTTTCTTCATTTATATCTTTTGTTTCGTTCATTGATTTTTCCTAATGAACATTTTTATATCCTGGCTGTCTTGATTATTCCGTGGATTCTTTAGATGAGCTTCCCTTTATATCAATTGACGTAAATATCAAACTTCCAACTAAACAAAGAGAAAGGGGTTAGTTAAAGATCGCCGCCTAGCCGACGCTAACCTTAACTTGGAGCTACAATGTATGCGCCTCCAAATGTGCTTGGGTGCTGCCCTGAAATGGCGCTACACCTGGGGAAAACAAACCAAAAACCGCACGAAACTCTCAGTTCGTGGGAACTGTAATAGACACAAAATCGAATTCGACTTCGTTACTTTTGTATATTAATCGCTTATGCCATTACTGAATGATCATTCCCCTTTTCTCCTTATTTATATCCTGTTATTATGTTAAACTTATTTATTTATTTCCTTATAATTATTATTAATATATACAATCATTATTTCGTCACGTCTGCTCTTTCCGTTGTCTGTATTCACATTCGTATAAGTTCTTCTGGGTGGTGCCATCTCTTACCCACTTTCCAAACTGATTTATGCAGCATCTTTTATAACCGTTGTTCCTCTTGCCTGCTGCCATCTATGGTCCTTTATTTCAAAGAATAGCAACGCAGTTTGTGTACGTGACAAAGCTAAAGCGCATTAAAACAAGAAGAGAATGACATCAATTGGAGATCTCTACGTCATACAGTTCTTGATCTACAACTGTTTAAAGATTTCAAAATGTCGTCAAATTTTGAAATTTTTGCTTTTTTTTTTTAAAGTCAATAACTCAAAAATCAGGAGTCCAAAAAAACTGGAACTTGACAGTTTTTGTTCTCATGATAGATAGAATGAATGAATAGAAAATTTAAAAAATCGGAATCCTAAAGCTTGACATTTTTTTTGATTGGTTGATTTGGCATGGAATGACCCTGCTGGCTAAACTTCATATAATTAGACATATACTAAAAGTCTACGGCCACCTACTGATAATCTACGCTGAGATATTGGCATATGTTCTTTATTCGTCGTAAGAATGAAGATAATGTACACAAACCACAATCACTATATTCCTATAAATCCAATAGAAATTCTCAGAAGACACGTGTACTTGTTTACACTGACTCTGTTCTGGCGGCGGAGAGAGAATAGTTTATTTCGTGAACAACACAAACATGAATATACTTTTCAATGTTGCTTAGAAGGAAAGGGGCCTTATTCTGTTTTGGTAAGCATCTATTGTTGGGAAAAGATAAAATGTAAGGGAAAAAACTTATGACAACCTACTTTTAAGCTAATCACTATATTAATATCAAGAATATTTAATATATTATGTTTGCAACTAATAAATTATTGTTCCAATTGTTAATGCAAAATACTTATCATACTTTCTCTGCAACGCCAGCGCTGCTCATGTTGATTGTCTGCATCACATTGTCAACAGATAGATGCAAATGTGACTACAGCCGGATTGCGCACACTTTTCCTGTTTTATCAATGGTATCTGATAAGCAGTTGACAAGCTGTCACAATGTCCAGGATTGCGCACAAAAAAATAAGGCGATGTTGTCAGATGTAAAATGTTCTCAAGCCGTTCTCACTTCTGTTGTGTTTGTTTGTGTGTGTGTGGACTTACACGTGTTTTTGCAATAATTAACCTAACCTAACCTAACTTTTGAGTTTGAGTAAATTGGTATGATTTACTATTTTATTTCTAATTTCTCTCTCTCTCTTCTTGTCTAAAGAAACAAACAGTTTTGCGCACAGATTTTAAGGTATCAAAGTGGCAACGTTCGATCAAAATCTGTGCGCAAAACAGGTCAGTGAGATTTGTGCGCAATCCTGGATCTAAAGTGTGCGCAATTCGGATGCGGCGGCAAATGTACATCAATGAGAATGATGTAGAATATAGTAGTTATCTTTCAAAACTTTCATTGGAAGTAAACAAATAGATTTATTTGAAGTATACCTCATTTATAATACTTAATTCAAACTGGAATCAGTAACTATTGAAAAAAAAACTTGCTTTATCACAAGCCTTTGTGAAGTCCAGTGACACATCTACAGTATAGTACACTCGCAACGACTTCCTTGTTTATATTTGTAAGTTCCAAATTTGCAGTAACTATAAATTGTCCTAATGTTCATAATGATAAGCTTTTCTGACGCATTCAATTGATCTTCTTTCCCATTAGCCTGTCACAAAATACAGAACCGTGTTCGGCTGCTGCGTTGGATACAGAAAAGTTGCTTTCACGTCCGCCTGTGAGCCCGTCTGCTCCCCTGAGTGTGCACACGGCATCTGCACAGACCCCGGGAAGTGTACCTGCCATGTTGGCTACGAGGGGACATTTTGTAATAGAAGTAAGTTAATATCAGTCTTTGGAAGTAACCGTACATTGGGCATTTTGACCAGTTAATAGTCCTCTACGATACCAGGAATCCCGGACTGGGCGTGGCTGTTCTTTGTGGGCGTTCCTTCATAAATTTCATCATATCATCATCACTCATCCTCAACTTTGTGATTAGTCAAAAGTGGCAGGAAAACGAAGTAAAATAAACCGAATCAATTAAACCGTTAAAACAAATACAATTCCATATTTGATTTTTGCCTCATATACAGGGTGTGCTAAAGTACATTATACAGTTACGGAACGTGCAAGTGCTGTTCGCGAGACGATACATTTCCCATCTTGTCTCATGTCTCGTCTCAAAATCGAGATGAGATGGCACTTTGATCTCGTCTCGTCTTGTGGGCAACACCAGTAACTTGCAAAACAATACGAGGGTCACTATTTATATTTTGAGCCTAACAATGAAAAAACAGGAATTTGGCATTGAAAACTGCTTTATTGTTTTTCGAAGTATTCTCCTTTATGGTCAATACACTTTTGCATTCGTTCGAACCATTTGTTAAAGCAGTTTTTCCAATCTTCTTGAGACACCTCCATAATATGGTTTTTGAACGCATCAACGGCGTCTTCCACCGACGAAAATCGTTGTCCACGCAAATTTATTCTTGACATTCGGGAACAAGAAGAAGTCATTGGGTGCCAAATCAGGACTGTACGGCGGATGACCCATCAATTCGATTTTTTGACTGTTCATAAAGTCGGTTGTTAGACGAGATGTGTGACAGCTGGCATTGTCTTGATGAAGAATGATCCGACGGCGTTTGTTTGTTTTTCGTATTTGACCTAAGACCTCTGGCAAACAAATTGTTGTGTACCATTCAGAGTTGACCGTTCTACGTTCCTCTAAAGGCACAGTTGCCACATGACCAGTTGTCCCGAAAAAACAGTCGACCATTTGTTTCGATGTGCTTCGAGCCCGAACAACTTTTGTTGGATAGGGTTCATCTTGAAACACCCATACAGTCGACTGCTGTTTACGTTCCGGCTCATATGCATATATCCATGATTCGTCACCTGTTACAATCTTATATACGTCTTTTGAAGCACCACGATTGTATTTATTGAGCATTTGTTTGCACCAATTAACGCGAGCGTCTTTTTGAGTTTTTGTCAAATTGTGTGGGATCCAACGAGAACATACCTTTCTCACACCTAAATGATCATGTAATATTTTATGTATGCTGGTGGAACTAATGCCTATGATTGCCTCAATCTCACAGTATGTCACATGACGATCTTGCAGTATTAGGTTTTACACAGCATCAATGTTTTCTTGAACAACAACTGATTTTGGACGACCTTCGCGAATCTCGTCGGTGAGCGAATGGCGGCCACGATTAAATTCGTTATACCAGCGTTTCACAGTGGCAAAGGATGGGGCTTTATCGCCAAATGTGGAAGTAAGTTGATCGATGCACTCTTGTCTTGAAAATCCACGTCGAAAATCGTAAAAAATCATCGCACGAAAATGTTCCCGTGTTAATTCCATTTTATTGTTGTCGCGCAATCTCCAAGGCAACATAAACAACACAAATGAAGCTATTGACAAAACATTTGAAGTACGTTATGGTCAATAATGCCAGACGATTCCGTGCAAACGTCAAATCGCGCCTAACTTCAATCAGTGTTGCCAAGGCTCAAAATATAAATAGTGACCCTCGTACAATATAGTTTTATTAAATACCAATGAGGATTAGATATAAATAAGAATTAACAACTATCTCTTGCATATTCAAATTATTTGCATTCAGTATTAACACACTGCAGATATTGTATTTTTTATTTTTTTGGTGCTGATAGCAAATCATGGAAATAACGCCCCTTTTTTTCTTCCTCTGAATACTACAGTGTGTTCAGGAAATAAGTGGGGACCAAGTTGCAGGAATACGTGTCGATGCATGAACGGAGGAACTTGCAACCACGTGACAGGGGAATGCACATGCGCAGCAGGATATCTAGGCGAAAGGTAAGAATATACGAGGGGTATTCAGAAAGTAAGTATCGGTAGGGTCTTATAAAAACGGACACACATATTTATCACAAGCTTATAATGATTAGAATCCTTACACCATTAATTATTATTGTTATTATTATTATTATTATTATTATTATTATTATTATATCCTTAGAGCAAATCTTCTATGCAATACACATCACACATTGTTTTTCTTTTTCACTTCACATTTAATTCGGCTAATATACTTAAATGCACAGTTATTCTGTTTTGTTATTAACTTTACACGTCTCGTTTAAGAAATATATTTACAAATTAGTTGTAATTTTTAGTCAGTAGTTACTGTTGCCTGATCTCTCACATAGAAATCTCAGTTTTGGAATTTAGTAAACTCAGAAATTGTGTGGGTCACCCCGATAGCGTAATGTCTAACGACGTTGCCTGGTAATCAAGGGGTCCAGGTTCGAATTTGATTTCCAGCAGAGGCACATTGCACACTGACTTAGTTTTACACCATCGTTTCTCAACCCATGGGGTGCGACCCACTGGTGGGTCCCGAGGGGGCGTTTGGTGGGTCGCGAAGTCGGGCTCAAATAATTTATTTACTATCTTAAAAATCCTATTTAAATTACTAAGATATTTTGTTTTAACAATTTAATTCAAATTCAACCCGTGTTGTACGTAGTCAAAACTGTACGTTATTCGCACTCTACGTTTTACCGGCATATCTCAATATCAACACGGGTGTTTAGTTAGATGTTAGATTAGAGTAAATTAGTATTTTAAATTACATATTTACTTTTCTAGAATGAAGTATGTGTAACTTGTTTAAGCAAGCTTGAAACGGGGTTTCTGTAAGTACTCGATGTTAGTAAAAATCTGATTATAAACTGGGTGCTCACCCTTACAAGTAATTCTACCACGTAATATCCTTCAAGATGGGACCCGAACTCAAGAAGGTTGAGAACCACTGTTTTACACTGTATTTCCGGTCTTGAGTAGCCTATCTGAGCATAAAATGATTGATTGATTTGGTGTTTTAAGTCAACTTTATGCACAGTAAGGCTAGAGCATAAAATGAACTTAAAACAAAATTTGTCTGACTTTTTGTCATTGATTCTTTGGATTAAGTGCAGAGTATGAAACATACAGTTGACACCTGGTTCCTGCATTTTACATTAATTTTTCGTGCTAACGTACTTTTTCACTTGCGTTCAGGGGCGGCGCCAGTGGGGGTGCTTGCGGTGCTTGCGCACCCCCCAAGTTTTTAGCACGCCCCCTTCAGCACTCCTTTTTTTTAAAAATCCTACATTGAACCGGAAACTCTTACAATGTTATATTATTTCATGTTGTCACATTGAGCACCGAATGTTGCAAGGTGACCATTGTTCTTGCCTTTCTAGGGTGAAAATCCTCCTGTCATCCATGTATGTCATTGGCCTCCCTTGAACAAGCTGTTCCCTTCAAATTTCTAAACATGTCGTTGTTGTGTTAAAACCAAGCAGTGGCGTACGCAAGGGGAGATTACCGGGTTTAATCCCCCCTTGAGATTTTGAAATATTATGGAAAAGGCTGTAGAAAAAATTAAAAATGGCTAATTTATTATAGTCAAAGATCTGCGACAGTAATAATAATAATAATAATAGGTAAAAAAGGTAAAGTGTTCCCCTGTGCTTAGCATAATAATAATAATAATAGTCTACTACTAATAATAATAATTTGAATTATTATTCCCATGCAGCATGCAGAAAAACATAACATTCCAAACACAATCTAAGCGGCCGTAAAGTTCAATTTTGCAATTTTTTTGCTAAAAGTCGCGCAGCGACTCTCGCGAGAATTGTAAAAATTCCTTGCTTCGTCGCAGTGTACCGACCTTAATGCAAACGTTCTTCCCGGTACTGATTTCACATCCCCTTGTGAACTCTCAAGTGATGCTGAGTCTACATCCACATCATTAAATAATGTTGAAGGAGTGCTTTGTGAATCACCTAGAAGGGATAAATGTGTTGGAATGTCTATAAACTTACTTTTGAACTAAAACATAGACTCAGTGGAATTTAGCAACATGTATTCTCGCGCCTCATCATCATCTTGGGTGAGTTCCATAAATGTAAATTTCCCCGTGCATATAGCACCGTGCCATGAAGGCACACGTAGTGGTGTGGTGGAGCCCACACATTCTCGATTTCGGCCACTTTGCAGGTGATGTGATCAGCACCATGCTCCTGCAGCCTATATCACCCAGGATTGCTCTCAGGTACCCATTGATATTAGGCTGGGTGCGGAGACAAGGCTAGATAAATTCCAACCAATTCCGGGAATCGAACCTGGATCTCCCACGAGGTTGTGAGACTAGAGCACCGCGGCTCCTTGAATGAGTTTCATATTTTGATTATTTCAATAAATTTAATATATTAGCTTGTTTTTATGGATTATCTTCACGCTTGAAATGTCTCACCTATCATATACAAATAACCGTTGACTAGACAATTATTTCGTAACAAAGAAACAAAAAAAAATGTAATTTTGTTATATTGCTTTCATAAATATATGTATGTAGATCTCTACTACTTAATAATAGTAGTGATATAAGTAGTAACAGCAGCTGCATTAGTAGTATTATTAGTAGTAATTAAACTAATTAATTAATTATAAGTATTATTAATTAATTAATTAAAGTATAATAAAACAATGGTAATGTGAATTTGTAGAAAGTTTTCGAAATTACCCCCCCCCCTCTTGATGAAATCCTGCGTACGCTACTGAAACCAAGCAAATATGAAGCAAGTTGCTGGTATTTTTCACCTTCATTGGCATGTTATCATAGATGCCCACTAAAAGTTGATTAGTATTTGATGACTAAAGCATGCATGTTTCATGTTTTCTTTATTTTTCAACATCGCATCCCGTAAATTTCATTCCGCACCGGGCACCGCCGCTGCTTGCGTTATTCTGCCAGAATTCTACATAATTAAGTGGATGTTATTAATAGGGTCTATTATCAACCATCAGAGTAGGTAAGCTTTGTTTTTTGTTTTCTTTTGTAATTGTATAATTTATAATTTGAAATGGTCTGTGTTACTTTCCGGAGGGGCGACACCATCAATTTTGATAATACATTAGTAAAAGAAAGAAAGAAAGAAACACTATTCCGTCGGTAACTTGATAGCATGTTCTCATTACGTCTTTCTTATTGTTATACTCTTTCCTTCTCACGCAGATGTGACCGAAGATGTCCTGAAGGAAGCTACGGCTTGAAATGCAGCCAGGAGTGCCTTTGCAACAATGCAGCTGCCTGCGATCACGTGTCAGGAAAATGCCATTGTTTACCAGGATGGACTGTAAGCCATTGTCTATACTTCACCATTCTTGTGTTTTTGTTATTGTGCTGTTTCATCGCAATACCCTTTTCTGGCACGACAAAACATTCCTGATCAAATATAATAATTATCATCCCCACCAGCATATTTTTCTAACCTATGCTTAGTGCAACCAATTTCTAGGATTAAATCCTTCCTTTACTCACGCACCGATGCGTCATTTCAGTATGATAGCATCTTAGTCATTAAATCGCTTAGTTTAAAGAGGATGTAACATTCTTCCTTTAATAAGACCCAAAAAAACAAAGCATGCTGGTCCATGACGTCATCCGTCCAACTTTGCGTCACGAAAATTTGGACAATTGCTGCTACACACAAAGACCGTGATTTCTTTGAATTAACAAATCACGTTTGATTGATTTTCTTAGCAACAATGAATGCAACAATTTCATAAACTATCCCCCCTTCTATCTTGTTGTCACCCTGTCAAACCTTGGAACATCCGCCTAGCTAACCCCGATGCTCGACCAAACATCCCCCCAGCTAACATTTTCCACTTCAAGCGCTGCTTTTGTGATATTCAATATGTGTTTCAAGCAAATTTATTTTAAAAGCCCATGGCAAGTAAGCGAAACCCAAGCTGGGCGTGTATCCGTGCCAGTGGTAAGGAAAAGGATTTAAGGCGGATTGGAAGCATTCAAAAATTGCCAACATGCACTCCGCTTATTGCCTTTCTTGTTCATTATGTAATATGTCTATAAAAGACATAATGAGGTCCAGAACTCAAACCGGGACAGGATTTCTTAATTTTTTTCTAGTGTACTAGACTATAAAGTTGATTTCCTGCTAGGAGTTCCAAATAATCTCGTGAGAAGCGCAACCGGGCAGTCGAAAAGGGAGAAAATGTAAACTGTGTGCCTTAAGATGAATTTTCTACAACTGGTTTTAATCAAGAATTTGCCATGAGTGGAACTTGGTAAGGAAAGTGAAAATTGGGGGGGGGGGGGTTGGAGGTGTGTACATAAATCACTGCCTAAAGTAATGTCGTTCTTCTTATTATTATTATTATGAATATCTTGTAAACTGTATAGGTACAGTGGGATCCATAAGTATTGCTCAGCAAATTGTCCATGACTATTTTCGTTGGTTTTTATCTCCATCCTACGTGTACTTAAGGACTGTATTTTTACGTCTACTGGTTCAGAGGTTGTAATAAGATAGTTTGGTGTTTTGTGTCAATTCTTGAAGTTCTCATTGCATAAAACAAAGGGAGTAAACGTGGTGATGGACATTTTGCTTGGTAATATTTATGGATCCCACTGTACGAACACGAAACGTAAAATCAGGATTAAGAATAGAATACCTATCACCTGTGATATCTACAGATACCGGTATAGAGGATTATTCTATAAAAGTAAACAAGTAATAAGCATTTTAAAAAAATTGTACCATGTTTAAAGAAGCAATTATTTGCAACTACATCAAATAATAATAATAAACATAGTTTAGAAGAAGTAATATGCAATGTAGGACACTAGAACTCCAGAAAGCAGCCAATCTGAAAACTTACACCACTTTGCTACATCAGTTTAGCCACATGTTTGCGAAGACAGCTTTGTGCAGTACGGCAAAACATTCTCAGAAAAGGGAAAGGAGGCTTATGGTGCCCAAACCTCCACCCTCACACATTCGTGTGTGTGTGTGTGCCTTGGTTTCTTAAATTGAAACCAGGACATATTTTCCTCAGGAATTTACGATTCCTCTTGTTCTTTAGTTCTTAAAATTCACTACATTACGAACGTAGTATATATGCTTCATTTTGAACAAGCGATTGGCTATCTACTACCTATTAGTTATCACTAGGGCTAGGATTTTTATGACCTAAAAATCACCAAAATATGCAAAATAAAATATGCTCTTATGACCTAAAAATTGTACAAAATATGAACTATAATTTGAAAAATATGTCCTTATAACTGGACTGTTTCAAACATTAATATCTAAATGTTGAGATATTTTCACATACGTACTATTTTTAGTTCACTTTATGGGCCCTGAGTTGCAATACACAATGAATACTTTTTGCAAATTTTCAAATTAAAATGAAAAATAAAAAATTGCTGCAGTCGAAAAAAAAACCACGAGTGAACCTGGGAGTAAGAACAAATCCACTTCGAAAATGACTGTATATTTCTTGAAAAAGCGAAAATATGCTGGATATGACAAGAAAATACATCAAAATATGCTCTATCACGCAGAAATGGCTAAACATGCCAAAATATGCCCTTAAGAAGCACCCTAATTTAATTAGTTTTCTCATAATATGAATTTCTACATATTTAGGGAACACATCATCCTTACCAAAATAAATATGCTAAGTCATGGAAATCCTAGCCCTAGTTATCACACCTGTTCTGGGATCCAGTACTTGTACGATTTACATTCTTAGTTTTACGTTTGTTTATATTATGTAAATTAATATTGTTTCTATCTCTTGTACAATGAAAAGAATTAGAGCCAGAATACCAACATGAATGTTAACATAAATAATGAAAATAATAATAATAACAACAACAATAATAAATAGCTCGTTTTCCTGTCTGCAGGGATTTACATGTGCAAATTCGTGCCCTCAAGGAAGATGGGGTCAGAACTGCACTGGGAACTGTGACTGCTCCAGAAACGGCTTTTGTGACCATATCACTGGATTCTGCGAATGTTTTCCAGGATACTTGGGCGACAAGGTAATAATATACTCTGAACACCTCGATGTGTCTCTCGGAACGCTCATACGTCGAATGGAAGAGGAGTAATTGATAAAGTTTCCTTAACGCTGTACTAAAGGCATATTTTGGTTATCTTTCGATAAGAGATGGCAGCACTGTCGTCGTCGTTGGCTCACTCTGCCTATTTTTGCGATTTCTAGCCAAAGTTGCTGGGTTCAGGTGTTATGATTATCTATGTCCCGACAAGTTAATTAATATGTTCCATTTTCTTCAGGACATTATTGTCCATTCTGGTTTTAAGGTATTCTAGGTCTTGTGCTGATCTAAATAGGTTTAGGGGTATATGAGCACAATATGCCAGGTCTAAGATAACTACATACAGGTTGTTCGATCGGTTGTGACCTAATTGCGAAGTCCTAATTGCGAACAGTGCCTAAATCGTCCTAATTGCGAACAGTGCCTAAATCGTCCTAATTGCGAACAGTGCCTAAATCGTCCTAATTGTGAACACATAAAAGTGAGGAAGTACTTGCATGTCCTAATTGCGAACACATGTAACTGAAAAACCTGTTTTCAAAAACTAATAAGGGTAGTGACTCAGAGAGACAGCTGGTTTGACTAGCAACAATAGCCAACCTGATTGACTTGTCATGATGAATATTATTTTTCTTTTTTTGACGAGAAAGTGGTTAGGAGCACTAACAGGTATGAGGGGATTGATGGTATACATAAATTTTTAAGTACAGTGTCATATGTTTTGAAATTTGAATTTGAAATTAATAATTATATTATTATATGACGAAGCTCTTCTCAGTTAAGAAGTGTGCAGTATGTAGTCGTATGTAGAAAAAAGGCCACATTTTTATTATTAAATTATTATACTACAACGACTTTAATCATATCGAATTTTCTATTGTAACGTGTAGCAGTGTTCACGTTACAAATATGTATAGCTATAAACTTAAAATTTTCTTTGCTTTGTACTTATAATTATATATGTAACTGGTTAATGACCAAGGAATGTGGAACACACCTCGTATATAAACTATACATCCTGATGTTAAATATAAGTTCCAAGAGTTTGTTTCTTTCTGCCAGCAAGCTGAGCTGGAAGTTTATTATCGGTGACAACAATGCAAGAGAGCTAACGCTATTGTGTAAGAGCCAGGCAGACTCAACATTATGAAAACGTTGTCACAGGGAAAAGACGAAAGATTAGGCTGTCTTTATCAGTCGTGTCCCTTGGCGGACAATCCCTGATTCTTTTACTGCAAGACAGTGTATTCAGAATTTCGTTACGTTAACGTAATAGAAATTATGCCCGCGCAAGACAAAAACCTGTATATAAATAATTTTTGCTTAACATTTTGACGTTGTAAATTTTCTTTCTTTTTCTTTGTTGTCTTTTCGCGTGGCAGTTGCAGGGAGAGAGGGGAGTTGGAAGAAGCCATACTCCCTGGTCAAATTAAATACTGAGTGTAACAATTAAAATTCAATTGCATATTTATTATTCACAAAAGGGTAAAAATAGTAATTTTACATGTAGCTAATTATGTTCCTAATTCATATTTAATTAATTTGTATTTTATTGTAATGTAAAATTGATGTTAAGACAAAAGTTGGTAAATCCTTCAAGGCACCGAGAAATGCTATATAAGCTGTATAACCGTCTTTTCTTTCCCGCTCGAACTTCTGCGTTTACTTCCACTTCGTTATTAGGAATTAGTTCATTCTGGGATTGCCTTAGGACAGTTACTTAGCTCTTCTGGTCAGAAGGCTTATGTTCTCTCTGTTCTATGCTCCTGGTCAGGAGATATAATTGAGAGGGTTGTGATTGTCTTGAGATATACCGGAATTCGGGATCGGCCGATAGACTGTTGGTAGTCAACGTTTGTGACCCTGGTCAGGGTACACCTTTTCTTATTCTGTGGTCACGGATTAATTTTCGGTTCTCTGGTCAGGCTGAAAAGAGAAAAGGAAGTTGGATACTTAACTGGATATCGACAGAACCTAGTGGGAAGAAGGATTGTCGATTGCTTGTAGAATCTTGGTCAAGATCTATAAGTAGATTGAGAACCTTTGACCCAGAATTACGAGGGACCTTACATCGAGGACTGAAGCAGCCGGATTAACCCGAACTTTGAGCCGAGGAGACTCAAGCCCCGAAGAGATACTGAGCGTGAAGCCGAGGCTCAATAGACCCATCAAACCAAGTACGATCTAGGGCGGATCGTTACACTATGTTAGTCCCTTAAAAAATCGTTAAAAACACACAGCAAGTGGGAGAGAAAGTTGTAGTTACAAAGGCAGAAATTGTGTTCGCAATTAGGACATTGCCCTTCGAGGTTAATCCTGTTTAGGCAGCAAGTGTTCGCAATTAGGACTGTTCGCAATCTGGACGACACCGTTCGATCAGGGTATCTATTGATGATAAATGACGTCACGTTGGTTAGTGGGATTTTTGAAGTCGGTCAAGTCTTTCAGTATCATGTCTGAGGAATTCATAAAGGTACAGTATGCGTATTTTTTGGTTATTTTACGTCGCTTTTCTCTCTGGCTAGGAACTATTTGATCGCGACGATAAGGATGAATGGTAAATCAATGCAATGGACAGGGAATTGACAGAGCAGTGCCAGAAATCGCCGACAACGAAGATAAATTTTCATTTCTTCTAGTAAACATTTTACAAATACGATCATTAGCATTAAGCAGTCTAACTACCATGCTAAAGGTCCCGGGTTCGATCCCCGGCCGGTTCAAATCCGGGAACTTTTCTAACGATGGAAGCGGCCCCGGCGCTCACCCAGCGTCGAATAACATGGGTATCTGGGGGAAACCCTGGGGGGTAAAGCCGGTCAGGGGCGTGATGCTGATCACATCACCCCCACTCACGACCGGATCAAGAAAGTGTGGGGCGTTAGCCCCACACCCCCTATACGCCTTCATGGCGTGGTGCTATGCACAGGGGAGCACTTTACCTTTTTTTTTTAGCATTAAGCAGTATTGTATATTACTATTACTAACGGTATATAACTATTAAAATTTTATTATCCTTGGGGCGGTATTTCCCTAAATACACGGCCATGATAGTAAGAGTACCCTGACCTGATCTTTGTTGTTGTGTTCCAGTGCGATGTGTCCTGCCAGCAAGGTTTCTTCGGTGACAACTGCGCCCAAGAGTGTTCTTGCGAGAACGAGGCGACGTGCGACAACACAGACGGTTCCTGCTTCTGCGCCCCCGGGTGGACCGGCCTCAACTGCTCCGAAAGGGCCTGCCCCGAGTGGAATTTCGGAGAGAACTGCACTGAGTGCTTTTGTGTACCCGACAATACGCAGCAGTAAGTACGAAGTTGTCATTTTCTCTTTCAATTTTTGCAAGTTTTGAATAAATAGAGGTGGTACCAGACCTCTGTAAAATCCTTTGATATTATTCTTTGTGACATAGTGCTGTATAAGGATATTTTTAAATGTTCTCAGTACTTTAAATAAACTATTATTATTATTAACAATTTTGTTATCGTAGTATTCCACTAATTGCATGTTCGGTATTAATAACACTGTAAACTTTGAAATATAGGCACATCTTATGTAAGAAGTTATTTAATCGAGTCATTTGAATGCAAGAAACTCCTTCCTTTTACCATCTTTTATGAAATAAGCAAATAAAAGCGCTTGACATGTTGTTTTATTTTGCTATTATCACAATATATAGGAGTTTCAATAGTCGATAGTTGTTTGTCACTTCTGCCCATTCAGCGTCTCATTTTTGTGCGGCCCCTAGGCTTAATCTAGGATAGTCTAATGGTAAATCCCCCTGCGTTTACTCTGTGAAAACATTGGGTCTACACTACAACACTACCATGCCGGTCAATATTTATTAATTTCTTAAACAAAATCATCAAGCATTCCACCGTAAAGAGAAGAACCTAACCTGGTGAGTGTATTATCATTTTAGATGCCATCCATGGACGGGGAATTGTACCTGCATGGAAGGATGGACGGGCGATTCATGTGACGAACCATGCGCAGAAGGAACGTATGGACAGGAGTGCAACCTAACCTGCTCATGCTACAACAATGCCACCTGTTCGCCCAACAATGGAAGCTGCAGTTGCCTGCCGGGTTTGTCTGCATACTTTATTCTTTCACATCGTCAGTATTTTAACTCGTGGTAGCTGGGGTTTGAAGACAGTAAGGGAATAACTCGATATGTTCGGACAGACCACAAAGTCCTACTGCTGCATTACTATAAACCTCGTCACTTTCCATTCAGTGGCGAGGATGGACTCTGACAGGAGCGTATACTCTAAGCTAGCTAGGTTATCTGCGAAGCCTGAAGTCTACAGAATAAAATTCAGAAGAAAAATCGATCAGAAATTGTAAATATTATTCATATCAGTGAGATGATGATGCTGATTCTGGAGTTGGCAATCTGATTTCTTATGAGTTGGCAACCTGAACTCTTATGAGTTGGTAACCTGATTTCCTATGAGTTGGCAACCTGATTTCTTATGGGTTGGCAACCTGATTTCCTATGAGTTGGTAACCTGATTTCTTATGAGTTGGCAACCTGATTTTTTAAGAGTTGGTAAATTTATTTCTAGTCATAGCCTAGGGCCACGTGACAAAGTGAGATAACCCAGATCTTGGACTCAGATCCTCAAACTCTACGACACTGGACTCAGACCACCGTGAAATAGCCTTTGCCCATCTTTCTGCCCACCTAAATAGGCTACGTGAGAAATTCAGTCAATTATACTGGGTGTCCCAGTTAAGAGTAGCCCGGCTCGAAGACATTAGTCTATGAGGTAAATGGCGACCATATTGCACCAGGAAATGGAATAGTCCATTGTAACGTAAACCGTGGTAGGTACTCAAGGTCATCAGTACACACACGTCATTTCCTTTCATGATCCTTGGCATGTAACTGTTGATCGGAGCCGGGCTACTTTTAACTGGAACACCCTGTAGTAGTAGACCAAGAAGGAGAGAGATAGGGGAATTAGGAGAAAGAAAGAAATCGATAGAAACAATAAAGGTGACAGAGGAAGAAAGAAAGAGGTAGAGAAAGGAAGAATAAGAAAGGTATAAAGAAACAGAGCAAGATAGAAAATGATAGACACACAGATAAACAGGGGAAGAATAAAATAAAATAATTAGAGGAAAGAGAGATAAAAAGAAATGAAGATATAGAAAAAGATAGAGAAATAGAGGATGAAAAATTGATTGAGTGATTGAGTTGGTGTTTTAAGTCCACTTTATGCACAGTAAGGCTAATCGGGACTGGACCTACAGTTTAAACCGGGAATTGTACCCGGGACCCCTTGAATACAAGGCGACGAATCTACCACTGCGCCATCGGAGAGGCCCAGAGGATGAAAGAGGAAGAAAAGTGTGTGTGTGAGAGAGAGAGAGAGAAGGAAAGAAGAGAAAAGTATAGAAAGAAATATAAAAGAACAACAGAGAAAAACAGAGAGGAAGATGTGGGAAGAAAGAGAAACAAGATAATTTTTAGCAAGCATGACCACCGAAGCAAAGCCCACTTAAAACTATTCAATCTACCTGCAACAAAATAGTCTTGCGACGCCGCCGATTGGATTAGAACTCCCCCACCCCCGCTCAGCAGCTGTGACCTTCTTCCGGACGCCTGTGTATAACGCCAATGCTACACGAATCAAACAGGTTTCAACTCTTGCACATAGAACTTCATACAACTTCTTCATATCTTATCCACATTTCATACCATGAACTAATTTTGACCTTGCACACCACTCTTCCAACCCAGTATGTAGAATTTAAATGCGTAGTTGGTGCTTACTTGGAATTAATTGGTAAGCTGTGTGAGAATATACAGTATGTAACATTCTTATTCGTACACACGGATTTTCAAAGAAAATGCTTTAATATCTGAAAGGAAATACACTCTTTTGAAATTGTTTCTTTACAATTCAATAACTAATATCATTAGGAACATAAAATCTTACCCAAATTCTGTATAACCAATGACAATAATAAATTAAATGAAACTGAAAGAGAAACATGCCATTTTTTGTACAACTTTTCTATTCGTACACTTAATAATATAACAGAAAAAAGTATATTCAGAGCAAATTGACTGACAGTTCTAATACTTTGATGCGTATCCTTTGGCTTTAATTACTGCTTGAAACCTGTTCTTCCTAGAAATAACCAGTTTCCAACATGTTTCAGAGCTTATTTTGTTCCACTCGGCTTGCACAACAGTTTTCAACTCTCGTTTGGACTTGACGCCTGCTTTATGGAATCGCCTCTTCAAAATTGCCCATAAATACTCAATGGGATTTAAGTCTGGACTTCCATATTAGCCAATTCATGTTAACTCGCGCCTTATGCTTACTCTTGTTGGAATCTGTAGATAGGCGGCATTTCCATTTTTTGCGCACTCTGCTTTACATTGTTCTTCAATATGTCCCAATAGACATATGCATCCATGATACCAACACCTTTGGACGACATACAGCCCCAAATCATTAATGACCCACTACCGTGTTTAACTGTTGGAACTGTGTTAATGTCATCATTGTCTTTATTTGATTTTCTCCAGACTCTATTTATCCGATCTGACCCGTATGGACTCGTCTGACCATATGACACTATCCCAAAATTCGTGGTCCTTGTGGATGTGATCTTTCGCGAATGAAAATCTATTCCTGCGATTCACTTTATTTACATACGGTCTCTTTTATGGTATTCTGCCATGACATCCATGCTTCCACAAGGCACGTCGGACAGTTTGATCGGACATCATCTTGCCAGCAACATTTTCTGCTAACGGTCGTAACTGAGGAACACTTAGTCGGGGGTATTATCGCACTCTTTTTAAAATAAAGCGTTCATCACGTTCATTCAACAGTCTCCCTTTTGGTTTTCTCGTCACATTCTGTTTTGAACCTTCCTCTCTAAATTTATTTACTATGTATTGAACTGTGGAGTGTGATTTATTGACTGTTTGTCCAATTTTTCTTAACGAATAATCTCTAAGGGCCAAATTTATAATAACATCCTTCAGATCGGAACTAAGTTCCTTCACCTTGCCCATTTCGAACACGCTGATAGATAGACGATAGGCCTACAACGATACCTACGCCAGCATTCCGCTTGACGGGGAGCGCGCCTGCATGTTCAAACTTGTTACGAAGTTGCAAACTGCACGAAATCGCCCGAATAGCGGTGGCGCTGTATGCGAGGAAGATTGAAACTCTTGCCTGTACGAATAACAATGTTGCATGAAACAGCGTGTTTTTCTCTTTTTACACAAATTATATGCTCTGTTTATACACTTTGAACATACATTTTTATTGACATTTGTTGGTGAAACCTTCATTAACATTAATTTCCAGGTACATATGAAAAAGATTAAATTTACTAGTAGATATGACATTTTTCCATCGGAAATTCTATGTGTACGAATAACAATGTTACATACTGTACATCGATAGCTTGTTCTCGTCAGCACTCGATTAATTGCAACTCGTAATGTAAGTGGTCTGAAATGTCTCGTCACGTTTTTATATGCGAGAGAATATCAGCTACCGTCTTATAAAACATTGAACAAAATAAATCTGTAATCTGCTGCAAATGTTACTAAAAAAGTGGGCAGAAAAATAGCACAGTGCAGTGTTATCAAGTATACAGAAATATTAACTTAACTACACACAAAGATTTTTGACCATTGTCCATGCCAGAATGAAACGTATAGATTGACAAAATTGTTTGTGTGTAGCTTAATTCATCGTACAATTCAATCAAAATTCCTTATTGGGTATTTTTAGTCAATTTCTAATAAAGTGTGTGACACTCTTACGTGAATCAGAAAACGAATGTTCAAAAATGTTTTGTAACATCATCATAGAATGGTAACATTGTCTTATTGTAAATGTAGGTCACACAACTTCTTGCTGGTTTACGAGAATTGCGGTTATACCAAGGTTATTAGAAGTTCTGTCACTTCGTGTGACTTCACATTGAAGTGATACATTAATTTGGCAGGTTACACGTCATCACACGCAAAAACTTCACCGTTACCATGGATATGGACCCGGGCTGCTCGTCAGCAGAAGTCAATCAGACGAGATAGACATAACTAGAGGTGAGGAAAACTCGACATCAGCGCCACTTGCGGAGGGAACCTTAATATTGTTGTAAAAAACGGAAGGGAAATATGGAGAAAAAATAAGTTCCATGGCCTCCTCCTGTAAGGTAAACATGAACCAAATAAGAAAGCAGAAGAAGCAAATATGAAGTGAGCATAGAAATAATGAGGGAGGGAGAAGTAACATTTTTGGATGACAAAAGAAGCTTGTGCAAACCAACCTTGGGGTTGAGCACTTCAGAAGAAAAATAACACCTTGCAAGAGACAATGTAAATTGAATAATGTGCGGAATGTGTTCGGTAAAATAGCCTCAGCCCCTCACGAAATTTTGGTAATCTCAACATTTTGAAATGAAAGCAGTAAAGAACTCAGGAAAATGCAAGTGATAAATGCAAACTCTCCTTAAAATGATCTCCGATTGGCATTTTTGTCTTTGAACAACTTATAAAACTAAGGTTAAAAATGTTAATTATGAAATATGTTGTAGTGTATCCCATGATGTTTCACTGTACAGTTAAAATGTTTGAAATGTTTGTTTTTCGTTTTTTACCGTAGGTTACGAGGGGGATGACTGTAGTGAAGTGTGCCAAGAAGGAAAGTTTGGGTTGCTTTGTGCTGAGATATGCGACTGTCCATCTTCTTACACATGTTCCCATGTTGACGGAAGCTGTCTTTGTGATCCAGGTGAATATTTCGTTTCGAATGGGGAAAAGATAATCAAATGGAGGAGAAATTGAATATTATTTGTTTTTTTAGTAGTATAACAAGATTACAATATTTTACAAAGAGATTCTGATGGTGCAAATACATAGCGTTACAAAGTACTGTTTCGGATGGGTACAAACATTTTAAATAATGGTATTTGTACAAAATAGTACAAAACAGAGTACATAATTTTGATGTGGAAAACCGTGCTGAAACTAATAATGAGGGTTAGACTTTATAAACCCCAAATCGGTATTTAGTTTTTGGATGTAAATTGACTGGTACAATAATTATTTTTGGTATTTCTGATTAGCCAACAAATATTTAAAAAATTGACCAGAAGGTTCTGATGATACAAAATTATGGGTTACAAAGTAACGGTGCCTACAAATTATCCTATGTAAGCTGGTCCACGTGGAACAACAAGCAGTATAGAATTCATAGACGCCGACGTTCTGGGGAAGGGACTTTCTGCCCCCCCCCCCAAAGTTCCTTAAGAAGTAAATACATTATACATATAAACACATGGGAGGGGACCATGGGAGCCATGCCGCCCTTCATACCATGAAATATTTAAATGTGAACCTGTAAAATGCTACGAAAATAGCATCGACGATTTTTCAAATTTATAAAAATTTAAATTTTGTTCTTGCATGAATCAATGTGTTTGTTGTGTAGAGAGGAAGGCTAACAGAATTCTGCAGTCTGAAAAATTGGGTAGTTTTAGTTTTATAATCATTGATTCAAGGCTACCAGACGTCCGATTTAGTTAGGACAGTGCGTTACTTTTAAACCCTGTCGCCACTTTCTTCGAACTACAGTCGTGATGTAAAAATGTCTCTTTATTGTTTTGTTTTTTTGTTAGCTCACATTAAGACGTGTTCTTTATTGTAATAATAATTGGTAATTCGCAACGTTTAATTTAAAAATATATTATTTTCTAAAGAATTATCATGACTTCTCAATGGCGCTGTGTAAGAAAATTAAATTTGAAAACATTATAACGGTAAAATCTTGCAATCACAACGTTAACAAACCAAGTATGGGTTAAAAGTCATATAATAGGCTAGTTCATTGAAATATATGTGTATCTGAGGGAATGTTAATAGGATTCTCACAAAGAACAATTGATTACAATCGTGCATAAATCATGAAATCCTAGAGTAGAATGTAAAAGCCAATGTAGCCAGGAAAGCTCATTATCAAAGACGGAAGTCTTAATTCACTTGTGATTAGTAACTTTAATATTGTCCAAAAATGCCATGGAATGTGTGTGTGAAGGAAAGATCGAGTGACTGAGGGCATGATGTAATTGTTTATTTACATGCGTTTAATATATATATATTTATTTTAATTGAACGTAGTAATATGGTCACGTCATTTCAGGTATATGAATACAAATCCTCCTAGGTTTAGTTTTTGTAGTTCCGACTGTAGACACTTACCCCGGACAATGTTATATATAGTGTTGCCCACGGGACGAGACGGGACAGGCTTTTAAAAATTCGACACGAGACGAGATTGATCATGTATCCCGAGACAAACGGATATTTTCGAGACGAGACAGCATTTCACAGCATTTCCACGAGACGAGACAGGCCAAAGTCTCGTCTCGTGGGCAACACTAGTTATATACGTATAAGGTAATGGTTCAACTATAGTGACCGGTGTGTCACGGTAGGTCTGATTTTGTTTTGTTTTATCAACGAACCGAATCATAACATTGTTGATATCTGGAACACAGAACTATTTGGACTATTTAGTAATCTCTCTGTCTCGTACACATAAACACATATTCCGATCTGGCCCCTCCCTAAAAAAAAAATTGGGTACTGGCCTGCCAACCCCCTTCCCTCCCCCAATATTTATGTTTAGTTGGTACCTCTGATAGAATTCCAGGGGGCGCTCTGGAGTAGTTGGTTAGCTATTGAACCAAGTTTGTAGTAAAATCACAGATCAATCGTAGGTTCGGTCCCCTAAAAAGGTAAAGGTAAAGTGTTCCCCTGTGCAAAGCACCACGCCATGAAGGCGTATAGGGGGTGTGGGGGTAACGCCCCACACTTTCTTGATCCGGTCGTGGGTGGGGGTGATGTGATCAGCATCACGCCCCTGACCGCCTTTACCCCCCAGGGTTTCCCCCAGGTACCCATTTTATTCGACGCTGGGTAGGCGCCGGGGCCGCTTCCATCGTTAGAAAAGTTCCCGGATTTGAACCGGCCGGGGATCGAACCCGGGACCTTGAGCATGGTAGTCAGACGCGTTACCGAGGTTCGGTCCCCTACATTGGCAAAACAAAATTGTTGATCTGAAGATGAAAGAAAAGGTGTTCTGTCGAAACTTAGTGTTAGGTATATGCAATAGAAGTACTACATAGTAGATAAGGTGTCTGCGCGGTGGTCTAGTCAGTGCTCAGTGGGCCTCCGTGGTGCAGTGGTTAGACATCGCGCTACAACGCCACGGGCCCAGGGGTTTGAATCCCTGTTCGGGCATGGATGTTTGTGTTCCTCTGTCCTGAATGCAAAAGAGATTTGTGATTAATTGATATGAGTTTGATGTGTGGGGAAGGCTACCGCTTGGAAGTCTTCCTTAAAAAAGAAGAAGAAGAAGAAGAAGGCCCATGACTGCCACGCGGGAGACCCGGGTTCCATTCTCGAGGTGGATGATCTAAGGTCAAAATTTTTTCCGGCCTTGTCCCCGCATAAAGTAGCTCTGGGTCTCACCCAGCCTCAAATCAATGAGATGTTAAGGCGGCTGGAGTGTGGTAGATAATGTCCAGTTAACATTGCATGCTAGGGGTCCCGGGTTCGAATCCTGGCCTGGGCATGGATGTTTGTGAGTGTCCATTCATCAACTTCATCACATCATCACTCATCCCCATCTTCGCAAATTAGCCAAAAGTGGCACAAAAAGCAAAGTAAAATAAAGCAGATCAACCAACTAATTTCATTTGCAGAGCTTTAAAAAAAATATAGTAAAATTCATTTGTTTCTAAAACGAGCACTTTTTCCTAGAGGGCATGGCAATACCTAGCCCATCCTTAGCTTCGTCACTGTAATGCCCGATCTTGAGAACATCTTCATTCAATAATATTTCTGTTCTGTGGCCTCATTCAAGATAACTGCACCTGCCCAGCTGGTTTACGCGGCGTCTTCTGCGACGAGGAGTGTAATTTCGGAACTTTTGGTCCAGGGTGCATCATGGAATGCAACTGTAGCGGAGAAAATAGAAGCAGAGGATGCGACAGTGTGAATGGGACTTGCAATTGCACAGACGAATGGACAGGTAAGTTGATTGTAGGAATTTTAACTCTAGCTTACCTGAGGGGGGACTGAGGCCCACCTCCTCTATTTTGTCGATTTTTCAACTGTGAACATTTTTATTAAAAATTGAAAATAAAATACATTGTTCCCTAAGGTGTTCACAATATTTCAGTAATGCCTATGTCCATTAAATGTAATGTAAATAGGAGGCAAAACGCACTAGGTGGGCCTATCAGGCGCCATCTTTGAATGTGTGTCATTCGAGACACTCTTGCCAGTGACAGTGTACAATTGGTTAGTAATGATGGTAATTTTTGTAATTATTATAATTAATAAACAACGGCACCTCCATAAACAAAGAAACATTAATGAAAAATTATTATGTTTTTGTGAATTATTTCTTATTAATAACGGTAATTTTTGTAATTATTATTACTAATAAATAACTGCACATATATAATCAACAAAGGAAGCAGTGATTCAAACAACAAAAAATTTTCTTGAAATTTAATGATAAAAAAGTGTCGGCCTGTTAGCCCCTGAGATTTGCAAATGAGCAAAGATGCTTGGTTATATATTTTTCTCATGGAAAGTTTTTTAAAAAGAAGATACCTTAATATACCTGTATAAAACGATAGTTCGTCCTATTCGTGCTAATGAATTATGGTTTCTGACAGCCACCAGTCATCTTCAAAGAGTTGAATCATTTCAAAAACATTTTATCAGGTTATTATGCATAAAGCTTTAAAAAAAATACTATGGCCAACATTACTCTGAATGGTTAACATAGTTGAATATGTTTACCTTGGAAGAAAGAAGAAGAAGAAATTTTGTACAGAAGATCTTAACTTTCCTAATGGACAGTGAATACCTTTTTAATAATATATCTTATACAATTCCCAGAGATATATCTCAATTCTTACATATCTAACTAAGGCTAGAGGTTTAGTAGCTGAACTTGTTGAAACATACAATTTGACTTTATAATGATGTATAAGATTGTAGGATCCACTGTATTATTTTATAATTATGTATTCAATTCTGTAATTTTGTATGACCAATTTTGACATAGTGATGTACCTGGTTGTCAAATCGTGCTCATCACTTAAATAAATATTATATATATATATATATATATATACATATATATATATTATTATTATTATTACATGTAAGAAACTTGGTTTGGACCCGTCCCGAAACATCGTTCTAAATATGTACCTGTCAGCCGAGGACAATTCTGAGTTGTAACGATTCCATTTAAGGTCAAAAGGGTCTTAATGACGCGTCCGTGACTGTACAAAACAAGTCGAACATAATATCCGCAAGAAATACAATCTAAAAATCCCCAAACATAAAACCGCCACCTATAACAAGTCCTTCATTGTTAAAGGGATTAGGGAATGGAACAAACTGCCTGCACCATTGACTAACATTATTTGCCATCAAAGTTTTAAGAAACAACTAAAGAACTTACTATTGTCCCAACAACTACATTAACCTTCATATGTAAACAATTGCACCTGCACTTACACATCACATAATGCATACCTATCACCCCGCCCCCTGCCACACACAATGAACTACTGAAGACTTATTACTTATCTTTTATACTTATCAATTCATTGTATCATTTTATTATTGTATAATCTTTATATTATCTTTATTGTATTATCATGATCAATGGTTTTTTTTCTATGTTTTTATTCATTTATTGTATCTTTGACAAGGGTTGGTTGTAAGAACGGCCCACGAGGCCGAAACACGCCTGCTTAAATAAAGACCATTCTATTCTATTCTATTCTACTATCAAACTTTCGTATCCCGAAACAGGTGTGAAAGTTGCAAGGTCACAAACAGCAAATAGTTCAAGAATATCACATCAGAGGTCACTAGCAGACAGTGGCAAACAGAGACATCTACACAAGACAAGTAATAACTACATGTGATGAAACCCCATAGACTTGTTAGACCTTAGACGATTATTCATTTTTGGGGGGGAACCCAGCTCAATAAAACCTAAGAGAAAAATGATGCACTAGAATTAACCATCTCTTATGTCTTTGCAGGCGACCAGTGCGAACTGCCTGTTCCAACGACTACCGAAGTCCTAGAAGAGACCACCGAATTCCTACAGGAGACCACCGAATGCCCAGACAACAGCACCCTTTCCGATGACGCCACTATCCTGAATCTCACGGACATTAAGATCACGCGACAGACCTCTCCGAACACCATCGTGGTGGTTGGTGCTGTGAGCGGGGCTATGGCACTGATCGTGTGCATAGCGGTTGCAACCTGCCTGTATATACGAGGGGTCGTACCACGCAAAACAGGTAAATCATTCAGACACAGAAAGAGAACCCAAAATCATAGCATACGAGGGGTGTTCAAAAAGTTTACATATTCACCTAGTTCAAAATGTCGGAGAAAGTTAAAACTGGGCATAGTAGCCACCCAATGTTGCACATTTTTTCCACCGTTGCAATCACTTCGGAATACTATATTTGTTAGACGCTGGATATTGGGCGTTTAGCCACGCCCCTGTCGCGGATATGACGTCATTGACATCTTGAAAATGCTCGCCCCGCAAAACTCCTTCATATTTGGGAAGAGGAACAAATCCGAAGGTGCAAAATCCGGGGAATGTGGAGGATGATTCAAAATATCATAGCCACACTCACGTGCTTTGACGAGAGCAAGATGGGATGAATAGGCAGGTGCATTGTCATGCAGGATGAGCACACTTTTGGACAGCATTCCTCGCCTGCAATTTTTAATTTTCGTACGCAATTTGGCCAGAAGGTCTGCGTACTAGTCCCCAGTAATTGTGTAGCCTTTCGGAAGGTAATCCGTGAAGGTAACATCACGTTCATCCCAAGAAACAGATAACATCACCTTCTGGGCAGGCACTTTGGACTTTGCCTTTTTAGGAGGGGGAATCAAAATGCTTTCACTGTTATGAACTTTCTTTTCTTTCAGGTTCAAAGTGGTGAACCCACGTCTCATCCATTGTCACAAGTCGGGAGAAAAACTAAGCAGCTTGGGAGCTTTGCCTTGCAGAAAAAGGAATCGGATCACAGATCTGTATTCCAATTTGTCCATTGTTGCGTCTTCATTCATTGGAACACCTGGATAGGAAACAGTCATTATTCAAGTGCAGTCATATTTGGCACATAACATGCACAAGGTTGTACCTATTCAAATTACACAAGTTTGTGTTCCTACGTGAATTATTTCTATACGGACATGGAAACTTTTCGAACCCCCCCTGTATAACATACCTCCCAAATTCTATTATTCCGCACCCCCTCAGCACCCCTATACGATTAATCCTGGCGCCGCCGCTGTACACCCTGGACTACGTTGTGCAGACAGGCAGTATAATCCTCTGTGGAGCTTGTATTATGAGCTGTCTTCATGATTGTTCTTTCATCTTGTCGCCTATCTCATCACTATCTCCGCGATTAGCAAAAATGGCAGAAAACTAATTTAAACCTAATTTTGTATTTGTCAACATTATCGAACTAATACGGTTATGCCATAATTCATTTATTAATATTTATTTTTCAAAAGTATACATATTAATTAATGTAGGTCTATCAAGTTGAAAAATTATAATTCTATATTCGCGAGTAAAATTGTTGGGATCAGGGCATCGATTTTTAAATAAATAATTTACATTTCTCACGAAGGTTGAGAAATGAGAAACACTGGCATAGATTACATGGACTGTAGAAAATCTGTTTCCTTAGGAAACGTTTAGGTGGGACATGGGCAAAAGTGGGTAAATTTCAATTTTCTGACCACGATAGCTGATGTAAGCTATAGAGTTTTAGACCTGGAATTTTTCTAGCTGCCAGATACGATGATGATTTGGAATTGCACTTGATTGAAATAGTTTAAAGCATATCAAGATGGCGGACGAAACGCCTATTTCCTCATGTTGCTCGCATTCTTAGGGAGATTTCAGACCGAAGCGACACGCGACACATGTTGCTTGGGAACGAAACAATCCAGATCAACGTTTCACACCATAACGGCATGACCAGCCGCACAATGGTGAAATCCTCAAGCGACACGTGGCCTGAAAGATATGGTGTTTACTTTTGTTGTTGTTTTTTGACTGCAGCTAGTAATTAGACTTACGTTTCAGTATTTACTGATACTTTTTTTTTTTAAAAAAAATCCCTTCTCAAAGCGGAGAAACAACACGACAATTTGATAGAATATACACAATCAAAGTTTGTATGTCTTAATCTTGAGTGGGTATTTCCTGCAGGAGTATTTATTATTTTATATGTAGCTTACTGTTCTATAAGCTATATGCAGCCTATATTATATAATAACCCACAGCGCTACAGCCCTTGAAGGGCCTTGGCTTACCTACCGACTGCTGGTCTCCCTCCCACACTGTTCCGCCGTCACCTGTTATAGCGTGGAGGTCTCAGACCAGTGTTGGGGTGACGGGTGATCAGCCCGACGAACCCCCAGCCGTTATTGTAGGTCTTCTTGACCAGGTTACGCTCACTCACTCGGAGCTTCCCAATTTCCTCACGATGGTGGGTTAACCCGCTCGACTACGGAGGAGGACGGCCTATATTATATAAGACCATATAATATTTTATTGGCAAGCAGTCAGCAGAACAAACAACCTCAGGCTGAACCTCACCTGCTTAATGAATAAACTGCTATTATTATCGTCATCGTCATTATTATTATTATTTATATTTATATTATTTTATGTATCCACAGATACCTGTCATACGTTTTCAAATCCTGTGTATGCACCACGAGAACCCATCAATGGGAAGAAATTGTTGTTAATGCCGCCAGATGACTCTACCTTAGAGGACCCTCAACAGTATATCAGCGCCAACGCAGCTAAGTGTCGAGAAGGGAAACTAGATGGACTAGCAACAAGTCGATAGCATCCAGGTAAGACAAACCATATTTGGTTTGTTGCTTGCGAAAACACCTTGTAATATTTCTACCTGGAATTCAATCTCGTCATCCCAGAACTGCGAGATCTGGTCTTACACAACCAGGTCTATAACGGCCTATAAATTTGTTCTCTCTGTATCTCTCAATTGCAGACAATCAATCAATACTAAGGAAAGGTCAACATAAGTACGCAATTGTTTAATGTTATTTTTTCATGATGTAATTTATATTTAACCAGTAAAATTAATTGCTTTCTGTAGAATAATAGCATTATCATTTTAACATTTTTAAATTAGTAATATTCCATATGAGTAAAGTAATGATGAATTTTGACTGGAAAGCCTTAATTGTACAATATTCGGTCTAGAAATTTCATTTTGTGTGCAACTTTGTGATGAGGCGCTTATGAAAATTACCAAATACAAAAAGTAGTTGATTCTTTAGACATCAATTTTGCTCCTTGCTAACTTTCTACTCTGACTTTTCAATATATTTGTTTTGTTTTATTCTAGCTCCATACGAATATGCAACAACTGACACCCGTGACGTTAACTACGGACGCATATTTCAGTTTCAGTTTCCAATGAAGTTATGAAGACAATAGTTAGAAAGAATGAGAATAAGGCTTATTCAGCGCAAAATATTTTAAACACAGTTAATTTTAAACTCTGTTATAATTGTTAATACTTAAGAATTATTCACATCAAAAGATGAATCTTTCGTGTTATTAGAAAGTTTGTATTGCACAGTTGGAAGAAAATTACAATTATTATGAAATCTTAAAATCATGTCATTTATATTCCTTTTGACGGATAATCCAGGTAACGGTAAAAATTAAAATGCAACGCAGAATGCAATGTTTATTTTCGTTTTTTGGAATTTAAGCGTGTTTCTCAACAAGTCCATAACAAAGGCAACTTACTCCTGATTATACATTGGGTGTTCTTCACATACAAAGGAAATTCAAACTACTAGTTACTTAAAAAATATTCTAAAATGCTGCTAAAATTGTAATTACTCTTCGTTTTTACAAAACAGTCCAAAATACTGTATTTAGAATTAATCTATGTATGACAAGTCAATGTATATTAGTATCTTTGTAATGAAATTTTTGCATGTACAGTCATCCTCAAAATATGATGCACCTAGATCCTGAAATATATGGCGCTATGTGAATTGTCTAACTCTATGAGCCAATGTTCCAAATGTGGCTTTATCACAGGCTAACAACTTTAATCTACATCTCCGCTTGTTGGTCGAATTTGACATTGAAGATTTGATACTGAAGTAAGTTAGGCAACACGCATAACGCATTGCGGGGAAGCCAGTATTTCAGAATGCAGGTACCTCATTTTTATTGTAGATGACCGTACATGGCTTTCATGAATTATTCAATTCTCATTCAACTTTAGTTTATGGGTAAGGACAATAGTAATATTATGTGTGTATGTGTGTGGAGAGGTGTATGGATATATGTTCAAATTGAAGAAAATTTAGAAGCTGAGAAATTTTGAGAGATTTATTTTCTTTTTGAATTTTTTATGAAGGTTTGGTTTGCCAAAAAATATATATCAAAGCGGTTGCGAAAACGCAACATTTCAAGCATATTTATATATTTTTAAAGAAAGTGTTGACTTGTATTCACAATCCTAGGATTATCTTGTTTTGAACAAAATGTATGGAATGTCAAAAGTGTGATGAAAATTTTCTACTAAAATCGACTAGTAGTACTTCAAATTCTTGATGAAGAAATAAAAACAATAATGATTTAAGAGATATCGAAGGGATTCTTTGCTTCTGTTGAAGGAAATAACTTACAGATGTATAAATTTGTGAACAGTGCGGGAAGAAATTTCCTGTATCCTCTCTTCTATCCTCCCCTACCAACACATTTCATCCTACACTGTACCCAAAGGAATTTACCTGGTATATTCCTATGTCTAACCTCGCATTCTCATTTCAACTGAAGCTTGAAAATCGGATAAACGTTTCCGGAGGATATCTTATACTAACTCAGCTTCCTGTTGCAGCTCTCTCTCACTTTTTCATAAAACGCAATTCTTGTTTCATCAATCAGTGCGTAGATTTCTGTGCGTATATACGAAGAAGTGGCGTAATGGTGAAACAATATCAACCATTGTTTTTGCTTCTTGTAGTCCTGCTTTGGTCCGGTGGCGCCTACGCAGGTAAGGTAGTTTTTATTTCCAATAGCTTACTGTCTTACGGAATTTAGCCAGTAAAATCATCGTAGCAACATTTCATCGGAACAACTACTTAACGAATTACAATGCTAGAAATGATAGAACAGTGATTACACTCATGCCCGTAGCCAGTCAAGGACCACGGGGGCTGATTCCCCCTAGCACTGCCGTCAGTTCCTTGACAAAATTATTTTGTACAATTTGTTTGCAGTGAAGAGTGAAAATGTACACAGCAGATATTAAGATAAGATATTATCACTTCAAGAGATGTATTAGAAGATGTAAAGAAACTAGTATTTTTATAATATTTCTAAATTTTATATGTTATATAACTTAATGATCCTCCAACACACACACACATAATTTACCTTCATTTAATACTGTTAAACTTTTGAAACATTCACTTGGTTTACAAAGCCCCTGATAAATTCAGGCTACAGGCCTGATTACACTGGTTTTTTTTTTTAATAATATGCACGCAAGTTCACCACACAACATAACATTACATACGTTTTGTGGTCCGTGGACGCCATTAAATGACATCCTGTACACTCCTGCCCACCCGTCAAAATTTTGTGACACTGCCCCTGCATCTCATGGTCACTTGTTCTCAAACACCTGTGATTTTTCACTCGTCACTCTACTTATAACGTAACGAAGTAATGCCTCAACCTTCGCTAATGCGGAAATATTATGCTGTCGGTTCCACAAGGTTAACTTCAACGTTTCCGGAAAGAGTATTTTTATGAAGTAATTAGACAATGGAAACACATTTTCTACTTTGCACGTGAATGATAAAATAAAATTAATAAACAAAGAACCGAGGAAGGTGGTAAATGCTAATAATTTAGTCGTTTCTAAAGCAATATGTTAATTTAAAAACACAATGACTTTTATTGGCTTGCTTATCAGTCATTTCCGTTGTGAGCAATTGTGGGTAGTTGCCTTTGTACAGTGGGGTGCGTAAGTATTACCAAGCAAATTGTCCATCACCGTGTCTTACAAACACGCAGGGTGCAAGGTAAAATTTACATAAATAATAATGGACAATTTGCCGAGCAACACTTCTTCATCCCACTGTACGTGTACATACACAAGCAAACGCGATGCGATAAGTTTATCTGCCTTTGTGTTCTGGATGTTAGTTTTGTTATTTAAAACTTATATTAAGGCTGTACTAAAGGGATTTTTGTGGTATAATTTTGATAACAGGTGGCAGCACCGTTGTCATGGCTTCAATACCCCCTTTAAAGGGAATTCGTTTTTATGTTCCATTGAGTCTCCCATTGCTTATTTGTTCTCTTTCTTGTCTTTTTATCTTGTTCCTTTTCTCTCGTCCTCGTCATAAGGCCTCCTTAATAGCGTAGTGGCTAACGTTATTGATTTGTAACTGATGAATCCAGGGTTCGATTCCCGAGAGAGGCAAAATGCACATTGATTCGGATCCAAGTTAAAATTGTTCCCAACTAGCTTATCTGAAAATAAGTAGTCTTTAAAATAAACTTTTTTCCTCAATCTCACTTTCACGTTTTGTTTTCTTGTCTCCCTCTCACTCTAGCTTCGCTTCTTACTTGCTTACCTCTAGCTTCTCAATCATCCCTTGTTGTCGAGTCTTTTCTCAGTTTTTCCTCTTCATTCTTATCTACATTCATTTTTCTTTACCTTTTGTTCACCTCTCTATCTCTCCTTCCTTTCTGTCTACACCTTCATCCATTTATATTAATCATACTGTTTACTTTCCAACACAAAGCACCTGTCTGAGCTTACGTGCATTTCGTTTTGGTAACCAAAAGAATGAGGTCTAAATGTAAACAAGTGCTTATTTAAAACAGCTGTAGAGGAAGAATGGAAACACAGAGAGGAGAGTTAGGAGAGTGATAGATAGCAGAAGGGAATGAGATAGAGAGAAAAAGAAGAATATAAAAAGAGAGAGAAATAGGGGAAATCAAATACAACAAGGTAAGAAAGAGAAAGCAGAGAAAAGCGAAAGTTAGGATGAAGAAAGAAAAACAGAAACGTGTGATGAAAGAAATGTAAAAGAAAGATATATACGAGAAAACAGAAAAAGGAAGACCAAAAACAAAGAAACATGACATTAAAGATACAATAATGAGGTAGGTAGATAGACTCGAGGCAGAAAGAGGGAAAGAGAAGGAAAGATAAAAATACAGAGAGAGAGAGCAGTAGGATAGACAGGGGAAATGAAGACAAAGAAAGTATGTAGAATAAAAAGAGAAAAAGTGTGAAGAAATAAATATTAAAAAATGAAAGAAATGCAATGGGGAAAGAAATAGAAACCGTGAAGAAAGATTAGTAGGATGAAAAAAGAAAAATAGACAGAGAAACATGTGAAGAAAGAAATCAGGAAAGACGTATAAAAGAAATCGAGAAACAGAGAAAGAGGAAATGAAAGATAGAAATAAGTAGGTACATAGGCTGAAAGAGAGAAGAGGAAAAAGACAGGGGGAGAGAAAGAAAGGAATGAGAAAGAGAATCTTGACAGGTGTTCACACCGTCTGAAAATATTTCTTCAACTCTTGAACCCCCTCCCATAGAAATTCTCTGGAGACGCCACTGTACACTAGACTAAATGTTTTTCACCTTCACCCTCGAATCAGAGACTAATTTCCGTGTGTTTGTTTCAGGTATCATACGACGTTTGTTCTCATCGTGCACAGTTCCATTTGAGGGAGGATTTTCAAATGAATGTGTGAGAAGCTGCTTGGATTGGTCAGTCTACACAGGAGGGCGATGTGTGAACGGCGTTTGTGTCTGTTAGCGTCAACAAAATAAGAACTTCTTTCTTTAAATAATTGATTCAGCTGCTGAGTACATACATGGCTGTCCTACCAAAATGTGCACCACAACATATTGGGTATAACATAATTTATTATAATTTTGGATACAATATATTTATGTTTTGTTCGTTCATTCAGAAACTGCTACACTTCCCGACCTACCTCTCAACTGAATTTGTCCAAAGGTTTACAAAAATCCATATTCTTATTTTGCAATACATTTCTGTATACATACTTGACACAAAAGTGAAGTTAATATTTGCTGGACATGTTAGAGATAACAACGTTGTACGATCTAAATGAATCAACAAATTTTGCAACTATTTCTGTAATTGTTACAATTTACAAATATGTAGGCTATATAAAGGTCAAACGATTAAAATAATAATATCGTTTTACTCACAACAAATCTGAATTGTTTAATTTGCTTGATTTGCTGAATCAAGATTGTGTTTCAACTTTTTTTTGCAAGTGCATAATTCGACAAGTACGCACATGCACAAGACCAAGAGAGTAACTGTCGATAATATTGATGTCGACGTTAGTATTGCTGATAACGAAATGTCATTGTTGATATTTATACGACATTGACGCAACAATCATTTTAAAACATCGACTTGATATCGATATATCGAAATATCGCGCAACGATGATGAAATTCTCGCAACTTATGCTTTTTGATAATCCTTCCCTGGGTGATGCCATATTATCCCTTGCTAATAGAGGTCAAACACGGAAAGGGAAAATAAAAATCACCATTTATACATCAACACAAAATAGTGATAAACTATATATATTGCAATACACATTATATTATACGTATATTACATTAAAACAATGTACAGTGGGATCCGTGAGTATTACCGTGACAATTGTCCATGACTATTTTCATTAATTTCTTCTCTTACATCATTTGTGTTTTTAAGCAATGGACTTTTATGTATGCTGGTGCAGAGGTTGTCAACAGCTTGTTTTGAGTTTTTTTTTTTTTATCTTGAAGCTCTTATTGGGTCAAATAAAATGCACGAACATGGTGATGGATAATTTGCACGGTAATACTCATGGATCCCACTGTACGTACAATATATATACTTTTACATGGCAGAAATCACATTGTAGAATAAAGGACGTCTGGCAATCCTACCTCCCCTCCCAAAATTAAAGCAAGGTCAGAAAATTTAATCTATGTCGTCTCAAAATGGTGGGCCTGGGAAATGCCTCTGTATAGGATTTTTGATTGATTGATTTGGTGTTTTAAGTCCACTTTATGCACAGTAAGGCTAATTGGGACTGGACCTACAGTTTAAAGTGGGATCCGAACCACTATGTGCCTCCACCGGGTATCGAACCCGGGACCCCTTGAATACAAGGCGACGACGCCTCTGTACAGGAATAACACATGTCCACTCCAATAGTAAGTCAAAATAAACGATAAAATAAACCAAGAAAAACGAAAGGAAGTATCAGGTGGTTTTGCCCTTCTCCTAAAAGCATAGTCTCCTAGGCATACTGTCTGGCCCTGCACGTAAGTAGTTTTACAGTTTCAACCGTCACCCTCTGCCACCCTTTTCCAGTGTGTGTTGTGGTGGTGGATGGATGTAACATAACCGGGATGCAGCTGTGAGAAGTAAATATATAAGATACACAAGCATAATAGTAAACTTAGTCAGCTAGAAACAATAAGAGCAAATCAGTAGAAGAAATAAGAAGAGAGTATCAATGTGCTATTCTTCGGAATCGTTTTTTTTGGAACTCGTAGACACAACATTTTGAAATATGTACATGTGTGAGCTCCGGTTTCCAAAGCCAGAGAACAGGCACGATGGGTCTCAAAAAAAGCTGCTTTGAAAGTCCTGGTCCTCCGTGTTACGCCACGGAATTTAGTCACACACACACACAGAAAGACACACATTCAGATACATAGAATTTATAGGCACATAAGCCTGTAACAAAACTGTAATTTCATGTCATAAGCAGCAGTACATTTTTATTCTAATTATTCCTTACAAATATTGCTATTTTATGTATTAAACATATTGTAGTAACCCTGAGTGTTGAAACAAAGATGTTACAAACCAAAGTAAGCAGAATACGTTGTATATGATCTAGATTAGAGAATCCTGTTGGAATTGTACTGAACGTGAGAATTGGGAAGACACGAAATACACTGTTCCCCACGGTTTTTTTTTTATGATTAACGTTTTCTGACGTAACAAGTCGTCCTTTCATGCAAGTTGACTGTGTCCTTTGAGGATAACGGGAACACAACCTTATAGCATGACTCACACAAAGAATGCGTAGGATGTATCTCCTACGTTTTCTTCCAACAGCGCCTTGTAGTTCCTTAAAATGGAAGACAGGTCAGGGCGACACGGTCTGTGGCCGTGCCCACGCAATATTCTCTTTTTTTAAAGTTTAAAACAGGAACAGCGAAACGTTCCGCGAAGCTTGTTTGCACTCACTTTCTACAAGGTGAGATATACAGGTAAGTCCATTGAGAGTGAGAGGACGTTAGTTGACTAGAAATGACGTTAATGGAGATTGAGAGATACTGCAAAACGTACGCGTAGTGCACTAACTTCATTTAAGTTTAAAAGCTGTGGTTTACGTTATGGCCACAAAGGATAATCGGGACAGGCAGGGTGCGATCTGAAGGGGATGGGGAGTTTTCGGGATTTCAGTAATCATTTCACCCCTCTGTCTTGAAGCCATACTAACCTATGGCCATGAATGACACATCTCAACCATGCGTAATTATTTTCCACTCACTGTATTATACCCACCACCGTGTTATTTATCATACTTAAAGAGTTCCTTTGTAGCGATTAACCAAAGGTGCAAGAAACGCGACGTTAAATAACCTAAATCAATCAATCAATTATAGAGTTCCAGTTCAATTCATTTCATGGCGGATGTATACCATATCCAATCTCTTTTAGATCAAACCCCGGAAACCTCAGAGACTTCTGGAAGTGTTTCACGAGAACTTTTCTATCGAATACTAAAACTGGGCTTTGATTTTGACGTGTGCTGGTTCACTTCGTCCTTCAGTGCTATTGAGAGCTACAGTGTTTTCATTGATTGATTGATTTGGTGTTTTAAGTCCACTTTATGCACAGTAAGGCTAATCAGGACTGGACCTACAGTTTAAAGTGGCATCCGAACCACTTGTGCCCGAACCCGGGACCCCTTGATTACAAGGCGACGACGCTACCACTGCGCCATCGGGGAGGCCTACAATGTTTTGGAGTGCTTTTTATTTTATATATATATAAAAACGGAATCTTGGCCATTCTCCATCGACTAGCAAGAAATCAAGGTTTGAAACATTGGTAAAATACTTGACAAAACTGATATATACATAAACTCGTATAACGGAATTGACCGTACATTTCTAGGCTCCAGAAGTGTTGGAAGTACTATATCACTGTACATGCAAAACCGGAATTCTTCAGTTCTTAGAGTAAAGCAAGAAATTGACATCGCTATAAAAACTCTTGAAACACTGAAAATGCTCGATTTGCCATGTATAAGGATGGAAAGCTACAGGCAAACATCTATAGCCTAAGATGACTATGATATTAAACTCAATAAGTTCACCCACTTCTGATAAAATCACAACTCGCACAGGGAACAGGATGTGCACTTTTAAAGATGTCTCTTCTAGAGTTGAGCCTGGTGATACGTGCAAACAGGACAGACATTTAAGTCATTTGGGGATGATATCAATTCGCAAGTAACTTGTGTCGTTTCATGAAAGCTGCAGAATATGTTAGCGTTGTCACTGACATTTTGTGTATACTGTAGTAGGCACAGGAGATACAATAAGTGTGTGTTTCTAAAGAGAAGGGCTTTCTTGGTCCGTCTTAGTTGTGGCAACTCAGTGGCAGTGTTACAAACTACACTGTTTTATGTACAGAAATTGAAGGACGAAAGTGCCAACCTTGCCTCGCGTGAGAATATTACACTGTTGTAATCCTTTCCTGTATTTTTATTATAATTGTATGTTAATTCAGTAATGGCAGTCGAATGCAAACTGAGTTATTTAAAGTGTAGCCTATATTCATACGTAAAATGATAAAATATAAATATGTTTTATAATTTATCACAGTGTTCACCACAATGTCGCAGTCGATATCTTAAAACGTTCTTGACGCCGTGATGAGTTCTGGACTCTCGATTTCACCGTCGAAAGTTATGGGCAGGGAACGGATAATAATAATGTGCTAAATATGTGAATACATTTTTAGTTTATTTTCACCAAAATATGGAGTTAATATGGACCTAAAATTGCAAAAAATTATCTCTTTAATAATATAAGACACTACACGAGTTACATAACATACAGTACACTTACATTGACATTAATTGTGAAACAACACAAAATGTGTTCTCATTTTATGTTTCCAAAACAATGAATAACAAAATTTTGTTGTAAATATTCGAACGTGAATTTCCTTCTGTTGTTTCTTAAAATGGATTTATATTGACTAAAACTGCGTTCATGATCGCAAGAAGTAATGGGAGTGTATTTCGAATTTGTCAGTTAATCGCAAGCAATTCACCTAACTACTTCGGTCACATGGTGACATGTAGTTATTGCGCAAACATGGATTATATGTTGAGAAATGTTCTGAAATATGGAAATAATATATAAAAATAACTAAAATATGTCAAAAATGAGCCAAAACCTAAGATATGGAAAATAAAAACTGAATTTTTCGAGTTTACATGCCATGATGCTCAAAGATAGTATAAAATATAACTAATTTGAGATTCATACATAAATATGTATTTAGATTTAAATCCGTTTCCTTGTTATGGGCATTGTTCATAAAAATTCATTTCATTCAATCACCATTCATCCTAATCATCGATATTCGTGATGAACCTAAGTTTATAGGGAGTGAACTTATTAATCCAATTCTTAAAATATGCTTTTATAAGTGTGAAAGGCAAAGGCAAAACTTCCTAAGCGATAACGACTATCGCTAGGGTGACGGACTTCCAACAGAAGTTTTGCCTAAGATTTCCTGTACAGCGGGAAGTTTGCTTACGACGCAGTACGTGGATTTAAAGCGACGACTGAACTTTGAACGTTACATATTCAGCCGAAAATTAGACGTAGGAGTGTAAGAACTGATAATCCCCTTATCAGTGATACAAGAGCAGAGCTGAAAGGAGCTCTAACAGCGCAGATATGGCGTCATCTCATGTGTTTGTTTCTTCCTGTACATGACTAAGCAAAAGTACTGCACTGATAAGATTCCTGAAAGCAGAAATTGCACAGGAAGACCAGCTGAATACGTATGAGAAAGGTTTTATGGAGTACCGTTATAACTCCAAGACACTTAACAGCAAAGAAAAAACAGGTTTATAATTGAAACTGTAATTAATTCTTGCTCATACAGGGTGTTTAAGAAAAATATAACTGAAACGAAACACTCAAACCATGTTCAGTTACTGCTTTAAAAGCACCCTGTAGTAAAGGGTTGTCTAAAGATGGTCCAAAATGTTACAAAGCTCTGGTGGAAACTGGAAAGCATAGATTACTAAAAAGATCTGTGATTGGATCCATGGAAGACAAGGTTGGGGACATTTTGAACACATCCTTTTCTGGATTTCTACACTGGAAAAATGAAATTATGTGGAATATGTGGTACTTAAGTTTCAATGGCTTTCTAAGTAAGATCATTTTGTGAAAACATTCTTCTTTATCAAATGCTTCTCTACCAAAGCAAAAAATCAAGAAATAAACTATAGTAGTAGCATAACCATGGATATAGTGAGATCGTGTGATCATAATATGAAGTATTACTGTATTTCTGGTAATCTATGCAGAGAGGGTAAATGGGAGGGGGGTCGTATGGCACGCCCTGAAATAAGGAAATATTGCCCACACACTACTAATTACACAGTCTAAAATTGGGCCTCCCCATGGCTCTAGCGTCGACTTCCGTGGCGGAGTGGTTAACGTAGCGCGCTATGAAGCCAGGGGAGACTTCAATTCGAATCCCGGTTAAGACATGGATGTTTGTGTTTGTCCTGATTAAAAAGTAGAGATTTGAGTATAAGTGATGTGAGTGTGATGTGTGGGGAAAACTGCGGCATAGAAGTTTTCCTTTATACAAGAAATTGGTAATGCCGTCGCGTTGTAATCAAGGGGTCCGGGTTCGATACCCAGTGGTGGCACGTAGTGGTTAGGATCCCACTTCAAACTGTAGGTCCAGTCCCGATTACTCTTTCTGTGCATAAAGTGGATTTAAAAACAATCTCAAACAAACACGGACTAAATTGTATGATTTTCCATATTTAAACATTTAATAATAGCACAGCGTTGTTTCAAATTGTCCCAAAAATAAACAGTTTTTTTTTCAGTACTCAAAAACAGGTTGCGTTCCAGTTCTCATGAGAATTATATCTGCTCCACTTTCTTCAAGACGAAACAACAATCGTATTTGCATATTATACATTCTGAGGCTGAAATGTTGAACACAGGAAGGTGTACAATATTGCTTACGATAAAGTACATAGCACGCAGAAGTCAGTTGCCTGAAATAACAATTTACAACCTGCGTTCGCCGTCTCATGACCTCGTATGCAAATTTGCTGCTTATTATGCATTCGTGTGGTTGATAGCTTTGCGACTTGCTTGTGAAGCCATTGTGAGCGAAATTAGAAGCATGTGTACTTGGGAGTTCAAGCTAGAAGTGTACAAGATGTTGATGTTCATAAATATCATAACATTTTCCTAAACAAGAAAGACTGGAATTGTTTGTCAAAGTCGACTAAACTCGCGGAAACTATTACCAAAAGTAGCTGGTTTACAGTTAAAGTTACTTTGCTAAAAAGTAACTGTTACAGTTACTATTACTGTAAATACTTTGTAAATCACTTTTACGTTATTTTAAATAACTAGGAGAACGTGTTGCATGCGTGGAAGGTTTGAGAACTGCATCATATTTTTTTTAGTAACTTACAGTTATAATAAACCTCATGTGTTTCAATATGAAAATGTGGAAAAGAAAATTCTAGTTAACCCTTAATTACGTCGTGCAAAACATTTCAATGTATGAGAACAAGATAAACTTGCTTCCAAAAATGCTATTTTCAGTTGTTGTTTTTTTTAGTTTATCCGAAGAGCAGCTAACTGACATATCTCCACTTCTAATACTGAGCAGTAAATTGGAGGCACATATCTTCAATTTACTGACTCTTTTTAAGGATCAGGCATATTCCTACGGATACATTATTTTCTCTCTCCTGAAATTTGATTAATTGGAGTCAAGTTCTCGCAAGACGATTTGATCGCCGCAAATGTACAAGAAATGATTATTTTGTTTCTAATTTTTAGTAAATCATAATTTTTCATTACTGTTCAAAAGTACGGTAAAGTAATCTGTAATTACGTCACTCATTACCGGGAATAGTAACTGAGTTACCGTTACTCACTTCAGAAAGTAACTAGTCACAATTACCATAAATAAATAACTGTTACTTTATCACTGCGTTACTGTCCAGATATTATTAGATTAATTAAAGCAATTCAATCAAGAAGAATTAGATGGGCAGGCCATGTGGCACGAATGGGAGCGGACAGAAGAGTTTACAGGACTCTTGTTGGAAAACCTGATGGTAAGAAACCTGCAGGAAGGCAAAGACGACAGCGGAGGGATAACGTTGAGATGGACCTAAAGGAAATCGGTAAGTATGGATTCATCTTGTCCAGGACAGGGACAGATGGAAGGCTTGTGTTGCTGCAGCCACAAACCTTCGGGTTTAAGAATGCTAAGTTAGTTGTAACTGCGTTACTAGTAACTCGTTACTTCCAAACACCGTAATACGTCTACAGTTTTCACTTCAAACTGGAATATTGAAACACGCCTTCACAGAATCGAACCCAGGAATAAACGGAAAGATAACGACTAGAGTAGTGGCCAAATCCAAAATATTTTCATATATATTCGTAAAATACCGGTGAAACGCAATGCTGAGTAGTTGGCTTTGTCTGTGTAGGAAAGTTTGCTATGTATCCACAAAGGAAGTGTTAAAAACCAAACCGGGCTTTCTACAGGAAGTGTATAATGTCACATCACGTGATCGCAACGAGCAGAGGATAACTTCCTTAAAGAGCAGCTCTCGCTTGCTTTGAAACATGTACTATTACGGAATACGACAGCGTAAACGTTGGCCTTGTCCAAATAGGTCGAGGAGACGCGTTTGCCAAGCCACAAGGAACTCCAAGTCTGTGTCTTGCTTACTTGTATTTTTGTAATCCCTTCATTTGATTGAATGATTGAGTTGGTGTTTTAAGTCCACGTTATACACTAACTAACTCTCTAGCCTTCTTAAACCCGAAGGTTCATGGCTGCAGCAATACAGGCCTTCCATCTGTCACTACCTTGAGCAAGATCTATATACTCTTTTCCATCCCTACCGATTTCCTTTAGGTCCATCCTCCTACAGGTCTCTTACCATCAGGTTTCCCAACAAGAATATTATCATCTTTATCTTCCGTTGGTGCATGTATGTTTATTAAAATAATTTTACACCACCTGCCCTGTAAAACTGCATGTGATATCCTATCATTAATAAATTCTACTGTTTTAAGAGCCGAGATAATTCTATTATTTATGAAAAAGCCTGTTCCAAAATTATGATTTTTAGTACCACCATAGAAAAAAGTATAATTTTTAGTTTTACAATTCCCTTCTCCTGACCACCCAACTTCCTGGACAGCTACTACATCTAATTTATACTTAACTATCTCATTAACTGTATACTGAAATGCCCCAGGCCGGTAAAGGCTCAGAACATTCCAGGTGCCTAATTTAATATCCCTATTCCTAATGTAAATCGTATCCTTAGTCCAGGGACCTCCCAAAGTAGTCCCCGCCCGGAGATCCGAATGGGGGACTATTTTACCTTGGGAACATCCATGGCCTCATATTGCTGTTTCTTGACATGTCTTTTTACAGCGCAGAGTTGTCAGCTCTACGCCTAACCCCCAGTATGAATGGAGGACCGCACCTTTCGTTAGTCAGCGGATCCCTCGGATCTAGCTGGGAGGATCACATTGTAGTCCACCAACCATACCCCACTTCTGCCGATTGTGGGACTCTCATGGAATCATGACAGGACAGCTCTGTAAATCCCAACAGAGCAAAATGTTGACCATTTCACTCTGTTGGTTGACTAACTACAGTGAACAAGTCACTGGACGATGAGGTCGTCACATCCCTACGCCTACACTTTATACACAGTAAGGCTAATCGGGAGTGGATCTACAGTTTAAAGGGGGATCCGAAACACAGGATATGTAATCCCTTGTTGCCAACGATATGAATTAGTAATTAGCTCATTACATGGAGGTACACAACAGTATATATGTGCTGAGGTTGCCGTATAATTTAATACTAATCTAATACGATAGTAGCTACACTATCGTATTAGACGAACGAAAACAAGTAGTGACGCGAGACGCTTCCACCAATGAATCCATGAGAGGGAATGGAGGGGGAAAGCGAGTGCAGTTACCAGCCTTCGCAGCAGCGAGTACTGCTTCGCTCTGCTCAGTCGATTTCTCCCCTTCTCTGCCGCTAACGCGGCCTTACTCCAGAGATACCCGGGATAGAGTATGACTCGTAGTTTGCTTTGTTTTCAATATCGCAAGTAGGTGAAACCCAACGTTCTGGAGCGGTCTTTTGACCTACTTTTCGCCTTACGACATTTTACTATAAGGCTGTCTCCCCTTACGATATTTTTCTGTAAGGCTAGACCGGTCCTTTGACCTACTTTTCGCCTTACGACATTTTACTATAAGGCTGTCTCCCCTTACGATATTTTTCTGTAAGCTCAGTTCTAGAGCGGTTCTTTGACCTACTTTTCGTGTAGACCCAAATGGAGAATTCAACGCCCGAAAATGGAGCTCGGTGGAGCTCGCCTTAATGGTTTGCTCTTGTAAGGCATGAGCTCCATTTTCTCGCAGTGTTACCAACTCCTCACTCGAAAAAATCACCAGGGTTTTTGTTTTTGGGTATAACCTAACCTAAAGCAAGGAGGTGGCAACCTTGCTTGAGGTATTTTCTCGCAGTGTTGCCAACTCCTCACTCGAAAAAAATCACCAAGGTTTTTTTTCTTGGTCTAACGTAACCTAAAGCAAGGAGGTGGCAATTTTGCTTGAGGCTTGCCTTACAGTGCATAAAGCAAGGTTGCCAACCCACTGGTACTTTTGCCATAGCCTTTTACAAGAAAAAAAAGAGAAAGGGAAGAGTTAAACAACCGACAGCTTACCCACAGCCTTTTTTGCTCTAACCTAACCTAAAGCAAGGAGCTGGCAACTTTGCTTGTGCAATCAACCCGGTCGACCGCCCTCAAGTGGAGATAAGCGTTGCCAACTCCTCACTCGAAAAAAAAAAATCACCAAGGTTTTTTTGGTCTAACCTAACCTAAAGCAAGGAGGTGGCAATTTTGCTTGTGCAATCAACCCGGTTGACCGCCCTCAAGTAAAGATCAGCGTTGCCAACCTACATATACTAAACAAGGAGAGCCGGCACTGCCGTAAAAGAGAGAGAGAGATGGGTGGATGGTAATATAGTATGTGTGTGCGTGTGTGCGTATAATATGTAGCATTATTAACTAGAGTGTGTTGGCAATTTACTTGCAACTAAAAAAATAGAGATGCCAACGTTGGTGTAAGATGAAGAGAGAGAGAGAGAGAGAGAGAGAGAGATTTATGGCTGGCAACAGTAACGAGCGAATGCGCCATATCGTAATTTTCCAACTCCGTATATCGTGATTTTTGTAAACCTCTCTCTCGGGGGAAACACGATGTGTTATACACACGCGCGCGCGCGCCTGTATTGTGACGCAAACAAACAAACAAAATAATAATTGTTGTCTTTTAGGATACCTGGCCCCCTATAACCTCGCGAGGGTGCGTGGTGCCCAACGCAGTTCTAATGGCCGCGGCTAACAAAGCCATGCCTTTGTAGAGTTTCATGGGTTCTTTTTTAACCCCCCCCATAACTCCCTACAGAGGACCTCTGTGTGTAATGTGTGTGTTTTATGATTGAAGAGAAGAAAAAATTTTGGTTAAGAATAGAAAGTGTAAGAAGTAAAAAAAGTTTCCGTAGGGTGCTGCATCTGAAAGAAAAAAAAATATCCTCAAAATAGTGTACATAATATGATAGAAAAATATAAAAAAAATGTGAATGCAAAAATTAGTGTGAATGATTGTTTTTTTTTAAAAAAAACGATAGAAAAATATAAAAAAAAGTGTGAATGATTATTTTTCTTTAAAAAAATGATAGAAAAATATAAAAAAAAGTGTGAATGCAAAAATTAGTCTGAATGATTGTTTTTTTTTTAAAAAAAGTGGTGCAAGAAATAATACGTACTTTTTTGATGCAGAAGTCTAATGGTGCGAGCAGGTTTCTTCCTCGTCATGGCACCCCCATTCTCGGGTGTGGATGTTGCAGTCGAGTAGCCTCAATTTGGTGTCGTGGGGATCAAGCGCCACTTTGTTGATCGTGGATGTACGCAACTGGTCGATGGTGCTCGTGATCCGATGTTCGGTCATGCGTTTGATTTTTTTGTCGAACAAGCACGACTTGTAATCTTCTACGGTTAGTTTGTTTGTGCTCGAACGCCCCACCCCTTTTGCTTTTTTTATTTCGCTCTCGTCCTGGATTTTCACGGCATACATTTTCGCTCGAAGACCGCAAACTCTGTGATGATGCGGCCGTTGACTTCATCCTTCATCTTCCCGATCGTCATTTTCTGGCTGTCGTCGAAGAGCGCGTGATTTTTTGGATAGTTCGAGAAGTCGAAATGGTGGCTCATGCTTTTTAGATCTTCGTATAGATCATCGGTGTGGATGTTGTACACGAAGCTGTCCGTGTCGGTGTACGCCACCTCGATCGCCTTTCCATAGCGTGGTTTCATGATGTCGTAGTGAAACTTGTACATGGCCAGCTTCGACAACTCGAGGATCGCGACTCCCACGGCGATTGGTTTGTCGAATGTTATGTGGCGGAGAGCACGTTCGATCAATACCAACGTGTCGCTCAGTATCGTGAAGTTCTTGTACGTGGGCTGAGCGACGAGCTTGTTTATTTTCTTCGGGTCGGAGACCAAGTTGATATTTCTTCTTTTCCTCGCATCTTCCATGCTCTTGCCGTAGATGCTGTTATTCATCAACTTGTATAGGTCTTTGTCTGCGGAAGAAGAAGCTGATGCTCGACGTTGAGTGTTGCCGTCGATATAGGGTGCTAGCCACCTGGTCTGTCTAAACTTCAATCCCGAGTGCACGCGCTTCAAAACCAATCCATGCTGGAGGTAGAATTGTAGGAGGCGATAATGCACCACGTAATTCTCTTTGCTCTTGAAGGTGAGCATCAGCTTCTTCTCCGGAGTCGATTCCATCACAGGTGCCATCGCAAATCCATGGTGTTCTCGATGAAGCGATGCAGGATATTCCAAATCTACTTTCAGGAAACATCCATTTTTATGATCTTCACTCCATTCCAAACAATCTTGAAGTTCCTGCTCGCTCATCCATTCGTATTCTCCGATAGGCAGAGTCTCGGACATGGCATAACCATACAGATTGTTCATGTCCCAGTATGCCAAGAAGTTTGTCGGTTTCCCTGCATCGAAATCGGCAACATATGGATTGTTGGCCTTGACGTATCGAAGGGGACACTGGACGATTCCACCACGTTTTGCCTCTTCGACAAACAAAAGTTGATTGACGTTTTTGATGAGTTCTATCTTCACCTTCGTGGATTTTAACATCGCCTGCCAAGAATAACCCGGTGTGGTGTAGCTGAAAGCGGGGTCCAAACCATATGCTGCCATTCCTCTCGAGCGATGGAGATGAAAACGGTCGCTCAATAGCGTAACATCCAGCTTCAGATACAGATCGTGATAGTCACCCATGGTTTGACAAGAGAATGTAGACCACACGAGGTGAGCATGATGGTAGTCCTCTTCGCTGCAACAGGTGTCGCTAAGACGACTGTAGAATGCTTCTCTTGGTGGTAATGATGTTTCTGAGAATTTGGAAGCATCCGTCATGTATTCGTACGGGTAAACACCCTTGCGTCTCAACAGTGCTAAATGTTGGTCGCCGAAACATTTCCTGGTGGCGATCAAATCATCGTCGGTGAGTTGAGACGCGAGTGTCGCCAAACTCGAAGACAGAAAGTTGTAGGAGTCCAAGAAGCGAATTTCTACGCGATTGCCATTTCCAACGTCCACTTTCTTGCTGAATGAAATGAATTTCTCGTTGGTGCGAGCTATGACGCTAATGGGTTGAGCGTCGCATCCCATCTCCTTTATGAAGATTTTGGCGTCGTAGCCCTCCAAATTGTGAATGAATACTGGAATAAAATTCGGTTTTTTGATTTGTAGATTACAGTTGTTACACAGGGGGGCCACATATTTTCCCGTGTGATGATTGTGGTGGCGAACTTTGACATTTTCGAGGGTGAAGTTACTTTCGCACACATCACACTGAGAGGCAAGGTCGTATGCTTTCTTCTCTTCCTGGGTAAGAGGCTCCATTGCTTTGTCTTCTCTTAGTGGAGGAGCGAATTGTATGGCCATCTGCTTCAAGGTTTGAAGGAATATTTGTGGAGCATCATTGCCACGATGTAAAATAACATCGCCTGTGTTGTTGACCATCAATCCAAAAGCGCAGGCTTCGTGATGTAGAATTTCGGTGGTGCTCGATACGCTGGGATTCGGTTCGCATGTGGCGAGTGGAAGTTGGAAACTTTCAAAGTCGGCGCATATCACCACGGGATGCCAGAGTAATGCGGTGTAGTTGGAAAATGTCATGTCTCGAGAAGGCATTTTGATAGTCGTAGCCGAATGTTTACTACACATTTCATGATGATCTCGGAGTTCTTCATCAGCATTCTTTTTTCCTTGACCGTAGAATATACTCAGACATCTGTCGCATACTCCAATTTTATGGTGATCTGTGGTAATTTGACTTCTTGTTAATTTTGGAAGATTCTGAATTAGACAGTAATGATAATTATCATCATCTTCGATCAGGAGTAATCTGATGACACGATTACTTTTAGTGTTGCTGTGTCTGAGAACGTAGATGGTGTTGTTTTTGTCTAATCCGAAGATGTGTACTGCTATATTTTCGTTTTTATCTGTCTTGTACTGTGCCTCAAATTTACTAATGTCTCGTAGATTTACGGGGTAATTAATGCCAGCCATAGGTTTTTCAAATTCTGAGAGATATTCCGGCTTGTTGTAGTGGTATAAACGATGTTTGTCATCATTGGCTGGGTGATGATCGGCAATGATGCACCACAAAAAGCATCTGTTATCCTCATTTTGAATGTTGATGATGGCTTTCTTACTGGCTATTTCCGGGGGCAAATTGATGTAGCTGGATGCTCCCATCGGGTTGTATCGTGCCACCTTCAAAGTTAAAGTGTGAGACGAACCGCAAAGTGTCCAACCCGATCCACGTTTTTGGAAAGTCTCGTGCTTGTTCAACAAAGCGTCAATCATCTGGTTGCAAATGGCATCCACCTCATCGACGTCGGCGGCGTGGAGGCTCTTTACACCAGTGTAATGATGGAAAGTTTCTCGCTCTTTTTTTACGTTTTCGTAAATGGCGGAAACGATGAGGTGGATTTTCAACGAGCATTGCAACAAAGCTTCGGTGATAGACGAAATTAACTTGCTTTTGACCGAGCGAAAAAAGTTGTTTAGATCAGATGTTTCTTCAGATCGGAAAGTCTCCTCGGTTAAAATATTTCGAATACTTTCGCCGGCACTCTTCTGCTTCTTTCGTGGCGCTTGATCGTCAACATCGAGCTCTCTCTTACTTGATCCTTTGCCATGCACATCCTTCCGATGTCTTCTCAAGTTAGAAATGGATATATATTTCCCACATTGGTCGCATGCACGTTTTGCTTCCTTCTTCTCCATTCTTTTGCTAAGAAAAAAAGATGGTTACTAAATTGCACACATTTTTTTTTGTGGTGTTATTTATATTAGATACGTTCTCAATTTTTTCTTAAATAACCAACATGAATCTCTTTGGTTTCCGAAAGCAAACAATGGAGACTGTACACCGCACGACGACAGATCATGAATTTCTACCTTCCGTATTAACTAAACTCAACGGTCTGTTGATCATTCACCTCAACAGCATTTGGACGAAATTGGATGAGGACGTGGGCAAGATGTTTTATGTTTTTAATAACAATTTACATTTCTACGAAATTCCGATCGACGGGAAACTTCAAATCACCGTGAATCCGGAAAACGCAGGCGAAATCAAAATTTCTACCGGCAAGAACATTTTTCGAATCAAGCACGACAAGATGCTTTCTAACATTACGTACGATGTGTCTGCAGGAGATTATCTTTACGTGGAACTCCTCGGAGATTACGATAAACTTATTCCTCTCTTCGTAGAATTACGAATCGTCTATCCTATTATAAATAACCGTTAACCAAAAATGCCTAACGACATTTTCGGCAACACCAAGCGTGTAAACCACGCAGAAGAGATTCTCATGTTGGACATTCGAGTTAAGAAGTTGAGGACCGATTTGATTGCTTTGCAGGAAACCTTAAACAAAAGTTTAGAGTCGGAAATCGCTACGCTCCAAACGCAATGTCTCGACCCCATTCTGAAAATCGATTCCGAACTGAAAACGCTGATAAAAAATTATGTCGACGTACCTTCTTACGACAACGTTCAAAATATACAGTTGAGCGTGGATTCGCTTCAAAATGATTTGGCCAAATTACAGCAATTTCAAGCGAAAAATGAAGATTTGGAAAAATTGAAACTCGAAATCGAAGAACGAACTTCCGCAATAGAAAAGAATTTCTCTGAACTTCAAACCGTCGTGAACGATATTGATGTAGAACGCTTGCACGTCGTCGTTTCCAAATTACAAGAAGAATTCACCAGCACGTTGGAAGAAATTAAATCCAAGTTGCAGACTTTGGAAGATACAATGACGAACCTACCATCGTCGGACGAACTGCAGGTCATCGGTAAAAGCGTCGCGAACATAAAAATTCAATTGGAGGCCTATCAAGATTTCGAACACATTCAAACCACCATCGCCACGCTTCAGGCGTCCTTGGAATTGATCAACGAAGAAATTAAAAATATTCACGCTGAAGCGAGAGCGTTGACGAGCATTCAAGACACGTTAAGCACGGTTCAGCAGAAGATCGAATATTTAGAAAATTTAAACGTCGAATCCAATCTCGCTCATTTTCATCACGTACTCGACAACATACAGGGTGACTTGGAATCGTTACGGACAAGCGTACCTTCGAGCGAAGATTTGGAAAAATTGAAAACGGCGGTGACGGCACTATCCGAATCGAGCGACATCAAAAGTTCATTGAGCGATCTCGAGAGTAAAGTGGCCAATCTCCCCACCTCCAAAGAATTGCACGTTTTGAAAAGAAACATATCTCGAATGCTGAAACGACTGGAAACGGAAACGGCGAACGTGGAACAGATTCGAGACGAACTTGCCTCGCTGGTGTCGACGCTGCCCACTTCGCAGAGCGTAGCCGACCTTCACACGCAGCTTACAGAGATGCGAAGCATCGTGAACGATCTTACCGAGAAGAGCTCGAAATTGAATCAAGTCGAGAACCTTCAGAACATCGTCGTCAACATCAGAGATCAAGTCGGAGTGCTGGAATCCACGCAGGAATCGACGCTGGCCTCTTTCGGTGCCAAGTTGCAAGAACTCAATGAAAACTACAAGCAGTTGAACGTGGAAGTGAAAATCAAACCGTCGTTTTCTACCGTAACGGATACCATAGTCGAGCATTTGCTGCCCATCGAAAATAAACTCGGACAAGTTCACAGCAACCTCGTTAGCGTCGATACTAAATTCGCTAAACTGCATTCTCTGCAAGCCATCGAAATCAACAGCGTTCCCAATCAACAGAGAATCTCCACGTTCGTCGAAGGTAACAAACTGTACATGTTGCATCCTTATCATCCGTACTACAAGTTTCTCCTCGATGGCACGATTCAGATAAACGAATTTTCGTACTGGTCTCACGGTAGAAAAGCTAGCGTTCCCACCATGACCTTGATATCGAATCGTGGTGTCCAGAAAGCAGGAAATATTCCTCTGGCACGTTGGAACGAAACGCGCAACATATATGAAATACACGAAGACGAAGATCTCACCGTTTTCGACGTGAGTGCCGGCGATAAGCTGATCATTCAAAACACGAGCGAAGTGCCACCCTCTTTGAATCCCATCACGCTTGTGCTTCTCTTGAAACGTAATCTCTAAGAAAAAATGTCAAGGCAAGCCATCGTCGAAGAATTGCATAAACCTGCACGCCGTAACTACGAACGTTTGGCTGTGGTAACCAAGGGCATCGACGACCTCTGGCAAAGTGACCTCGTGGAGATGAGTAGCGGCAATTTGAAAAACGTGCATAAATTGAACAAGGGCAACAAGTACCTCCTCACCGTCCTAGACACGTTTTCGAAATTCGCATGGGCTCTACCTTTGAAGGCGAAAACGGGAACATGCGTCACGGAAGCATTCAAATTAATTTTTCGCGAAAGCGGTGGCAGACGACCACGGTTTCTGCAAACGGACAACGGTAAAGAATTTTACAACGCCGTATTCCAAAAGTTTATTCAAAAACACAAGATTCGACATTATTCGAGCTTCAGTCACATCAAAGCCAGCATCGTGGAAAGATTCAATCGAACCTTGAAAACACACATGTGGAAACGATTCACGCTTCGGGGAAATTACAAATGGGTCGACGTCCTGCCGGAACTCGTCGACACCTATAATGATACAGTACACAGAACGATAGGCATGAAGCCAGCCGACGTTACCAAGTCCGACGAGCAGCGTTTAATTTCTACCGTTTACTGTCCAAAGTACACACCCACGACAAAAAAAGCTAAATACAAAATTGGAGACCAGGTGAGGATCAGCAAATTCAAACGCACCTTCGAGAAGGGATTCACAAAAAATTGGAGCACGGAACTTTTTACGGTGGTTCGAGTTCTACCCGGAAACCGACACACGTATATAATAAAAGATAGTAGCGGCGAGATTTTGAAAGGAAGATTTTACGAAGAGGAACTCTCTAAAACGAAACACCCCGACACGTACCTCATCGAGAAAGTATTGCGTAGGAAAGGTGACAAACTGTTTGTCAAATGGCTGGGACTTCCGGAAAAGAGTTGGATCGACGCGAACGAAGTGATCTTGTGAGTACGTGGAACGTGGTGAAGCGTCTACCGGATCCGGAAAGTCAAACGAAGAAAAAGAACGGCGAGTTGCTTCCCGACAGCATCCGCTGTCTGATCGTAGGTCCATCGGGGTGTGGGAAAACGACACTGCTCGTGGACAATTTTCTCCTCGCACCGAATTGGTTAGATTGGAAGAACAGGCACCTGTACGTGTTCTCGAAAAGTTTGGAGCAATCCAAATACCAGCAACTGATGAAACTGTACGATGGTCTGGACATTGCAACGTTCGCCTCGGAAATAAAACCACTCGACGATTGTCGTGAAAATTCAGTCGTCGTGTTCGACGACGCCATCCTGGAAAATCAAAATGAAATTCGCAACTTTTTCACGCAAGGTCGTCACAAAGGAATGGAATGCTTCTACCTAGCTCAAACGTTTTCCAAAATTCCAAAACAGTTAGTACGCGACAACGCTAATTTTATATGTTTGTTTCGTCAAGATCACACCAACCTCAAGCACGCGTACGATGACTACGTAGGCGGAGACATGAACTACAATCAATTTTCGGAAGGCTGCTGCTCTACTTGCTGGAACGGTGACGATTTCGGATTCGCGACGATCGACATGACGAGGAAACCCAACGACGGAAAATACAGAAACAAAATCAACAACTTTCTAAACGTTGCAACGTTGTGAGAAACGACGTATATAAATAACGTCATGACGAAACGAAAAATCGAGGACGAAAATCTCAAGCTTCGCGATTACCTCGCGAAACGCTTCAAAGGTTGGAAATCCGAGAATCGCGGATTCTACGAAGAGAAGAAACGTCAGGATCAACCCGTGATCGATGCCATCAGCAGTCTAGGTAAAGAAATTAAAAGTGTCACGGAACAAAATAAAAATTTGATTAATGAACTCGTACCGCTCGCAGCTAAAAGTTACGCCGTACCCACACCCATTTCGAGCATTCCTTCGACGCCGTTCGAACTGAAGGATGCACCGGCACGACGTCGAGCCATAGGCAGCACGTCTTCGGATAAAATCGAGTTGGGGCCTTTGGCACGAGACTACCTGAGCACGGGGAAATTCGACAAGGATGAAGTGTTCGGATTGTATCCCAGCATGGAAACCAGCGAAGGCGGCGGTGTGGTGTGGAAGATTGGGAAATCGAAGGTGACCTTCGAAGGCAACGACATTAAAGTCAATTTAGGCGACAAGGATAGTTGGAACAGGTATCCGGGTACGGTGGGACTGTGGGAACTCGTCGCCAAAAAGCAGCCGAAAGATTACACCGACGAAGATTACCAAAGTTACAAGGAAATTCTGATCATGACGGATGCCTTGTACCAGAACAACGACGCCTCGCAGAATAGGGTGAAATCGAGCAGCGGCGAGAAGTACAGGAATCTCATCAAACCGATTTGGAACCAGGTCAAAACAGGCAGCGGCGTCAAACGCTACAACACGTTACCCAAAGAATTCGTTTGGGTGGACGACGTTAGGAAACTCGTGGACCGATTGTTGGTGATAGCCGGCGAAGAGAATGCAGGCAACCGTAATTTCTACAACGAGAAGGTTGGCATCGTGGACATGATCAGCACGAAACTTTCCAACTTCATCGTGAACGACGACAAGGGCATAGGTTACCTGATCAAAATCATCAACACGCTGCCTCCGAAATTCTGGAACGTTGCCGAAGGAAAGGGACTCGTGAACGACATCATCAACAAGTTACCTTTCGAGATGCATTTACCTGGCTACCAGTACTGCGGACCGGGTACCAAACTCGAGAAAAGATTGGAGAGAGGAGACAAGGGTGTGAATCCGTTGGACGCCGCATGCAAAGATCACGACATCGCCTACAACACCACGCAGACGGATCTGGATGCACGTCACGAAGCAGACAGAAAGTTAGAGCATGCAGCTTTCGAAAGATTCGTGAGTAGAGACGCATCGTTGGGTGAACGGGTCGCCGCACTAGGCACCACCATCGCCATGAACACGAAACAAAAATTGGGGTGGGGTATATAAATAACATACAGTAAAAAAAACAACATGGATTGCATAACTAATTTGCCACCCGAGCTACTATCTAAAATATTCAAAAAGGTAGTTAACGGAGATGTTAATAAACTTGTAAACATAGCAAGAACAATGCCGGAATTTCGCATCCCTTGTGAAATGGTTCTCAAGGACCTTCTTCGGGAGATCAGCGGCCTGAGGTGCGGTGATCTCAACATTCTGCTTTCGGCTGCAGGGCAAAAATTGGACGATAGGTCGGACGAACTGTACGAGGCAAGGCAGGGAAGAAGACAGTATACTGATGATTGGTACAAGTCTATGCAGGAGACGGAAGATATCACTACGCACATCCTCGCGTTTTCCGAAGCACGAACTTTCTTCCTCTGTTAAAAAATAATAATATATATACGTGTCAAAAAAAACTTGATATATAAATAACACACATCGTGAAAAAAAAAATAATCTTCGGTATATATAAATAACACACATCGTGAAAAACAATTAAATTTCTCTCTAATACTTTGAAATTTTTCTTTGATATGACGACCGAAAAAATAAGTGATCTCCAAGCATTAAAACAAATGCTAAATTTGTCAGTCGAGTATGTAAAAATTCAGGAATTGGAAGTCGACAAACCTTACACGATAACTTCCGGTTCAATCGTTTCTACCCAGTATGGTCCCAAGGTACGCCTGTTGCTCAACGCACAATACAGTCTATTTTTACCAGATCGATACGCTAACATGTTATCCGACGAGAAGCTATCTATTTTAATCGAGAACAAAACTCGAATCGTGTACAAGGGGACAAAGGAACTTCTTGGCAAGAAAACGAAGCACGTAATAGAATTTGTGTAACGACTGCGAGGCCGTGAAAAAAAATCTCAGAACATTTATATATAAATAACATACCGTAAAAAACTACACAAAAAAAAATCTCAGAATATATATATAAATAACATACCGTGAAAATAACACATAGAGCATCAACATGAAGCCCAAGGGTGTCGTATACCAGATACCATACTCCAATCTTAAAAATCTAGGTGCCCTCGATGGGTTACTCACCAAGAAACAACGCGAGAAGAAACGTTCTTGCTTGTCGAAAGGACACGGAATGAAATTACTTCTCAGCACACCTCAATTGAGACGCTTGCAACGTTCGCGGAAACAGCAAAAGATCGGAGGTTTCATATTCAGCATCCCGGCCATCCTAGCAGCATTGGGGGCCGTTGGAAGTTTGGCTGGCGGAAGTGCCGCCATCGCAAAAACCGTCATCGACTCGAAGAAGAACAAGGCCGAGTTGGAAGAACAGAAACGTCACAACCTGGCCATGGAGAAGAAGGGGAAGGGCGTGATGAGAAAGTTTAAAAAAAAGAAACAGAAGCACTCACCAACCGAGACATTGAATCTCTGATCGAACCGTTACAAATCAAACACTTCAGAGGAGTTTTCATGTCCGACTCGTTACCTTCAACCGTCAAAAGAAGAGAATGCGGAGTAGTCAACTTGGACGGTCAAGAAAATCCAGGCACGCATTGGATATGTTACCACAAAAATGATGATAAAGCATTCGTTTTCGATTCTTTCGGAGGTGTTCCACCTACAAATTTAATTCATTATCTGAAAACGAACAAAACCTCCATATACTACAACGACGAACGCATTCAAAATTTCGGAGACGTGAACTGCGGTCATCTCTGCCTCTCCGTGCTCGCGTTTCTCTCTAAAATAAATAACCCTACGATCGAGGATTTCCAGAAAGCATTGTGGAACCTCAAACAGCATCACTAGGTTGGGTGTGTTCCATCTCACGAGCGAATCATCGATCTTGAAACTCACGCTGCACGACGACATCGTCTATCCTAAATCCGTGGCTCTGCGTGCATTCTACAGCATGTACCTCATACCTAACGTCACCCAGCACAACAACAAAATTAGCGTCGGAAGCGAACACATCGTCGTCACGCCAGGACAATACAATCTTTCCACTTTGCAAGCTCAATTACCCAAAGGCACATACCTTTCTCAAAATTCGGTCACGCACAGAGTGGAAATCCTATCCGCTACGGAGACCGTGGACCTGGGCACCATGGGAGAACTTTTAGGTTTCGAGAACGACACCAAACTCGAAGCTGGCATCAAGCACGTGGCAACCAACATTCCTAAATTCTTGGCCATAGAGACTCTGAACGTACACTGTAACGTGGCCGAAGGTATGATCACGAAATCTTCGGACGGATTGTTAGGAAGTCACAAGCAGACGGGAATCATAGCCACTTTCAAACCAAGTTCCGAGTTCATGGAACCGATCATCTACACACCCTCTTCGCCGATCTATTTTCCAGTATGTCGCAACCGCATAGACGACATAGAGTTGGTGGTGACGAACGAGAAAGGAGACGTGGTGGATTTCGCAGGTGCCACTACGACGGCCATCGTGGAGATCAACGTATAATAAATAACCATACATGCAAAATGGAGCAAATCGAAAGTTACGAATTGCAATCTTTCCCTCCCAACCGTCGCACGTTCGCCAATCTGAACGAAGCGAACAGGGAGATCGAATACGACGTGGACGTAGGCGACGGGTTCGTTCATCCTCACAGAGCGGACCTCTACCTTCAATTCGACGTGGTGAAGAAAGAAAGCGGAGACGCGTTTCCCGCAGCAGCAAACTTGATACTCGTGGACAACTTCGTGCCTCACCTGTTCTCGCAGGTGGAGGTGAGGAAACACAACACCGTCATCGACAGAATAGATTATCCAGGCATCACGTCGACGGCAGTGGGAACTTTGAAATTATCCAAAACGGACGCAGCGTACTACCAGGCCGGGGGATTCGAAGCCGGGACCAAAATATCGACGAGAAGTCACACGGTGCTCTTTCCCATGCGTCTGCTGCCTGGTTTCTTCTCGGACTACAAGGAGATCATGTGGAAGGGAGGACTGAGGGTTACGTTTCGAAGAGCGGCCAACGACAACGACGCACTAATGCGATACGCTACTTTGGGTCCGGACGGCACCACGCCGATAGCCAACACTCTACCCGAAGCAGCGAAATGCGTCATCCGGAGCATGGAATTGAGAATGCCGGTGGTGGAATACGAAACAAACTACGCCCTCAAGTACAAAGCGGAGATCTTGAAAAGTCCGCAGGTGGCGATTCACTTTCACAGTTACCAGTGCGTACAGAAGGTGGCATCGGGAAGTCACATGGAATTCGACGTGACGACGCAGTTCAACAACATACAGTTCGACATGCCAGATTTCGTCGTAGTGCTCTTTCAGACCGGGCGCAATAACAATCAGGAAAAAGATTCCAGTAAATTCGACGACTGCAAGATCAAGAATGTTTATCTCAAAAATGGACGCAACGAAGTGTTCCCGCGCGAGAATTACAACCTCGACGTGACCAAAAACGATTACCTCAAACTTTACGAAGCGTTTTCGGCTTACAAACGCGTGACCGAGGGGAGCGTGGACATGTACTACACGCCCAGCGAGTTCAAAGCACGGAGACCCATGACCGTCATCAACACATCTAAGAGAAAGAAGGTTGTGGTCAACGATCGAACCAACATCAAGGTCGTCTGCGAGTTCCACGATGCCTTGCCCGAGGATACCCTATGCAGTGTCATCCTGATTGCAGAGAAGTCCTTCGCCTACGACGTGAAAAACGAGAGGGTCACAGAGCAGTTTTAAAAAATATCGCCAACAAGCAAGAATAGCTTTTCTACATTCCCCAATTACAAAATTTTTAATCTAAAAACACATCCAAAGCACTCCAATAGGATGCAGAGTGTTTTTTAGGATCAAATCGAATTTCTTAAACAAATTGAGGGGGTGGGAGGAAAAAAAAAAAAGAACCCATGAAACTCTACAAAGGCATGGCTTTGTTAGCCGCGGCCATTAGAACTGCGTTGGGCACCACGCACCCTCGCGAGGTTATAGGGGGCCAGGTATCCTAAAAGACAACATTTATTATTTTGTTTGTTTGTTTGCGTCACAATACAGGCGCGCGCGCGCGTGTGTATAACACATCGTGTTTCCCCCGAGAGAGAGGTTTACAAAAATCACGATATACGGAGTTGGAAAATTACGATATGGCGCATTCGCTCGTTACTGTTGCCAGCCATAAATCTCTCTCTCTCTCTCTCTCTCTCTCTTCATCTTACACCAACGTTGGCATCTCTATTTTTTTAGTTGCAAGTAAATTGCCAACACACTCTAGTTAATAATGCTACATATTATACGCACACACGCACACACATACTATATTACCATCCACCCATCTCTCTCTCTCTCTTTTACGGCAGTGCCGGCTCTCCTTGTTTAGTATATGTAGGTTGGCAACGCTGATCTTTACTTGAGGGCGGTCAACCGGGTTGATTGCACAAGCAAAATTGCCACCTCCTTGCTTTAGGTTAGGTTAGACCAAAAAAACCTTGGTGATTTTTTTTTTCGAGTGAGGAGTTGGCAACGCTTATCTCCACTTGAGGGCGGTCGACCGGGTTGATTGCACAAGCAAAGTTGCCAGCTCCTTGCTTTAGGTTAGGTTAGAGCAAAAAAGGCTGTGGGTAAGCTGTCGGTTGTTTAACTCTTCCCTTTCTCTTTTTTTTTCTTGTAAAAGGCTATGGCAAAAGTACCAGTGGGTTGGCAACCTTGCTTTATGCACTGTAAGGCAAGCCTCAAGCAAAATTGCCACCTCCTTGCTTTAGGTTACGTTAGACCAAGAAAAAAAACCTTGGTGATTTTTTTCGAGTGAGGAGTTGGCAACACTGCGAGAAAATACCTCAAGCAAGGTTGCCACCTCCTTGCTTTAGGTTAGGTTATACCCAAAAACAAAAACCCTGGTGATTTTTTCGAGTGAGGAGTTGGTAACACTGCGAGAAAATGGAGCTCATGCCTTACAAGAGCAAACCATTAAGGCGAGCTCCACCGAGCTCCATTTTCGGGCGTTGAATTCTCCATTTGGGTCTACACGAAAAGTAGGTCAAAGAACCGCTCTAGAACTGAGCTTACAGAAAAATATCGTAAGGGGAGACAGCCTTATAGTAAAATGTCGTAAGGCGAAAAGTAGGTCAAAGGACCGGTCTAGCCTTACAGAAAAATATCGTAAGGGGAGACAGCCTTATAGTAAAATGTCGTAAGGCGAAAAGTAGGTCAAAAGACCGCTCCAGAACGTTGGGTTTCACCTACTATCGCAAGCACACATTACTGCAAAAGCGACAGAATTACGGGGGAAAGGTTGGAAACAAGACAGAAGAAGAAAGATATAGAATTGGGAAGGTAGAGAAAGGAAGAGGAAGTGTATAAGCGAGAAACCTGTTTTTATGGAAAAGAAGGGACGAAAAGAGAGGCAGAGAGATATGGAAAGGAAGAAAGAAAACCAAAACAGCCTCATTATACCACCGAAAGCAGTCCTCGTTTATACGGGAAAAAATGAAAGAGGAAAAGTTGCCCCCCTGAGATTTCTGGAAAGAGTTATGTAATTCGAATGTGAAATTGTAGAGATATTGTATAACAAAAAGTATTCTTTCTGTGACTTACAGGCCGTAAGTTACAGCAACTATTATTATTATTTGAAATTGGGTTAAGCTTACAGTCTATTTTACACTGATTAATTATCTAACTACAAAACAGATTTTTGTCCTACATAAATTAATGTTAAGTATACAGGTATGCAAATTGTATATAGATATACAGAATATGGAAATTACAAAAGTATGTAATTTAAAAAACAATAATAATAATAATAATGACAACAAAAATACAAACAATAATAGCAGTAATAATAGCAATAATAATATTTTATTAACAATATAATAATAATAAAAAGTTGCTGTGGCTCTGTCCCCCTGAGAAAGAACCCCGCATTCAAAATATCCGAACCGTTATTCGGAATAACTAAAATAGAAAGTTGAAATGTGGGCGCTTAGTCTATCATGCATAAATGTAGGGTTCTGAAAACATTTCAACTTCCAATTGCATTCGCAGAAATAGCCGTACATGTTTCTTTTTCCTGAATACTCCCTGCATGTTGACAATGTCTAAAATTGTATACATTGAAAATGAACTAACTTGGCTCACAGTCTATTGTTTCCTTCTAGAGAACCCAGTATGCTGTTTATCGACTACCCATTTCCGCGAACATACTGTTTCGTGACCTTGATCTAACAACGCCATTC